>NC_091550.1:19955954-19973454 GCF_042767895.1 Penaeus vannamei | reverse complement strand
ATAACTTTTAAGTTGGTAGTCAGTCAGTCAGTTGTTTACAGTTGTCTGGGCTTCTAGTAGTTCTTGTAGTCCTGGTGAAGATGATGGTACGTACCAGGGGATTTCTTGTGCTGCACTGTATTCCGGGTAGTCATATGACGTGTTTGGATGGCTATTTCTGTCTTCTAATGACCAAACCTTAGAGTCACTTCCACTTATATACCTTAAGCAAAGCTTCGCAGAAGTTGTATAAGTGGAAGTGACTCTAAGGCTGGGTCATTTGAAGACAGGACTAGCCATGCAAATATGGCAGACGAATACCCTCAGTACAGTGCAGCACAAGAAATACCGTGGACAATCCCATCTTCACCACCAGAAGGAATTCAAGAAATTCTAGAAGCCCAAACAACAAGCAACAACCTAGGTATGTGTGTGTGTGTGTGTGTACACACACACACACACACACTACAGGTAAAAAAAATCTCAAGTGAAGTGATGATACATCATTCAGAAACTAAAAAATATTCCCCATAGTCATTCAGTCATTCCTTCCTTTCCAGAGGAAATCCCCCTACAAAAGCGATTGAACTACTGTGAGGACCACACTCTGCCCTGGTGCACCATAGGGGACAGACCTATCAGATATTGTCTAAAATGCCCAGTGCCTCTTTTGTGATCCCGACAACCAAACAGAGCATGAAAATATGGCCGAAGATGTATTGCATCCACGTCCTAAGACACCGACAGAAATTGATAGACTTGTGCAAAACACAAATTTCTCCAAGCATTCTCACCCAACCTGAATCTCAAGTCATTGAGCCCACTCCTGAACAACTAAATCCTGTGCCTGAAGAACGTATTATCGTAAGTAACGAGGACTTCATTCCTGGAACTCCTGAAAACACCAAGATCGGAGAACTGCCTAAAGCTCGGAGCAGGGTGGATAATCTGGCAACAAGAGGACAAGGAACTAGTAGAACAATTCGATCTAGAAAGGAGAGGTCAGGATCAACTAGCAATGATAGAAGCACTCCTAGGAAGTCAGTCGGAAAGAGATCAACATCATTCAACAGTAGCAGTTCAGATTCCTCCATCAGAAACCTCAAGAAGCTCTTCCAGCTCAAGCTCCAGCCCACCTCCAAAAAGAAATAGAACAAGCAGTACAGGAAGCAATGAACATAGATTGGGAACTCCCAATGGAAGACCGAGCAGTCCATGCACAACACCTCCCAATTCTCCTCAAAGGCTTCCCAACGAACAAGACAAAATGAACAGAGGGCGATTGGCAGGGAGTGAAGATGATAAACAAACGGAAACGGGAAGCTACTTCATATTCATCGTCCACACAAGACCAAGACCACAAAGACTCGGAGGAAGAAAAGCAAACTTCACCATCACAGATCACGGTGACCACTGGCACATCACCTTCCGATGCCACCCCACCAACAGATCAAGACAATAGAATACAATTATCAACTTCCTGGGACTTGACCTTGGAGCCAGAGCCGAAGCGGAGGCAACTTGTCAACTTGTCAAAGATATTAAGAGATGGATACTTTACTTTATCAGATACGGACTTCAAAGAATTTCTTATTTTGGTATTGGTCACGAAATCGTTAAGCAGATAATCAAATACTTTTCAAGACCAAGCCTGAAGACACAGTCGACAGTCCATGCCCATACATGACAGAAAACAGAGAACAGAGGACTAACGAAGAAAATACCCAGAAAATTCAAGAATTTGACTACCTAGATGATCTAGTCCAACGTTATACACCTAGGACAGTGAATGACCTCATCAACAAGAAAAGATGAATTCAAGCAACTATACCTCCTCTGCCGTGGTAATTATAAAGATAAGCAGAAGTCAGTCATCATGTTCCACAACAAAGAAAAACAAAAACAAAGTGAATGCTCCATCATTGAAAACTTGGAACTACTCTACTACTCTCCAAACGTCCACCCAACATCAACAACATGAAATGGATCCAATGTCTCTTCAAGGAAAACAGAATAGATATAGTAAACTTCCTCACATGGTTCACCCTCATAGCTGACAAGAAAATATATAAGATCAACACTCTCGTCCTTCAAGGACCTACGGGCACCGGAAAATCACTGACACTAAATGCACTTATTGGCCAACTGAACACAGGCATTGTCACAAGAACAGGAGATGCGAACCAATTCCACCTACAAAACCTTCTTGGAAAATCATACGGACTGTTCGAAGAACCCAGAATCAGTCAAATAACAATTGATGACTTCAAGTTACTCTTTGAGGGAGCATGCTTTGAGATAAATGTAGAACACCAAGAACCAGAAATGTTAACAAGAATAACTATCTTTGTCTCAACAAAGATATCAACTACTGGGTACCACCATCAGGCGGTAATGCCCTCTACACAACGACAAAAACATTCCTCCTCCGGAAACCTATAAAATGACTCTCTGACAAAGGAAGCCACAATTCAGCCCTGGACCCTCCACCAGGAATGATCACAAGTGACGACTTCCTCGGACTCTTCAAGAGATTCGACAAAGAAATCTCCTACTTAAAAGAAAGTATTCTAGAAGATGTATTCAGAGGCGACGCCGAAGAAGAGACCGAGATCTGATGACGACGACGGTGACAAACACCACCACCTAGAAGGAGACTCATATATGGACCAATAGAGATGTATCAACTACAACTCCTTCTTTGTTGACATAACTACAAGAAGATACTGGGAATTTGACGCTGCGGGCGAAGCAACATTCTCAGGACGAAAACTGTACCTCCTCCAGATCGACTGGATGCAACTGTACTTATGGACTATAAAGAGTACAGATGGAACTGCTATAAAAACTGTACGTTTCAAAGACATCGAACATATGATGCAAACCTATAGTTACACTAGAATTACAATGCACAGCATGATCCCAACAATGAAAGACCTGTAAGTCTATGGAGGTACTAGTATTGAAACCTTATCATTCACGGACACCCCATACCTGGAGATCTACAAGGACACTACAGGTATCTATAATGAACTAAAATCAGCAAGTGAAATTCATCTAACGCTTGACAAATGGCTACAAAACCCCCAAGTTAAGATATCCTCTACTGCAGAAAACTACTAAACCTCCTTTTACAGTTGGGTTTCATGGAACAAATGAGAGCTGGGGACAGAAAAACATTTAGCGTCCACGGAGACACCATGAACTGGTACACGGGAAGCATCAATGACACATCAGCATTTTACATCCCTAAATGGTGCGGCAACAGAGGATGGTCCAAACCAGGAGATGGACTCATGAAAGCAAACTATGCACACCAATCCCCGTTCCACCCAATCTTCTGCAGAATGACCCCAGTAAAAAGACCAAATGGAGAAGAACTCAAACTCTCACCTCGAGTTCAAGCAGACCTCTTCATGACCATCGAGGTCCGACATGGCCCACAATGACAACTAGTGGGGGATGGCCGACGCCAATACTTACACACTGGACAGTGGACCGACTTTGGCACATACAAAGTCCCCATACTGCCTACTAACAGCTTCCTGCTACAGCTTACTAACAACAAAATCAAATAAAAAACATTAAAACCTACAACTACTCTCTTTACCCCATACACAACCGGCTACCCAGGCATGGTGGGCTCCCGCTACCCAGGCATGGTGGGACAATTGACTATAACTACCGACAAGTCACTTCTCAAAAATATTATTTCACCCGTAGCCAGTCGTACCCTAAACTCCATTGGCTTGTCCTGCCGTCACATAAGCGCGAAACGCGGGTACCAGTTCAAATGAACACGTGACGTCAGACATGCCAACGGCCATCTGCGAAACGTGCACCAGGGTAGAGTGTGGTCATCACACTAGTCCAGTCGTTTATGTAGGGGGATGTCCTCTGAAAGGAGAGGAATGACTTATTGACTATGGGGAATTTTTCATTTTTTGTGAATGATGTATTGTCACTTCACTTAAAAGGTTTTTGGTTGTAGTCAGTCACTTACCTAAGTTGTTGATTGTTGTTTGTGCTTCTAGAAGTTCTGGTGATGAAGATGGGATTGTCCACGGTATTTCTTGTGCTGCACTGTATTCCAGGTAGTCGTCTGCCATGTTTGCATGGCTAGTCCTGCCTTCAAATGACCCAGCCTTAGAGTCACTCGAACTTATATATCTTCTACAAAGCAGTTGTTGATTGTTGTTTGTGCTTCTAAGGTTGGGTCATTTGAAGACAGGACTAGCCATGCAAATATGGCAGACGACTACCCTCAGTACAGTGCAGCACAAGAAATACCGTGGACAATCCCATCTTCACCACCAGAAGGACTTCAAGAACAATCAACAACTAATTTAAGTGACTGACTACAGCTCAAAAACTTTTAAGTGAAATGACGATACATCATTCAGAAACTAAAAAAATATTCCCCATAGTCATAGACTATAGAAGTGAGGAATCATTCACCAGCAAAAGACCATAGAAGTAAGGAATCATTCACCAGCAAAGGACTATACAAGTGAGGAATCATTCATCAGCAAAAGACCATAGAAGGGAGGAATCATTCATCAGCAAAAGACTATAGAAGTGAGGAATCATTCATCAGTAAAAGATTATAGAAGTGAGGAATCATTCACCAGCAAAAGACAATAGAAGTGAGGAATCATTCATCAGCAAAAGACTATAGAAGAGAGGAATCATTCATCAGCAAAAGACTATAGAAGTGAGGAATCATTCATCAGCAAAAGACCATAGAAGTGATGAATCATTCACCAGCAAAAGACTATAAAAGTGAGGAATCATTCATCAGCAAAAGACTAGAAGTGAGGAATCATTCACCAGCAAAAGACTATGGAAGTGAGGAATCATTCACCAGCAAAAGACCATAGAAGTGGGGAATCATTCATCAGCTAAAGACTATAGAAGTGAGGAATCATTCACCAGCAAAAGACCATAGAAGTAAGGAATCATTCATCAGCAAAAGATTAGAAGTGAGGAATCATTCACCAGCAAAAGACTATAGAAGTGAGGAATCATTCATCATCAAAAGACCATAGAAGTAAGGAATCATTCACCAACAAAAGATTATAGAAGTAAGGAATCATTCATCAGCAAAAGACTATAGAAGTGAGGAATCATTCATCAGCAAAAGACTATAGAAGTGAGGAATCATTCATCAGCAAAAGACTATAGACGTAAGGAATCATTCATCAGCAAAAGACTATAGAAGTGAGGAATCATTCATCAGCAAAAGACTATAGAAGTGAGGAATCATTCATCAGCAGAAGACTATAGAAGTGAGGAATCATTCACCAGCAAAAGACTATAGAAGTGAGGAATCATTCACCAGCAAAAGACTATAGACGTAAAGAATCATTCATCAGCAAAAGACTATAGAAGTGAGGAATCATTCACCAGCAAAAGACTATAGAAGTGAGGAATCATTCACCAACAAAAGACTATAGAAGTAAGGAATCATTCATCAGCAAAAGACTATAGAAGTGAGGAATCATTCATCAGCAAAAGACTATAGAAGTGAGGAATCATTCACCAGCAAAAGACTATAGAAGTGAGGAATCATTCACCAGCAAAAGACTATAGAAGTGAGGAATCATTCATCAGCAAAAGACTATAGAAGTGAGGAATCATTCACCAACAAAAGACTATAGAAGTGAGGAATCATTCATCAGCAAAGGACTAGAAGTGAGGAATCATTCATCAGCAAAGGACTAGAAGTGAGGAATCATTCACCAGCAAAAGCATATAGAAGTGAGGAATCATTCACCAGCAAAAGACTATAGAAGTGAGGAATCATTCATCAGCAAAGGACTAGAAGTGAGGAATCATTCATCAGCAAAAGACTATAGAAGTAAGGAATCATTCACCAGCAAAAGACCATAGAAGTGAGGAATCATTCACCAGCAAAAGACTGTAGAAGTGAGGAATCATTCACCAGCAAAAGACTGTAGAAGTGAGGAATCATTCATCAGCAAAAGACTATAGAAGTGAGGAATCATTCATCAGCAAAAGACTAGACGTGAGGAATCATTCATCAGCAAACGACTATGGAAGTGAGGAATCATTCACCAGCAAAAGACCATAGAAGTGAGGAATCATTCATCAGCAAAAGACTATAGAAGTAAGGAATCATTCATCAGCAAAAGACTATAGAAGTAAGGAATCATTCATCAGCAAAAGACTATAGAAGTGAGGAATCATTCACCAGCAAAAGACTACAGAAGTGAGGAATCATTCATCAGCAAAAGACTATAGAAGTGAGGAATCATTCACCAGCAAAAGACTATGGAAGTGAGGAATCATTCATCAGCAAAAGACTATAAAAGTGAGGAATCATTCATCAGCAAAAGACGATAGAAGTGAGGAATCATTCACCAGCAAAAGAATATAGAAGTAAGGAATCATTCATCAGCAAAAGACCATAGAAGTGAGGAATCATTCACCAACAAAAGACTAGACGTGAGGAATCATTCATCAGCAAAAGACTATAAAAGTGAGGAATCATTCATCAGCAAAAGACGATAGAAGTGATGAATCATTCACCAGCAAAAGAATATAGAAGTGAGGAATCATTCACCAGCAAAAGACTATAGAAGTAAGGAATCATTCATCAGCAAAAGACCATAGAAGTGAGGAATCATTCACCAGCAAAAGACTATAGAAGTGAGGAATCATTCATCAGCAAAAGACTATAGAAGTGAGGAATCATTCACCAGCAAAAGACTATAGAAGTGAGGAATCATTCACCAGCAAAAGACTATAGAAGTAAGGAATCATTCACCAGCAAAAGACTATAGAAGTGAGGAATCATTCACCAGCAAAAGACTATAGAAGTGAGGAATCATTCACCAGCAAAAGACTATAGAAGTGAGGAATCATTCACCAGCAAAAGACTATAGAAGTGAGGAATCATTCACCAGCAAAAGACTATAGAAGTGAGGAATCATTCACCAGCAAAAGACTATAGAAGTGAGGAATCATTCATCAGCAAAAGACTATAGAAGTGAGGAATCATTCATCAGCAAAAGACTATAGAAGTGAGGAATCATTCACCAGCAAAAGACTATAGAAGTGAGGAATCATTCACCAGCAAAAGACTATAGAAGTGAGGAATCATTCACCAGCAAAAGACTATAGAAGTGAGGAATCATTCATCAGCAAAAGACTATAGAAGTGAGGAATCATTCATCAGCAAAAGACTATAGAAGTGAGGAATCATTCACCAGCAAAAGACTATAGAAGTGAGGAATCATTCATCAGCAAAAGACTATAGAAGTGAGGAATCATTCACCAGCAAAAGACTATAGAAGTGAGGAATCATTCATCAGCAAAAGACTATAGAAGTGAGGAATCATTCATCAGCAAAAGACTATAGAAGTGAGGAATCATTCACCAGCAAAAGACTATAGAAGTGAGGAATCATTCATCAGCAAAAGACTATAGAAGTGAGGAATCATTCACCAGCAAAAGACTATAGAAGTGAGGAATCATTCATCAGCAAAAGACTATAGAAGTGAGGAATCATTCACCAGCAAAAGACTATAGAAGTGAGGAATCATTCATCAGCAAAAGACTATAGAAGTGAGGAATCATTCACCAGCAAAAGACTATAGAAGTGAGGAATCATTCATCAGCAAAAGACTATAGAAGTGAGGAATCATTCACCAGCAAAAGACTATAGAAGTGAGGAATCATTCACCAGCAAAAGACTATAGAAGTGAGGAATCATTCATCAGCAAAAGACTATAGAAGTGAGGAATCATTCACCAGCAAAAGACTATAGAAGTGAGGAATCATTCACCAGCAAAAGACTATAGAAGTGAGGAATCATTCACCAGCAAAAGACTATAGAAGTGAGGAATCATTCACCAGCAAAAGACTATAGAAGTGAGGAATCATTCACCAGCAAAAGACTATAGAAGTGAGGAATCATTCACCAGCAAAAGACTATAGAAGTGAGGAATCATTCACCAGCAAAAGACTATAGAAGTGAGGAATCATTCATCAGCAAAAGACTATAGAAGTGAGGAATCATTCATCAGCAAAAGACTATAGAAGTGAGGAATCATTCATCAGCAAAAGACTATAGAAGTGAGGAATCATTCACCAGCAAAAGACTATAGAAGTGAGGAATCATTCACCAGCAAAAGACTATAGAAGTGAGGAATCATTCACCAGCAAAAGACTATAGAAGTGAGGAATCATTCACCAGCAAAAGACTATAGAAGTGAGGAATCATTCACCAGCAAAAGACTATAGAAGTGAGGAATCATTCATCAGTAAAAGACTATAGAAGTGAGGAATCATTCATCACCAAAAGACTATAGAAGTGAGGAATCATTCACCAGCAAAAGACTATAGAAGTGAGGAATCATTCACCAGCAAAAGACTATGGAAGTGAGGAATCATTCACCAGCAAAAGACTATAGAAGTGAGGAATCATTCACCAGCAAAAGACTATAGAAGTGAGGAATCATTCACCAGCAAAAGACTATAGAAGTGAGGAATCATTCACCAGCAAAAGACTATGGAAGTGAGGAATCATTCACCAGCAAAAGACTACAGAAGTGAGGAATCATTCACCAGCAAAAGACTACAGAAGTGAGGAATCATTCATCAGCAAAAGACTATAGAAGTGAGGAATCATTCACCAGCAAAAGACTATAGAAGTGAGGAATCATTCACCAGCAAAAGACTATGGAAGTAAGGAATCGTTCACCAGCAAAAGACTACAGAAGTGAGGAATCATTCATCAGCAAAAGACTATAGAAGTGAGGAATCGTTCACCAGCAAAAGACTATGGAAGTAAGGAATCGTTCACCAGCAAAAGACTATAGAAGTGAGGAATCATTCACCAGCAAAAGACTATAGTAGAAGTGAGGAATCATTCATCACCAAAAGACTATAGAAGTGAGGAATCATTCACCAGCAAAAGACTATAGAAGTAAGGAATCATTCACCAGCAAAAGACTATAGAAGTGAGGAATCATTCACCAGCAAAAGACTATAGAAGTGAGGAATCATTCACCAGCAAAAGACTATAGAAGTGAGGAATCATTCACCAGCAAAAGACTATAGAAGTAAGGAATCATTCATCAGCAAAAGACTATAGAAGTGAGGAATCATTCACCAGCAAAAGACTATAGAAGTGAGGAATCATTCATCAGCAAAAGACTATAGAAGTAAGGAATCATTCACCAGCAAAAGACTATAGAAGTGAGGAATCATTCACCAGCAAAAGACTATAGAAGTGAGGAATCATTCATCAGTAAAAGACTATAGAAGTGAGGAATCATTCATCAGCAAAAGACTATAGAAGTGAGGAATCATTCACCAGCAAAAGACTATAGAAGTGAGGAATCATTCACCAGCAAAAGACTATAGAAGTAAGGAATCATTCACCAGCAAAAGACTATGGAAGTTAGGAATCATTCATCAACAAAAGACTATAGAAGTGAGGAATCATTCATCAGCAAAAGACTATAGAAGTGAGGAATCATTCACCAGCAAAAGACTATAGAAGTAAGGAATCATTCATCAACAAAAGACTATAGAAGTGAGGAATCATTCATCAACAAAAGACTATAGAAGTGAGGAATCATTCACCAGCAAAAGACTATAGAAGTGAGGAATCATTCACCAGCAAAAGACTACAGAAGTGAGGAATCATTCATCAGCAAAAGACTATAGAAGTGAGGAATCATTCACCAGCAAAAGACTATAGAAGTAAGGAATCATTCACCAGCAAAAGACTATGGAAGTGAGGAATCATTCATCAGCAAAAGACTATAGAAGTGAGGAATCATTCATCAACAAAAGACTATAGAAGTGAGGAATCATTCACCAACAAAAGACTATAGAAGTGAGGAATCATTCACCAGCAAAAGACTATAGAAGTGAGGAATCATTCACCAGCAAAAGACTATAGAAGTGAGGAATCATTCACCAGCAAAAGACTATGGAAGTGAGGAATCATTCACCAGCAAAAGACCATAGAAGTGAGGAATCATTCATCAGCAAAAGACCATAGAAGTGAGGAATCATTCACCAGCAAAAGACTATAGAAGTGAGGAATCATTCATCAGCAAAAGACTATAGAAGTGAGGAATCATTCACCAGCAAAAGACTATAGAAGTGAGGAATCATTCACCAGCAAAAGACTATAGAAGTGAGGAATCATTCATCAGCAAAAGACTATAGAAGTGACGAGTCATTCATCAGCAAAAGACTATAGAAATAAGGAATCATTCATCAGCAAAAGACTATAGGAGTAAGGAATCATTCACCAACAAAAGACTATAGAAGTGAGGAATCATTCATCAGCAAAAGACCATAGAAGTGAGGAATCATTCACCAGGAAAAGACTATAGAAGTGAGGAATCATTCACCAGCAAAAGACTATAGAAGTGAGGAATCATTCATCACCAAAAGACTATAGAAGTGAGGAATCATTCACCAGCAAAAGACTATAGAAGTGAGGAATCATTCATCAGCAAAAGACTATAGAAGTGAGGAATCATTCATCAGCAAAAGACTATAGAAGTGAGGAATCATTCACCAGCAAAAGACTATAGAAGTGAGGAATCATTCACCAGCAAAAGACTATAGAAGTGAGGAATCATTCATCAGCAAAAGACTATAGAAGTGAGGAATCATTCACCAGCAAAAGACTATAGAAGTGAGGAATCATTCACCAGCAAAAGACTATAGAAGTGAGGAATCATTCATCAGCAAAAGACTATAGAAGTGACGAATCATTCATCAGCAAAAGACTATAGAAATAAGGAATCATTCATCAGCAAAAGACTATAGGAGTAAGGAATCATTCACCAACAAAAGACTATAGAAGTGAGGAATCATTCATCAGCAAAAGACCATAGAAGTGAGGAATCATTCACCAGGAAAAGACTATAGAAGTGAGGAATCATTCACCAGCAAAAGACTATAGAAGTGAGGAATCATTCATCAGCAAAAGACTATAGAAGTGAGGAATCATTCACCAGCAAAAGACTATAGAAGTGAGGAATCATTCATCAGCAAAAGACTATAGAAGTGAGGAATCATTCATCAGCAAAAGACTATAGAAGTGAGGAATCATTCACCAGCAAAAGACTATAGAAGTGAGGAATCATTCACCAGCAAAAGACTATAGAAGTGAGGAATCATTCATCAGCAAAAGACCATAGAAGTGAGGAATCATTCACCAGGAAAAGACTATAGAAGTGAGGAATCATTCACCAGCAAAAGACTATAGAAGTGAGGAATCATTCATCAGCAAAAGACTATAGAAGTGAGGAATCATTCACCAGCAAAAGACTATAGAAGTGAGGAATCATTCATCAGCAAAAGACTATAGAAGTGAGGAATCATTCATCAGCAAAAGACTATAGAAGTGAGGAATCATTCATCAGCAAAAGACTATAGAAGTGAGGAATCATTCATCAGCAAAAGACCATAGAAGGAATCATTCATCAGCAAAAGACTATGGAAGTGAGGAATCATTCATCAGCAAAAGACTATAGAAGTGAGGAATCATTCATCAGCAAAAGACCATAGAAGTGAAGAATCATTCACCAGCAAAAGACTATAGAAGTGAGGAATCATTCATCAGCAAAAGACTATAGAAGTGAGGAATCATTCACCAGCAAAAGACTATAGAAGTGAGGAATCATTCATCAGCAAAAGACTATAGAAGTGAGGAATCATTCATCAGCAAAAGACTATAGAAGTGAGGAATCATTCACCAGCAAAAGACTATAGAAGTGAGGAATCATTCATCAGCAAAAGACTATAGAAGTGAGGAATCATTCATCAGCAAAAGACCATAGAAGTGAGGAATCATTCACCAGGAAAAGACTATAGAAGTGAGGAATCATTCACCAGCAAAAGACTATAGAAGTGAGGAATCATTCATCAGCAAAAGACTATAGAAGTGAGGAATCATTCACCAGCAAAAGACTATAGAAGTGAGGAATCATTCACCAGCAAAAGACTATAGAAGTGAGGAATCATTCATCAGCAAAAGACTATAGAAGTGAGGAATCATTCATCAGCAAAAGACTATAGAAGTGAGGAATCATTCACCAGCAAAAGACTATAGAAGTGAGGAATCATTCACCAGCAAAAAAATATAGAAGTGAGGAATCATTCACCAGCAAAAGACTATAGAAGTGAGGAATCATTCACCAGCAAAAGACTATAGAAGTGAGGAATCATTCACCAGCAAAAGACTATAGAAGTGAGGAATCATTCACCAGCAAAAGACTATAGAAGTGAGGAATCATTCACCAGCAAAAGACTATAGTAGAAGTGAGGAATCATTCATCACCAAAAGACTATAGAAGTGAGGAATCATTCATCAGCAAAAGACTATAGAAGTGAGGAATCATTCACCAGCAAAAGACTATAGTAGAAGTGAGGAATCATTCATCAGCAAAAGACCATAGAAGTGAGGAATCATTCACAAGCAAAAGACTATAGAAGTGAGGAATCATTCACCAGCAAAAGACTATAGAAGTGAGGAATTATTCATCAGCAAAAGACTATAGAAGTGAGGAATCATTCATCAGCAAAAGACTATAGAAGTGAGGAATCATTCACCAGCAAAAGACTATAGAAGTGAGGAATCATTCATCAGCAAAAGACTAAAGAAGTGAGGAATCATTCATCACCAAAAGACTATAGAAGTGAGGAATCATTCATCACCAAAAGACTATAGAAGTGAGGAATCATTCACCAGCAAAAGACTGTAGAAGTGAGGAATCATTCATCAGCAAAAGACTATAGAAGTGAGGAATCATTCACCAGCAAAAGACTATAGAAGTAAGGAATCATTCATCAGCAAAAGACTATAGAAGTGAGGAATCATTCACCAGCAAAAGACTATAGTAGAAGTGAGGAATCATTCACCAGCAAAAGACTATAGTAGAAATGAGGAATCATTCATCAGCAAAAGACTATAGAAGTGAGGAATCATTCACCAGCAAAAGACTATAGAAGTGAGGAATCATTCACCAGCAAAAGACTATAGAAGTGAGGAATCATTCACCAGCAAAAGACTATAGAAGTGAGGAATCATTCACCAGCAAAAGACTATAGAAGTGAGGAATCATTCACCAACAAAAGACTATAGAAGTGAGGAATCATTCACCAGCAAAAGACTATAGAAGTGAGGAATCATTCACCAGCAAAAGACTATAGAAGTGAGGAATCATTCACCAGCAAAAGACTATAGAAGTGAGGAATCATTCACCAGCAAAAGACTATAGAAGTGAGGAATCATTCACCAGCAAAAGACTATAGAAGCAAGGAATCATTCACCAACAAAAGACTATAGAAGTGAGGAATCTTTCACCAGCAAAAGACTATAGAAGTGAGGAATCATTCACCAGGAAAAGACTATAGAAGTGAGGAATCATTCACCAGCAAAAGACTATAGAAGTGAGGAATCATTCACCAGCAAAAGACTATAGAAGCAAGGAATCATTCACCAGCAAAAGACTATAGAAGTGAGGAATCATTCATCACCAAAAGACTATAGAAGTGAGGAATCATTCACCAGCAAAAGACTATGGAAGTGAGGAATCATTCACCAGCAAAAGACTATAGAAGTGAGGAATCATTCACCAGCAAAAGACTATAGAAGTGAGGAATCATTCACCAGCAAAAGACTGTAGAAGTGAGGAATCATTCACCAGCAAAAGACTATGGAAGTGAGGAATCATTCACCAGCAAAAGACTATAGAAGTGAGGAATCATTCACCAGCAAAAGACTATAGAAGCAAGGAATCATTCACCAGCAAAAGACTATAGAAGTGAGGAATCATTCATCACCAAAAGACTATAGAAGTGAGGAATCATTCACCAGCAAAAGACTATGGAAGTGAGGAATCATTCACCAGCAAAAGACTATGGAAGTGAGGAATCATTCACCAGCAAAAGACTATGGAAGTGAGGAATCATTCACCAGCAAAAGACTATAGAAGTGAGGAATCATTCACCAGCAAAAGACTATAGAAGCAAGGAATCATTCACCAGCAAAAGACTATAGAAGTGAGGAATCATTCACCAGCAAAAGACTATGGAAGTGAGGAATCATTCATCAGCAAAAGACTATAGAAGTGAGGAATCATTCACCAGCAAAAGACTATGGAAGTGAGGAATCATTCACCAGCAAAAGACTATAGAAGTGAGGAATCATTCACCAGCAAAAGACTATAGAAGTGAGGAATCATTCATCAGCAAAAGACTATAGAAGTGAGGAATCATTCATCAGCAAAAGACTAGAAGTGAGGAATCATTCACCAGCAAAAGACTATAGAAGTGAGGAATCATTCACCAGCAAAAGACTATAGAAGTGAGGAATCATTCATCAGCAAAAGACTATAGAAGTGAGGAATCATTCATCAGCAAAAGACTATAGAAGTGAGGGATCATTCAACAGCAAAAGTCTATAGAAGTGAGGAATCATTCATCAGCAAAAGACTATAGAAGTGAGGAATCATTCATCAGCAAAAGACTATAGAAGTGAGGAATCATTCATCAGCAAAAGACTATAGAAGTGAGGAATCATTCACCAGCAAAAGACTATAGAAGTGAGGAATCATTCATCAGCAAAAGACTATAGAAGTGAGGGATCATTCATCAGCAAAAGACTAGAAGTGAGGAATCATTCACCAGCAAAAGACTATAGAAGTGAGGAATCATTCACCAGCAAAAGACTATAGAAGTGAGGAATCATTCATCAGCAAAAGACTATAGAAGTGAGGAATCATTCATCGGCAAAAGACTAGAAGTGAGGAATCATTCATCAGCAAAAGACTAGAAGTGAGGAATCATTCATCAGCAAAAGACTATAGAAGTGAGTAATCATTCATCAGCAAAAGACTATAGAAGTGAGGAATCATTCATCAGCAAAAGACTATAGAAGTGAGTAATCATTCATCAGCAAAAGACTATAGAAGTGAGTAATCATTCATCAGCAAAAGACTATAGAAGTGAGGAATCATTCATCAGCAAAAGACTATAGAAGTGAGGAATCATTCATCAGCAAAAGACTATAGAAGTGAGGAATCATTCATCAGCAAAAGACTATAGAAGTGAGTAATCATTCATCAGCAAAAGACTATAGAAGTGAGGAATCATTCACCAGCAAACGACTATAGAAGTGAGGAATCATTCACCAACAAAAGACTATAGTAGAAGTGAGGAATCATTTATCATCAAAAGACTATAGAAGTGAGGAATCATTCACCAGCAAAAGACTATAGAATTGAGGAATCATTCACCAGCAAAAGACTATAGTAGAAGTGAGGAATCATTTATCATCAAAAGACTATAGAAGTGAGGAATCATTCACCAGCAAACGACTATGGAAGTGAGGAATCATTCACCAGCAAAAGATTATAGAAGTGAGGAATCATTCATCAGCAAAAGACTATAGAAGTGAGGAATCATTCACCAGCAAAAGACTATAGAAGTGAGGAATCATTCATCAGCAAAAGACTATAGAAGTGAGGAATCATTCACCAGCAAAAGACTATAGAAGTGAGGAATCATTCACCAGCAAAAGACTATAGAAGTGAGGAATCATTCACCAGCAAAAGACAAGTAGTTTTTGAAGGCCACTTGCTGGTGATGATGGCATTTCCCAGGGTATTTTTTGTGCGTCACTATATGTTCGGTAGTCGTCTGACATAGTTGGTATGACTAGTCCTGTCTTCAAATGAAATGGTATCTCAGTCACTTACCCTTAAATACCCTATGCGAAGCGCTTCGCAGAGGGTATTTCAGGGTAAGTGACTCTGATACCTTGTCATTTGAAGACAGAACAAGCCATAGGAACCATGTCAGACGTGGATTATACCATAATCATCACCAGAAGGACTTGACGAAATTCTCTCAAATTCTACAAACATCAACTGCCTAGGTAAGTGACTGACTATACCTGAAACACATGAGTGAAGTGACGATATCATAGTCTCATCCAAAACAATATACAGTCATAGTCACTCACTCTATCTATCTCTCCACACACACCAAATATCACTACTTAAGAGGATAAACTACTATGGGGATCATTCACCAGCAAAAGACTATAGATGTGAGGAATCATTCACCAGCAAAAGACTATAGATGTGAGGAATCATTCACCAGCAAAAGACCATACATTCATACATTATCCGTCTACCAAGCTCACGTTGAACACTTTTCACAATGAAGCATTTAGAATCCTTATCTTCTGTATTTATCGAGAGAAAAGAACTATCAATACACTTCCAACTTGACTACATACATATGATTTACCAAATGAAAGAATTATAAATTCCATAACCTCTATATTCATGGACTTTTCAACTCTTATGTGAATAGTCAGTTAGTCATTTGGCATGATAAGGATAAGGAATCCTACAGAGGAGAAAATCAAAACTAAGGATGATATCAAAATAAACGAAAATCAAAGCAGAGGTCAATATCAAAGTACACCAAAGAAGGCATGCAGAAATTTATAAAACATATTTTTCAAACCAAGTGATTAGTTTTTTCTTCACAACCTCGATCGTAACTGTAATATTTACATCAAATGCATCATAAAACACCACAGTAATACTATCGTACACCGTGTCCAAGATCTCTAGACTGTTTCCATAGAAAGGAAAGAGAGAAAATGTGCGTAGAATTCACAGGCCAAAAAATCATTTTCCTGTCTCTCATATGCGGTGAAAAGTCCAGTGAGAAAGGAGAAAGCCTAATTATTTTCAGATCATAATATTTCTAGTGGGATCACTATAGTCACAAGTTTGAGAATTTCTGACAGCAGTATATTTTGACTATAGATATTTATAGCAAAAGACATAAGATATAAATACCATGATAATCACACCAGTGATAAATACAGCCACTATTACTAATTTTGTTTACGCCAAGGCTGATTGTAGTCAAAGAGAGGCAGTGACAGAGAATGCACCAACATACAGTGGTACCGCTCTCTATCATGTGTATGTATTATCGCGGTATCATAATACAAACAAGATTCTGAATTATACCTTCAGTGTTTATTAAAAGGAAGAATTGCATACCTCCCTCCAAAGGAGTGCGGCGAAGTGATGTCTTTTATAGGATATAGGATTTGAGTAATAAAGCCAAAGTAATTTGTATGTAGGCTTATTGTCAGCAAGCTGTGTCACACCGAAGATGAAGAACATTTAACTCTATCAATGGATGTCGTTGAACCATAAAAAGTAGATTATATATGGAATGTCTATGATAGATTTGAGAATTGGGCATGTAAATGTTCATTATATTGATAGCATATAGCTTCTTGACAAGTACTCCCAAGATAAATTTCACTCTCAAAGGGTGTTTCTAAGACAACGCTTTCTTTTTCCAATATATTCTTTATAATTCTATTCACTGCAATCAAATTCAGATAACACAAATTAATGCTGAACTTTCCAAAACAATTCCGGCTTGATATGGAAACCAAATCTTGTTTTGTTAGAGTATTAAAAAA
>NC_091550.1:19938454-19950954 GCF_042767895.1 Penaeus vannamei | reverse complement strand
ATATATATATATATATATATATATGTGTGTGTGTGTGTGTGTGTGTGTGTGTGTGTGTGTGTGTGTGTGTGTGTGTGTGTGTGTGTGTGTGTGTGTGTGTGTGTGTGTGTGTGTGCATATAATTTCTCTCCATACTGTCATTGCTATTAATTGTTATAACTGAATATATATTAATGCTTTCTGCTGTGGACTTTGTGTATGGGCAACTTATAATTGTGACTGTATGTAATCAGATGATAATAACTATGATAACTTATCAATATTGTTAAAAATTATGATAATGATAGTCGTAATTCGTATTTTTATTATTTTGTTATTGTTGCTGTTATTTCTATCATCTTTATCAGCGTCATCATCATCACATTAGCATCATTTATCATGTTCTGTTATAATCATCATTACAATGTTATTAATAATGTATAATAATGGAAAATACTACTAATAACGAGCATAATAACAACCAAAGTAACAAAACCAGTAAGAAAAATAACCATGATCCTTCTCAAAAACATGAACTTTAATTGTTTTAAACTCGGAGAAAATCAAACGAACTTTTGGTTATCATGTGAGGTAAACAACTTATTTTCCACGATAGAGAAGCTGATGTACAATAATTAAGTGAAGATAAAAGAACATTTATCTCTGAACTCCGCGAGCCTCCACTCGTTATGGTTGGGTAACTTTGATCACAGTGGCTTGTTTTTTTTCCTTCTCTCGCTTTTCATTTATTTTTGTTGAACATATATTAATGTTTTGTTGTTAAAATTATTTTTCTTTCTTTTCTTCAGTCCAGGAATTACATTCTTTTTGTCTATGGTTTTATAGGATATGATATTTAACGGGACCTGCTGGGGCTGTCTCTCACAACTGATTATATATAAGTTTTAATCATTCCAGTTCTGTATCGAAAACAAATGGATATTATGTCCTTCCTCTGTTGTTTTTTCACAGTAAACACCTGCACGCCATATCCACCTCGTACCCTCAAACTCTCTCCATTCATCCACCTCCACTACCCCCCCCCTCCCCTTCCTTCTATGTCTCACGCCCCTCTTCACAGCAGGTAATTCTCTCCCCTCCCCCCGTTCCTCAGACCCACCCCCCTGCTCTCACGATCCCCCGGTCGGCGCGCTCATTTCGCCTCTATGCTAATTACCTCATTAATTATTCATTCCGCCATAAGTTCTCGTCCGAAGTGCGAGCGGCCGCCCAGGTGGGCCCCGCCGCGCCGTCGGAGGGGCTGGCGGAGTGAGGCGGGGCGGAGGTGTGATGACCTGTTGCGAACCCTGGCAAACGGCGCCCCTCATCGTGTGACGTCACTGAGTGCGAACGCAACGTCGCCTCAATGGACGAGACTAATCGACTGTCCGAATTTATTCCCGGGGCCTAACCTGATCACGGTTGTCTTCTTTCCTAAATGGAGCTCGAAGGAGAGAGTGAGGTAAGGGGGATAAAGGAAGAGAGAGCGAGAGAGATAGAAGGAAGGAGAGAGAGAGAGAGGATTCATTATAATCCAGGAAAATGAGTTTAGAAATATATACGTAATAGTAAGTGAAAGAGAGAGAGAGAGAGAGAGAGAGAGAGAGAGAGAGAGAGAGAGAGAGAGAGAGAGAGAGAGAGAGAGAGAGAGAGCACAATATCCACAACAAATGCTTCCTGTTAACACAACCGGCACACAGCGAGTCGCAAATAACCAACACGCAAGAGAAGAAACACCCACAAAGTGACAGCGTTTAAAGGAACACAAATTCTCTCGCAAACAGGACGGCCACAAACGAAAAATTCTCAAATGACACGCTGCCGACTGGCGGTCACCTCTTACCGCAACGCTGCCAGCTGGAAGTGTCATGAACCTTGAATACAGAACTATGTATTTGTATTCGAGTCAGAGGCGAACACGTTACAATACTGCCTGATAACTCGGCCGCTCCACTTCGTCTTCTTTGGAATTTGCTATCGAGGGGACACTTGGCCTGTGATCTCTGTCCCTTAGCGGTCAAATTAGATTAATTGGTGATATAGCATATGTTAGACGTTATACATGTTCTGATATAATTTACGATTTTCTATTTTGCATTCACTACAATACATGAATGAAAAAAGCCTTTGATCCATTAATAATTAACATTTATACCTATCTATCTATCTATCTATCTATATCTATATCTATATATATAATATATAAACATATATATATATATATAATATATATATATACATATATGTATGTATACACACACACACACACACACACACACACACACACACACACACACACACACACATATATATATATATATATATATATATATATATATATATATATATATATATATATATATGTATATATATATATATATAATAAATCACAATCACTTATTTTTCATGCGATAACGATTTATTAAGTCTTTATCGTGCTGTCTGCACCGTATTTTCTACCATGCCATCTATCATTTGTAATATGTTCCTATACTCTTCTAGCTTTTTACTTGTCCGTTCTGAATTACAAGGAACTTATTGCATGAAAATAGTAAGAACTTTATAACAAAAAGCTTGGTGCACATCTTTTCATGGTAAAGAGTCTCGAATAGTTCAGTACCAAGCAGCAGCCAAGGATAACACTAAGAGTACGACTATATTATGATAAACAACAAAGGAAAGAACGTGATGAATGCAAAACAAAAATGTCGTTTGGCCTTAAAAAGAAAATACATTGGGACAAAATAAGAAAAAATGTAAAGAAAAAAGTAAAATACAGAGGAAAACTATGTCAAAAAAAGCATTTCAAAATAAATATGCAGAGTTGGTCTTCAAAATATCCAGGCCTTTCAAAAAAAATCCACACACATCAAGTCCTCGTTGTTTACTGTCCCAGGAAATCTATCTCTTTCTCTCTACTGCCGTCCTTCACATAAAATATCCGGCAGCAAAGCAGAAAAAGACAGATCCACAGGCAGACTGCGATGAAGGAGTTTCCATGGTGTGATGCAGGGCTGAATCGATGGTTCTTTTTCTACGTTGGAGATTCGTTTTCATTTTGTTTTTTGTTTTTTTGTTTTTTCTCAGAAGACTTTCGATTTACTTTTCTTCTTGTGTCGTTTTTCTTCCTGTTTCCAGAGATCTCGTGTGAATATGGAAAGCGTTACTAATAAAGGGAGATGGATGGTTACCTAACCTAGCTGCCCCCCCCTACTAGAATTATTAGAATTGAAAATTATACTTCCAAAATAAACAAACTGAACATTCTGACCAACACTCAACGATGAATACATCTGATTATTCCCTTTAAGCACACGGAAAAATATAGCATAGCCTTTAATAAGAACGATGTAACAAACATAATAACCAACAAGTGAATCACACAAGTAGGTCCTCCAGCAACCACTCTCAGACCACCTATCATCACCGGGAACCACGTTACTTCAGGCGAAAATCCTAAAGAGTCCTACGAAGCAACCGACCATACCGCTCGGCGTTTTGTCTTTCCCATGATCAATGTCCACCTGTCATCTTGCTGGACATTAATCACGGCTAGAGGTCCAGCATCTCCATAATCTACTCCGGTATCCCGTCCGTTGCACTGAATATAGAAATTGGGGAGATAATTACGCCCCTAATATCTATTTCCAGCTACACATATTCGTCACACTCGGCTCGGCGTGTGATCGTGTAGTTGGCCTCGTTTCGCATTTTGATGATTTCCTATTACCAATTAGAATACCCATCGCTGATCGGACGAAGACTGATGACTTCGATTCCACTTTCTTAAATGGCTTTCCAGGTCGGTAAAGAACCAACCAGACCAGGTGGGTCGCTTCCGTTTATGGGTAAATGCGAAGAAAAGGCAGAGGAAAAAGAACAGTTATAAATGGCCAAGCTATAAGGAGACAGTCCATATCTTCCAGCTTTCCATAGTCGAGAGAGAGAGAGAGAGAGAGAGAGAGAGAGAGAGAGAGAGAGAGAGGCAGAACAGATAGAAACTGAAGATAAAGATAAGAAGAGAGCGCAGCGCCACCAGCCCGACGCCGGTTCAGGTTGGGCTGCGTCCGCCCTCCTCCGGCGCCGAGCTCGAAATAATTAAGCGGCCCTGATGGCTCGCCCGCGGTCATATAGATTGACTTTCATGAAAATTCATACCTGGAGTCGCGCGGGTATCGTACATTCGCCCGTAAATTGACCCTTATTTTCGCCGATTAGCATTTTCGACGACGCGGTTGCCTGGAAAGGTCGAAGCTTCTTGACCTCGGAGGGAAGGTGAAGGAAGGAGGGTCAAGAGGAGTCGCGAGGAAAAGGAGAAAAGGGGGAATAAACTTAAGAAATGGGATCAGAAGAAGGAACTCGGATAAAAAAAGGAGAGAGGAATGTAGTACAAGCAAGAGGAGAAAATAGCGACCGTAAAAGAAGTTATTCGGAATATAAGAAAAAAGGCTTAGAGAGGAGAAAAGGGGGAAGTGAGAGAGTAGTTAAAACTTGGTAAATACAAGAGAAAGACGAATCAAGGACAGAGGGAAAGTAACGCGAAACGAGAAAGGGAGAAAGGTTAAGAGGTACACACAACAGGTGTCAAAAAAAAGATGGAGAGGGCGCCGTCAATAACTCATTTCTCATCCATCCTTTCTCCGACGTCGAAATTTTAAGACCTTTGACCTCCTGTCCCTCCCACCTAGCCGCAGGTAGGCCTAGGAGGGCCAGAGAGAGAAGGTGGCGGGAGGGGGAGAGGGCTATCAGTCACGACGGCGGGAGAGGTCGTGAGAGCGGACGCGGGAGGGGGAGGCCCTGGGGTGGAAGGGGGTGTGTGAAGGGGGGGAGTGAAGTGTTTGTGGTGAGGCGGAGCTGCGTCGTAAAGGCAGACAGACAGATAGTGAGGATAATAAACAGATCGGTGAAAGAGAATCAGTGATTTAATGCTCGGGATGACATAATATTAAGAAAATAGAATCAGAAAATATTTTAAAAATTAAACGTTGGTCGCTGCCGGTTTGCCGTCTCGCTCCATTCACCAGCCATTGGTTTTACAAAGTACTATGCTGAAGACCTAAAAAAAAATCTCGTCCTCTTTGTTTCCTGAAACAAAACTAGCCACGGGTGGCCGGGTTTTCTGGCCGAAGTCAAGGCAGTCAGAAAGCGCGTCGCAGCGGAGCGCAGCGCCGGCGAGGGGCCCCGCGAGCGGCAGCCCTCCCGGCCGCTGCCGCTTCCCGCGGTCCTGCCACGGCGCGGCGGTGCCACATTCCTCCGGCGTGTCGCGGGGGTCGACCGCCTCGGCAAGGTCTCGCCGAAGGACTCGACGCTAAATAATGCATTCTACCGGTTCGTCGGAATGCTGGTCCTTCGTCATCCCATGCCGGGCCCCGGGGGCTGAGCCCGTTAATCACTGGGCCTCGGTAGGTTCCTTGAGCATATACGTACACGTATGTGTGTGTGTGTGTGTGAAATAGAGAGAGAGAGAAAGAAGAAGATAGATAGAGTGAAAGAGAATGCGCGCATTTACAGAATTCCTTCATGGTGTTGTTCCTACGAGAGCTAAAACATTTTGGATTGAGATCAGCGGTGCATTTCCCTGCCAACACGGCCGTCCACGCGCCGAACGGACAATTCTTCCTCGCCAACCAGCGGCGGCGTTCGAATCCTCCGTCGTTCACCGCTGCAAAGTCGTGGGAAGGTATCGTGGGAACTTGACGGAGTGACCTGCAACCTCGGTCCCTTCTCAGACCTGCCGGGCGAGGGGCGGGGCGGCGACCTGCTCACGACACGGCCTCCCCCTCCTCCCCCTTTCTCGGCACACACACACACACACACACACACACACACACACACACACACACACACACACACACACACACACTCAAACACATACATACACACACAAACACTCAAACACAAGCAACAAACAAATAGATAAACAAATTTCTGGTGATTTTCTCCCTCTTTCCTTTCTCTTCACCCCCGTTATCGCTTCCCTCTCTTCTCCCTTCCTTTCCATCTACCTAAAACCTGGTCCCTGAACGCACAAATCAGCAACGATCCCCGCGCCGCACCCTGGCATTGTACCTTTAAGTCACAGGTTTAGGTAACGTTACGCATGAGATATCAGTTTAGGGCTATTGGGTGTAACGCTTTCAGATATCTCCTTTGTTAATTAAATAACTGGATGCGTGTGTGCGTGTTCGTGCGAGTGTGTCTTTGAGTGTGTGTGTGTGTGTGTGTGTATGTGTGTGTGTGTGTGTGTGTGTGTGTGTGTGTGTGTGTGTGTGTGTGTGTGTGTGTGTGTGTGAGTGTGTGAGTGTGTGTGTGAGTGTGTGTGTGTGTGTGTGTGTGTGTGTGTGTGTGTGTGTGTGTGTGTGTGTGTGTTTATGACTCCTCCTTTGTCTGCGTGCTTGAGAATCCGTTCACGTGAAACTGTGTATGTACCCGCTCATGGCGCATGTGTGGCCGCACGTCAGGAGGCAACCCACCGCCTGGGTCGCCCCTCGGGTTGCTGCGGCGGCGACCTGGACGAGGCCCTCTTCCTCTCGGTGAGTCGTGCCTACGAGGTTATGCCCGAGACTCCTTGGAAGAGCACAAAGACGCTACGTGAGGAAGGGCACAGGAAGGTGAGACGCGCCCTCGGGGTGAGGACGACACCGCACTCGAGAAAATTCCGGACAGCGAACATCCCGAGAGGCCACGCGGTCGGGCGGCTCGCGGGAAGGGGCGCCGAGCCGATCGAATGCGAGGCAGAAAAAAAGTATGCAACAGGCAACAGCAGGAAGCAAATGAAGGGAATGCCGATGGTATGTACTTCGCATTGGCGGAGGGGAGGAGGGAGGGGAGGAGGGTTGGGGGGTAAACGACTCGGGGAAGGTAACTAAAGGGAATAATAATCATCATTCAGCCAAGTTGTAATACTGAGAATCGATAGTGATAAACGTCTATATTCTTTGAGGGCGAAGGGGGGTGGGGGGTCTGTGAAATTATCAACCATCTTTGGCGGTATGTAAAAGAGAGAGGGGGGGAGAAAGAAAGAAAGATAGATAGAAATGGGGAGGGAGAAGTAAGTGAATAACTAAATAAATGAAGAAAGAATGTGAGGGTGATATAAAAAATGGAGAGGAAGAAAGAAAGACGAGGAAAAGAGAGGTAGAAAGAAAGACATAAGGAAAATACAGGTAGAAAGAAAAGAAAATGAGAAATAGAAATAAAGTAAGCACGAGAGAGAGAGCATTTGAAGATACGGAGGAAAAAGAAGGACCAGCATCTTGCGCGTGAAACGGACGCCGTCGAACCTGCTTAAGGGCCCAGCTTGCCCGCGCTTTGGTTGTCGTCCTTGGGGAATGTCCGGCACCCTCCCGGACGGGCGGGCGGCTCGCTTCCACCCAAACGTACCCTGGACACGCTAAAAGGACCGGGTGCTGGTCCAGGTCCATGTACCACAAAGTACATCTCGGGACTCTATCCGAACAAAGGGATCGACCCGCTTCTCGGGGCGGGCGGGCGGAGGCGGAGTTCAGTGTCAGGCATTTGTAACTCGCTACAACGGACTCGGGGAAAGTCTTTCTGCGCGCATTAAATATTCGACCAGGCTTGCAACTTCCACCTACGTGTTGTTTTCCCTGATTCGCTATGGCCTTCGCCTTGGTAAGAGAGCAAACCTAGCAGCGGAGTCCTTTATCGTGCAGGGGATCGGAGGTCTCGCCATGACTCCGCTGCTCGTGGGTCGTGCGAGCCCGCCCATCCGCCCGCTTATCGCGGCAATTCGTGCATACGGTGATCTTGATGGCCGGGCCGCTCCGGTGCCCGCCGGCCCTACAGCGACGACTGAGGAGAAGGCGAGGCGCTCGTAAGGCCCGAGGAAGACGGACTTATTGCTCACTCACACGCGCCACGCAGACACCCCGTTCGCGTGAGGTTCCCCCTTTTTCCTTTCTTCTTTTGCCTCTTTTCTTCTCCCTCTTTCGGTCTCTTTATCTACCCGCCGATGTAGGGGAGAATGAACCGCGTTGGCGAAAAGGTAGGAGACCCCGGGCCACACCGTAAGCGACGGCGCAGAGGAAAGAAAAGCGAGACCGACAGAAGGAAGTGAGTTGTGGCGAGCGTGAGAGCATACACACGCCTCAGGAACACAGGTGGTTGCGGTTGACTTAAGGGCCTGTGGAAGGGAATGACTCCGAGTGCAACGGCGGGGAATCAGCGGATGCTATTGAAGCTGATTGTAGAGATGGCTTAGGGGGAGGTCCCGGCGATGGTGGAAGAGCGAGAGGTGGAGGTGAGGAAGGGGGAGGAGAGAGGGAGGGAACGAAGGAGGGGGGTGGGAGGTCGTGAACCCGGACGTGGGCCTGCTAGCGCCGTCTCCTCCTCCTCCTCCTCCTTCTCTGCCACCACCTTCACTACAGCCACTCCCCCATCTTTTCACCCTTCGTTTATCATTACTCAGGAAATTGGAAATATAATAGTGATTTCTTTCTATCCCTTTTCTCCGTCACCTAGTCCCATCTTCAGCTCCCACTTCATGCTTCCCAACGCGCATATCCTCTGCTCCCTACCAGTCTGCCATTGTCATCTTAACACACGCTGGAGTATCTTTATCCTCGCAACAAGCGCCTGTTCACCGCCGCACCTAAACTTACCCTTTCATCTCCTCTCTTGTTTCACATGAAGAGCCTTTCTATCCAAACAACCATTGCCGTCTTCTTCCTCCTCCTCCTCCTCCTCTTTTACCTTCTGCTACTCCTGCTCCTCCTCTTCTCCCCCTTCCTCCTCCTTCTTTTTCTTCTCCCCCATTACTCCTCCTCTCCCATCCTTCGCCGCGCCCTCTCTTCCCTTGTTTCATATTCATGCCACACTGACATGAGTTGTAGTCTCCCTTCAGGCGAGGGTCAACCATGTGTAGCATGAATAGGGCGGATTCTCGAAAAGACTGCTGAACTGAACAACGAATACTCGGTTTCTTTACTATTCGAAACCTGGCGAAAAAGTCTCGGGCATTTTCGAAACCTTGACTGAAATCACAACATGCTTTCGCTAAGCTTTACTCTGCATATCTATCACGTTCTCAAAGCGCTGAGAGAATCCAGATCCTCCCCAAAATATATATATATTCATCACAAAACGGGAACCACTCACAGACACGAAAATAAATCAGTGTAAAATCCTGTTTGACTGTGATATCAGAGCTCCCATCCGGAAGTGCGAATAAGAAAGCCGAGTCTGGTTTGTGTCACTGAAAATCCGATCCCCCATGAAAGGCCAAGTGCCCTCCATCTCAGCCTCATGACCCCCTGTGTTCAGTGGCGCCTCTGGAACATGTCACTGCGCCGTGTCTCTCTGGTGTATCTCACTGGTCACGGATAAATATACCCACGTGACTCCGACCTTCTTTACATGAGGTGTGACGGTGTTGCCTTTGGGTTCTTTAGCCAATGCCGAATCTCTTACTAATTGCATTCTATTACCACGTCGCCGAATTGAATGAGATGACGATGATATATATATCGTGGTCAGAAACGGATTCTATTATATACCATACTCTGATGTCTGCGTCATTACCTGGTCTTGCGGATGGGTCTAATTCTTTTCCATGATCCTAATCCTTGCCGCACACCCGCCGCCCTCGGCCCCAGGGTTCGTAAAGTCATCATAACTCCGCCCAATCAGCCGCCCTCATCTACCCGAGGCTCCGGCCACACGATCGCCCGCGGCCCCTCGCTCGGCCTACGCCTAAATGCGCCTACATCATCGCACCTCCGCCCCGGCCGGGCCCTAAGTGTACCTGTCAAGCCCGTGGTTGTAGCGCAGAGGTACCTGCTCACCTGGCCTCATGCTGAGTTTCACTTGACTGAATATGAAAGTGCAGGTTCTTTCCTCGGGATTAGGCCTAAACACCGGTTAGGACTTACTTCAGACATTCCATTAAGTTTGATAAAACTACGTTTAACCCTTGTAAAAGATCAGAACAAAGTGAAAAAAGGATGTCTTAAGCTCTCCGATTTCAGTTTCTATATCAAATTATACGAGAAAAAAAGGAAAGGAAAGGAAAATCGGCATTTTGAAGGATCGCCATTCGGATATTGCCTCGGGGCTAATACGTTGTGTGTCTCGGGAACTCGGCTGTCGGGGAAAAGGAGGCGGGGAACAGAGATCCGAACAGCGTGACACCTGACAAACAGACAAAATCACAGAGCTCTTTAATGACACGTCTTCAGTATCATACAAATTACACACATGCATCCCTGTTCTAGTCCTTGCCGCTTGCTTCGAGCACTGTCTAATGGCCCTGAGCAGCTCATTTACTGCGGCGGACTTGCCTTCCCTTCGTTACCGCGCCCGCCTTGCTTACGTGCGAAACCCCTTGTTGCCGGCCCGTGCTTGCCCGAGTCGGCTGCACCTACAACGTTCTCAGATGCGCATCACGTACTGCGCAACGACCACGTCCCGGATGGAGTGACGGAGTTATCGTTACGTCATGGCGCAGCTTGTCATGAATAGTGAATGAGAAGGTAAAAGACTTGAACTTTGTCCTCTTACCGGAAAGGGTTCGTGATCCTATCTCGCGGAATGAATCTCTGTCTTTAAAGCCCCTTCGTGGTTCAGTGTTCGTCTGCAGTATAGTGGCTCGCAGGCGGTATTCATGCAAGGATGCTCTACGTCTTGTACATGGCTTGGAATGTTAGAATTTGATATTATTAAGACATCATTCTTGAGCATGCTTACAAATGCTATGATTACTCTGGCAAAGATAGGTTTGCCCATTCAAATATATATGGCAATTTAAAGTGGTTTATACATCCCATATGCGTGTTATCTGTCTAGATATTGCAGTATGTGAAATACCTTGCAATCTTGGTATGGATTGAAACACAAACTTGAACATATATAGATAAAACAATTTAAACACACACTAATACGTCCTATACCTTCATTAAGACATCACCAGTCATATTGCAAATATTTCTAAAGACTGTCCTTGTCTCTCGCCCTCCAGCAATCCAAAGAATGGACCAGCCGGAAATCCCGTAGGAGCGGATGAAAAACACGCTACCGCCCCATCGCCGCCCAGTCCCACAGGGCGACATCTTCTAAGACGTCACTTTCATCAGAAGGATTTCATCTGGGACAGCACCTCCCTGAGCACGTCAATGCCTTTCCTCAGAAATGACATCACCTGAAACATCATTTCCAGACGACATCACCTTAAACATTACCCTTGAGAACATCACCTGAGGCATCACCCCTTTAGGACATCCCCTGAGACATCAACCCCTGAGGACATCCCCCTTGAGAACATCCCCCCTTGAGGACATCCCCTGAGACATCAACCCCTGAGGACATCCCCCTTGAGAACATCCCCCCTTGAGGACATCACCTGAGACATCACTCCTGGTAAACATCCTCTGAGACATCACCCCTGAGAACATCACCAGAGACATCACCCCCTTGAGAACGAAATCCCCTGAGACATCACCCCCTGAGAACGACATCCCCGCCCGCAGCACCCCGCGTCTTCCCGCACACACCCTGCAGCAGGAATGGTAAATATTTGCCTTGGGCCGCCTCTCCCGATCCGCCTTCCCGTGTAAGATGTTCGGGGAAGATACGTGGGTATGTGGCGCGTCCGTTTTTCGGTGCTTGGGTGGGTATGTGGCGTGTCCGTTGTTCGGGTCCTTGTTTGAGTGGGTATGTGGCGTGTCCGTTGTTCGGGTCCTTGTTTGAGTGGGTTTTTGGTGTATCCGTTGTTCGGGTCTTTGTTTGAGTGGGTATGTAGCGTGTCCGTTGTTCGGTGTTCTTATTTGAGTGGGTATGCGGCGTGTCCGTTGCGCGGCGCCCCTGCTTGGGTGGTTCGTCTCCTCGACCTGTTCTTTATGGTGGCGGTCCGTTCCGTTAGTTATGGTGTTGTTATTGTTTCCCCACAGCACGGATATTACGCTAAAAGTAATACCCGTTTCACTTAACCGTTGTTTTTGTTCGTTGCGCTGATGGACTCGGCTTTATCATACCTCGGAGGCTTCAATTTTTGCCCCGTCAGTGCATTTTATGACCGTTAATTGCTGGCATTCAATTTGTTCTACGAGTGGGGTTTCTCTCGCCTGCCGCTGGTGTTTAAGCATCGTGAGTATAAAGGAAAAGGTATTATTGAAAAAATGTTTAAACTGACTCTTTCATTTTGATATTCGGAAATTGCTGTTTGGCGCCTATTTCAGCATAAACGACGTTCTCGAAAAATAATAGAAATGCAAGTCTTTCGCTGTTCGTTTTCGTGTGGTTATTGTCGAATCAAGAGGACGCTTGTCTTAACATAAGCTCATACGACGCAGCGACTCCTCTTCGTTCGGCCCGACCTCTTCCTCCGTCCTTCCCTGCCATTCTCTCTATCTCCTCTTGCCCTACGACAATCGGAGCCACTTAAGACTGATCTACAATCTTCTCTTCGCACGCAGTTGCCTTCTTCCTCTCGTTCTCCCCTTTCTCCTCTTCTTCTTCCTCTTCTTCTCCCATCCTCCCGGTCCTTCTTCTTCCTCCATCCTTCC
>NC_091550.1:19923454-19928454 GCF_042767895.1 Penaeus vannamei | reverse complement strand
AACGAATGCTGTAGTATGAGTGCGTAACAAAAACAAAAACGCAGCGGCTTGCGCTCGTCGCTGCAGAGAGCGCTAATAATAATATGATTGCCCGCATCACCTGATCAAAGTTTATCACGTGGTTCGAGACAGCAGACGATGCTGCTACGTATCACATGTGTATTTAGGGGCGATTCGGCGTGCTGCGCAATGTACAGAGAGGAAAATAAATGTGATATTGTGCCTTAAGCATATTACAGAATGGTTAATGGCATCAGTAAAAGAGGGAATGGCTACGCGTTTGCACAAATTCTTACAGAACTTTCGCCTTCTTACGCAGTGAAATTTGGGCTCTGTGAGTGATGTAAGTCCCATACTTAGCAGAGGAGAGAGCCAACAGCCTTGACGTCCGCACTTACGCCCACAGACGCCCACGCCCCTGACCAAAACTCTCACCTCGCGCCGCCCACGTTGCCTTATATCTACAGTCGTACTAGCTGACCCAATTTAAGGCCCGATAATTCTGAAATGTCTAAGAGATTTTCAATCCTTAGGTGAACAAGAAGGCAAATTCTTATGCTGGCTATTACTAGTGAAACCACGAGTTTGCAATGATGGACGAAGCATTTGCAACATGAGAATATCCTTTGGCAACATTACTGAAAGCAAGATGCAGCATCACTGTGGCTAACAAGATCATGGCGTAATGATTGCTACATGTAAATGGACATAATACGGCAAACCACTGCATATCCATAACTCCGCCCCATCCCCTCCCCAACCCCTACCCTACCTCGGCTTGCCCACCCTGTGATCTACAGCGCCTACGCCCAAGTTCACACAGCCGAGCCTCCCTCCCCGCGCCCACACCGCGCCCAGGGCCCCGCCGCCACCAGCTGTTGTAGCTCCAGCACCTTTATGGGTGGCTGACTCACCCGCTCCTCCTGCTGAGTCACGGGTCTAAATACTCAACTAAGCAAGGACGGCGAGCGTGAATTCGCGGCCCTTGAGTCTCACGGGACGACGAGGATCACGTACGTCGCGCGAACCGGTCAAGGGTGAGTCACCTCGAGGGGGAAGAGGTGCTGATCGAGCCCCCCCCCCCCCGTCCCCCTCCCTCTGGCCCTAAAACAAGGGAGAAAAAAAGCCGGGCGGCCATATTAGGCGCAGGAGCGAGAGCGTCGCGGGATTTAATGACCTTCCAATTCCACCGCGAGGTCTGGAAGGTCTGGGGATTATTAGCCTAAATAAGAGGACAATTACGGCGCTCTAATTGGCTGGGAAGGGGCCGGCGTGACCTTGAGGCGTCGCGGGATTCGGCGAGGCCCTGGCGAGGCCGTGCAGAAGGGCACGTGAAGCCTCGTCGCGGGACGTGAGGGCGAGGGAGTCAAGCCAGTCACGAGAAGCCCCAGCTGGTCGCCGGGCTTGGAATGCAGACCTGCGCTTGTCACGAATGACAGGGCCGGAGGGCATGGGAGATTCCGTGCCCAGCGCCGGAGGTCAAGTGCGCAGGTCACGAGCGGGAGCAAAGATCAGATGCATGAGAATATCCATGACAAGAGCACAAGTCTGCAAAGTCGCAGCCTGCGTATTCCTATTCACAAGTAAAGAGATCGTATATCATCTGAACTTCAAACACATCCCGATCTTAAAATTAGTTCGAGACGATGCCAGCATTATAAACCCGTCAAGAAATTGTATATAGAAATAATCAAACTGAGGACTCTCATGTGATCTCTCACCAGCATGACACCTGGCGGTCATAACCGGTCATGAAACGGTCATGAGAATGTTATTTGATCGCTGGAGGAGTCAGCTGATGATTATATTCGGGTTGTTACTCGCATGACATAATACGTGAAAACACGACGTTCTCTCTGCTCGTTTTTCATGATTTTTCTCTGAAAACCACACTTTACTTGAACTCGAGCCTTGGCAATGTACTTAGAAACCACGAGCATCTGGCAATAAAGCATACATGTTTATAATCAGCGCAAAGTCGCCTAGGAGATCTAAGCATAAAAACATGGGTAATTGACAAACTCACCTGTGTCAGACGGCACGCCAAGGTAACGCAGCAAAGAGGATGCGAGGCACCTACAGGAGCGCTTGCCACCCCCTCGAAGCCTCATGCTGAGAGAGGAAGTGTGAGCCGCGTCGCAGGTGCGCTCGGACATGGGAAACACCTGCAGAGCGACGTTTACACGCGTCCAGTGGAAGAAACTCTGCCTAGTAACTTCCATGTCGGTATGGATACCCTACGGGCGAGAGGCAGGTTCTCCGCGCCTGGCCAAGGTCGCTCGTGAGACTGAGCTTCCTTGCCTGCAGATGATGTCTGGAGGCCGCAGGTGACACATGCGTTCGGCCGGCATGCGCGAGATACTGGGAGACTCCGAACGTTCAGGACAGATGCGCCCGAGCTCAGGAGTGGAGACGGTGGTGCGGGTCCCGGTGAAGGGGACGTGAAGTTGCCCTTGTGTGTGCCATACAGGCAAAGAAGAGCTCGGAACAAGGAATCTTAGTAACAAACGCCATGAGGGATACGAGCTGTTTGAGTCCTGAAGGATTCGTGAAAGCGCCGGCTCGCTGGCTCCCCAGGAGAAGTCGCTTACGAGGCAGCAGCTGCGGCGGCACGAGTCTCGGCGAGACGGAGCGGCCGGGCTGAGGCGGAGCGGAGAGCGAGGGGGTGGTGGCGGACTCGGCGGCGGCACCTGACTGACTGAGCGAGTGCTGCCCTCCTTCCTCCCTGCGCTCCCTCCTGGCTCCACCCCCGCACCCTCCACCACGGAGGAGGAGGGAATGGGAAGAGGGGAGGAAGAAGGGGGACTGACGTCACCAACACCCTCGTGAGCGGGGGTTGTGTAGGGCAGACAGGTCGCCCGATGTAATTCCACACGAATATGCTAAACACCTTATCCGTATATGAAATTCTTGCCCGGGCTTTCCCGCTGCTGCAGGTAGGCCGACCGACACGCCCCGTGCGTCTCTCGTTAGTCGCCCATGACGACACCCACGACTGTACCACATGAAGGGCCTCTTATACAATATTACAGTCATTGCCGACTTTCTAAGGGTGCAAAAAGTCGGTCGCAGTTACAAATGCGTTATTACAGCCTGATAAAAAGATCGGCAACCATAATCGACCCATAACAACCATATGCGGACAGATTTCCTCTCAGCTTCAATCTACCAAACTACATAAAATAGCTTTCGGCTGCGCTTAAAGCCTATGCATCAGGACTTTCGCCAAAGGGAGCAACGACATCGCAGATCATGTCTTGCCTGATAATCCGAGGCTTAGCGGAGGCCGTGACGTCTCCCTCAGCCACGAGGGGACTTCGACAGCCTTCACTCGCCCTCTTCCGAACACCGACGTCTTTCGCAATTCTTCGAGAACTGGTCGTAAGCGGAGTACCGAAGCGATCCTCGCAGACGGATTCCATAACTTCTCTGGACTGTTTGCGCGTCGAGAAAACCCTCTTCGGGGCGAAGGAAGTAAAGCAAGGAAGTGGCGGTGGTTAAGGGAATCGTGCGTGGCTAGGGTGACTTTTGTATAGTTGTTGTTTTTGTTTACGGTCGTGGCGGAGGAGAGCAGTTGTTGTTGGCTTCCAGCTGCGTCGGAGTTCCTTCCTCTGCAGGGAGCTCTGGTGTATCATGTCCCCCTCCCTCCCTTCGTCTCTCTCTCTCTCTCTCTCTCTCTCTCTCTCTCTCTCTCTCTCTCTCTTTCTCTCTCTCTCTGTCTCTCTCTCTCTCAATCTGTCTATCCATCCCTATCTGTCTATCTATCTATTTATCTCCATCTCTCTCTCTCTATCTATCTATCTATCTCTATCTGTCTATCTATCTATCTCTATCTGTCTATCTATCTATTTGTCTCTATCTGTCTATCTATCTATCTATCTATCTCTATCTGTCTATCTATCTATCTATCTTTATCTGTCTATCTATCGATGTATCTTTTTCCTTCTCATTCGCACTTTCTTTCTCTCTCTCTCTCTCTCTCTCTCTCTCTCTCTCTCTCTCTCTCTCTCTCTCTCTCTCTCTCTCTCTCTCTCATCTCTCTCTCTCTCTCTCTCTCTCTCTCTCTCTCTCTCTCTCTCTCTCTCTCTCTCTCTCTCTCTCTCTCTCTCTCTCTCTCTCTCGCTCTCTCTCTCTCTCTCTCTCTCTCTCTCTCTCTCTCTCTCTCTCTCTCTCCTCTCTCTCTCTCTCTCTCTCTCTCTCTCTCTCTCTCTCTCTCCCTCCCTCTTTCTCTCTCTCTTTGTCTCTCACTCTCCCACCCTCCCCCCGTCTCTCTCGGTTTCACTCTTTGTCTTTCATTCTCCCGTCCTCCTCTCTTTCTCTATCTATCTATCTTTTTTTCTTTCATTCACTCTGTTTTCATTCTCTCTCTCTCTGTCTCTCTCTCTCTCTCTCTCTCTCTCTCTCTCTCTCTCTCTCTCTCTCTCTCTCTCTCTCTCTCTCTCTCTCTCTCTCTCTCTTTCACTTCCACGCGCGGACATACTATGCGAGTTTGTATGAGAGAAGGAATGTGAAAGAGCGTGTATGAATGTATGGTATGTGGTTCTTGATATTAATGCCCCTTGAATCTTAAATCAGTTTATGCTTAGCGATGCATGATTCCTCCACTTCTGGTCGTGTCTGACACTTTCCGGGAATATTTGAGAAGGTAAATGTGTTAGCATTATGAAAAGAAATTATTTTGATCAACAATTGAAGGGGGGATTTATTCATTTCGTGTTCAGACCAAGAAATTCTATCCTGTTCTTTTACGTTCTTTTTTTTCCTTCGGTTTATTTTTCTGTCATTCTGTCTTGTTTGTTCGTCTGTCTATCCGTCCAGTCTGTCTGTTTGTGTCTGTATGTATAGTTTTTTTCTCTCTCTTCTTATCCTTACTTTCTCCTTAAATCCCTATATACCTATTTCCTTATTTCCCACTTTCTCCCTCCTTTTTCCTCCACGTCACCCCACCCTTAGCCCTCTCCCTCCCTCCCTTTCTCTTTTAATTATCCTCCTTCACTTCC
>NC_091550.1:19913454-19918454 GCF_042767895.1 Penaeus vannamei | reverse complement strand
AGAAGGAAGTAATAGTAAAGGGGGGGGGGAGAGGGGAGAAGAGGGAGAGGGAGATGAAGGAAACCAGGGGGAAGAAAGGGAAAGGGAGAGAAGAGGAGAAAAAAAAATGGAAATGAGACGTGAGGAGGGAACAGGAGGTGCGAGAAGAGCAGATGTGAGAAATAGAGGAACAGAAGAAGGGGGATGGGAGGAGAGAAGAACGGGGAGGAAGGGAGTTAGATTGGAGTCGTGGAAATAAAAGAAAAAAAAATGTCGTGATGAGGAGATAGGGAGGGGGAGGGGGCGGTGGTTAAAGAACGCCCCGGGTAAAAAAAAAAAAAAAAAAAAAAAAAAAGAGAGAGAGAGAGAGAGAGAGAGACAGAAGAAGAAATGAGATAAAATGAGGTAGTGGGAGAGTTTGTCAAATTCAGATTTATCTAATTGTTGGAACTGATGCAAGAGGAAGCAAGTGGAAGAGGGGAACAGATAAACGTAGGGAGAGACAATCGGCGTAGAGACAGAAAAATCGAGAATGAAAGAAAACACAAGAACCTTTGAAGTTAAAGTAATATTGAGAAATTTCCATTGATCAAAAAAGTAACATGAAATACTAAAGAAAATGAAATGAGATGTAAAATAGAACGAAAATAGACGAATAAGAAAGAAAAACGGGAATGTGTGTACGAGGAGAGAGTAGATAACAGAAAAGGCAAATGTTAAAATGGAATGGACAGCGAACATGAGAGAGAGAGAGAGAGAGAGAGAGAGAGAGAGAGAGAGAGAGAGAGAGAGAGAGAGAGAGAGAGAGAGAGAGAGAGAGAGAGAGAGAGAGAGAGAGAAGAGGTAAGAGAGAAGGAGGATGGAAGGGAGGAGGAGGGGAGGGGGGGAAGTGGTAGGAGGTCAGTGCTCCAGGATGCAGAGATGAGCTATAGTGAGGGAAGAGCCACCAGAACCTCTCCTCCTCTTCCTCCTTCTCCTTTCTTCATCCTCTTCCAGTTCATTTTCTTCGTATATCTTCTCCATTTTTCTTTTTCTATTCCTCCGTTCTCCTCCTCCTCTTTCTTTATTCCTTTCTCCTCCCAATACTCTTCGTCTTTCTTCTCCTCCACCTCCTCTTCCTCCTCCTCCTTCTCCTTTTCCGCCACCACCGTCATCACTTCCTCCTCCTCCTCCACCACCATCACTCATCCTCCTCTTCCTCCTGCACCACCACCACCTCCCCCTCCTTCATCTCTTCCTCCTGCACCACTACCACCACCTCCCCCTCCCCTTCCTTCATCTCCTCTTCCATCACCACCTCTCCCTCCTTTATCTCTTCCTCCAACTGCACCACCACCACCACCACCTCCCCCTCCCCTTCCTCCACCTCCTCCTCCATCACCACCTCGCCCTCCGAAATCCCTGGACTCCATCCTGGAAATCCGCAGCTCCCAGCCGCCCAGGAGAGGCATGGAGATCGAGGACGAGCTCTAATTGCTCTCACTCGACGCTCGCTGCGGCCAAGGATCTGCGGCGCGCCTCGTGGTCCTTGCAGGTTTCACCGCGAGGGAGCGCTACTTCCGTTTCCAGGCCGAGGAGGAGAAGGAGAAGGAGGAGGTGGTGGTGAAGGGAGGAGGTGGAGGTGAAAGGAGGAGGAGGAGGTGGAGGGAGATGGAGGAAGTGGAGGTGAAAGAAGGAGGAGTAGGTGGAGAAGGAGGAGGAGGGGAGGGGGAGGGGGAGGGGGAGGGGGATGGGGGAGGGGGGGGGGGAAGGGGAGGAGGAGGAGGAGGAGGAGGAGGACGAGGACGAGGACGAGGACGAGGACGAGGACGAGGACGAGGAGGAGGAGGAGGAAGAGATGGTAGTGGTGGAGGAGGAGGAAATGATGTAGGAAGAGAAAGAGGAGGAAGAGATGATGGAGGAGGAGGATATGGAGCAGGAAGATGAGATGGAGGAGGAATAGAAGGAGGAGGAGAAGGAGAAGGAGGAGGAGATGGAGCAGGAAGAGGAGGAGGGAGGGAAGGAGGAGTAGGAAGAGGACAAGGAGGAGGACGAAAAGATGGTGGAGGAGGAGGAGGTGGATTAAAAGGTGGTGGTAGAGCTGGGTGTGGATGAGATTAAGCTGTGGAGGTGGAAGAGGAAGAGGTGGTGGTCGAGTAGGAGAGGAGGCGGAGGACTAGGAGGAAGAGGAGGAGAGGGAGGAGGAAGTTTAGATAGAGATGGAGATGGAGGCGAAAGAGAAGGCGGAGGACGAAGGCGACGACGATGAGAACAAGAAGAAGAAGCGGTTAAAGAAGAAGAACACACGAAGGAGAAGTAAGAATTAAAAATTAAATAATAGGCCTACTAAGAAGAGTTGAATTAAGATAAGGTAGAAAAAATGATGCGAAAGAGGGAGAGGAGGAAGAAGAAGAGGAAGAAAAAGAGGAGGAGCGGAGAACATGACTCCACGGCCGGCAACAACCAATGGAGGGAGTGGAGGAGGAAGAGAGGGGGGAAGGGGGAGGGGGAGGGAGGAGTTTCACCCCCCCCTCACACACACATCCAACTCCATGACCCTCCCCCCTCCCGCACCTCAGCTTCCATAGCACCTGCTCGCTGTAACAAACTACAGACAAAAAACAAAACACACACAAAAAAAACAAAAAAACAGAGATATCTTGTTCGTCTATTCTGAGTTATGTTGCTGGACACGCGGGTGGCTTCATTTGCTTGTTTTTTTTTTCGTTTTACATCTTCTTTCCTTCTTTTCAATGAGGATGTTACTGTTCTAGTTGTTTTTGTTATTATTATTTCTCTTATTACTGTAATTATCATTCCCCTTATCATAATTATCATTGCTATGGTGATTTTTATTATCGTTATCATTACCATCATCGCTATTATCATTTTCATTCTCATACTCAAAAAAGTAACCATCATATTTATCAACATGATTATAATCATCATTATCATTGCTATTATCATCCTTATTTTTTGTCATCCTTATTAATTTAGATGTAGAAATAGTGGTATCTTTTTTTAATACCACTATTATCATTACGTAACCATCATCTTGATTACCACATTATTATCGTGATTTCCCATTATCTCCCCGATTCTCGTTGGTATAGGATGCATGTGTATTCAGCACGTACACTTTACGAATGCCTCTAATCTATCAGTTGTGTTCTTTTCGTTGGCATAAAATCATACATTTTCTGTCTTCAGTTGTGTCGCAAAATCAACAGGTTTAAAGACAGTTTGTAGAACAAAATGTTATTTGAAATGTGTAAATATGGTTAAGTTCTTTTATCTGATTACTGTGAAGGTGAAAAGTCAGATGTTCTTCCTGTTCTTCTTCACAGAACAATTTACAAAAGAAATTGAAAACTTGATATTCCACGGATACCTCGTGAAAGAAAACGGCTATGAAATAACGCCTTTAGGGATAAACTATAGTATTTCTTTTCCATTTTTTCTGTGCAACGAACTATTGTTCGAATTATAATAAAACACAGTTTACTTTACCAATCAAATAACAGTTTTAAAAACTATCATCAAATGTGTATGCTGTCTCAAAGTTACACATACAAAATGCATTACCGGATTAAATAATATGGTAGATGTTACAGAGTGCAAGTCATCATAAATTGTGACATACCTGTAAACCTTGCAATGTATCATGTTAATGTAAGTTGAGTACTGGGCACAGAAAGAACAACATCATACGTCTCACAAATATTATTCATGCATGCTGGCTTGTCTTAAAACAATAAACAATCACCGTGCTTTCAGTGAATCGTAGTCTAAACAACACAAGCGTAAAAACATGCAATAAGCTTCATAACTTTACCACAGGATTCAAACACTATTTATTGCATTCGGTCCACTACGCATATGCAAAATGATTCCTGTAACAAATACTCATGCAAAATGTTTAGTTAGGTTTATATAATCGAATTGATTAATTTTCTTGGGTGCTAAAGACTGTCAATTACTATGAATATAAGTTTTACGAATTCTACTAGCAATAGGTAAGCACGTATTTGGACGACTTGACAGATATATTATATGTTTAACACAGTATTGTATGACAGCTTCTACACATGATCCAGTATGCCATATTCTTTAACTGAAGCTAAGCTGCAGAGGTATGGACAATGACACTGTGTACAAAGAACAGAAGGACAATAAATCAAGACAAACTAAGTAGAGACCTTACAGAAAAGTCTCTAGTTCTCTGCGTCCAACTCCAAGGTCATGCGAGGAAATATCTCCAAAGAAAACGGCAGTTTTGTTGGACATACTACGGTATATATATTACGTTAAGTGATTACTCTTAAAATATTTCTTCTAGCCATAGATTCCATGCATTCTATTATATTAATAGTGCAACTAGTTTACAAAGTCATGCTAAGTGTACTCCTGAAAGGAAATCAATAAACAGTAATCATGTGACAAATCAAACACAGAAAACGTTGGAAGAATGCTTGTTTTTTTTCCAGAAAAAATTTAACCACTCTCAAGAACCACATGCTTACGGGAGAAACCAATAACCCCATCAAATAAAAAAAGACTCCATCCTTTGGCGTGCACAACCAGTGAAGGAAGAGCGTGCACACGCGGTCGTGGAAGTATTTTCAAACCGTATTATGAAACGAAACTCGGCAGAGCTCCCGGTGAGTGTCTCGTCTTGTGTTTATCATCGTTACGCCCCTTTCTTCCCGTGACGCAAAAGGCATTGAAATAAAATGCATGAACTAAAGGGGAATAGGGTTTGGTTACTTGGAGACGGACCGTCAAAAGGACCACTGCTTCGTCCACTTCAAATACGGTTGCTAAAAATACTCCAGAAGGAGATCACTAACCTCTCCCATAGTATGAAACTGTGGTCGTTGAAGGTAGGCACTGTGTGTTGAGGGTTCATCTGTATACAGAATAACGAGACAACAGAGTTAGAACACTGAACAAACGACATGTACATCAGAGAAGGTGGCAGTGACAGACAATAAAGGAAAACAATAAAGGCAAACATGAGAAAACGGCGTTGTGTTCACTCC
>NC_091550.1:19898454-19908454 GCF_042767895.1 Penaeus vannamei | reverse complement strand
ATGAAGATCCATTTCTCACCGAATTAGGCTTAGCGGACCTAAAAGGCGCGGCCCGAGTGAGAGTGATCGTTTAATTCCCGAAGTGGCGGCTGTGGCGGTTCCGGGCGCCTCGGGGACGGGCCCTCGCGTGCGGTGCGGCGAGGGGGGGGGGGGCAATTCTATGGATGGGGATAATCATGCATATTGTGAATTACGATGAAGCTTAATCCCATATGATGATACCTAATATTGTTGAGGATGATGATAATTGTCACCATGATAAAGATGATGATGATAATGATGATAATGATGATAATAATAATAATAATAATAATAGTAATAATGATAATATTAATAATAACGGCAATAATAGTAATAATAATTACAATAACTATAATGAGGAAAATATTGATAATATAAATAATGAAAATATTGATAATATAAATAATGAAAATATCAATATTAATAACAATAATAATAACATCACCATCATTAAAAGAAAAACAAACGAAACCCCAGCTGTACAATCCCTCTGAGGCTCCGTGAACAAGCCCGTGCTTTAGTGGCGTCGAGCCCCTCCCCGGCGGACGCGGGCGGGGCCGAGGGCGCAGCGGGGGCGACGGGAGGGCGCTAACGAAGGAGACAGGTGCGCGCGGCCGACCAGACGCCGAAGGACCCCACTCTGCCACGACGAGGACTAAAGTGAGTTACGAGGCACTCAACCTGTAAACCGCGTGCGCCGAGAGTGAGCAACATCGAGTCAACAGCTGCAGTGGGGAGGGAGCTGTAATGCAACCCGGATTTACGAGCGCACTTGTTGGCACAACATAAACACCGGGGATTATCACTTATAAACAATTTCGTTCGGGTGTTCAAGATCCTGTTTCACTGTGCTGTAACGCTGGACAATTCTGTCATTATGTAGAGGGCAGTCACGCTACAGTAGTGCGCGAGAGGGCGAGAGAACGAAAGAGAGAGAGGGAAAACAGAGACAGAGAGGACGAAAGAAAAAAGAGAGAGAGAGACAGACGGACGGAGCCAGGAGAGAGAGAGAAAAGAAAGAGAGAGAGAGACGGACGGAGCCAGGAGAGAGAGAGAAAAGAAAGAGAGAGAGAGACGGACGGAGCCAGGAGAGAGAGAGGGAGAGAGAATAATAATTTTCGCAGGACATAAATAGCCGAAGTACTTAGGAAGTACTTCAAGGGGGAAAGAGGAAAGAAATGTACAGAGGAAGCTCAGAAAAGCAAACGAGACTCGAGCACCTCTCAAGACGTTCAAATATAATGTTCAAATAGAAATGAAGAAGGGGCGTGTTTGTCTTCGTCGAAAACATTATACAAGTCGAATACAATGAGACTGTTGATGTTTCGGTCATTGCTCCGAGAGGGCTTTTATGTCCCCCCCTCCCCCCTCCCCCTTGGGTTATCGATGGTCGGCTGAATGAATGATTTTTATTCCAATAAAGGCTTTGTTATATAATTCTCAATGATCAAATGCCGAAAATCATATCTATGAGCCAAGGTAAATAACGCAGGTCATTTTCAGAACCTTGTACGTCTCAATGTATGATGGGACAGTACTAGTGGAAACGTAAAAATATAAAATAAAAACTATTTTTCTTTTCATTGATACATGAAATAACTAAGGCTAAATTTCAAGGAAAGCGACAGAGGTAAAAAAGTTACCCAATCCGTCCATCTGCCGCGAGAGGCCGCCCCTCTGCGTCTTAAGAAAGAACTTACCCAACCCTTGACTTCCATAAGACGTGCGAGGACGCCTCCCCCTACGTCTTAATATGAAACGAACCTTCGCAACCTATTCACAAGCCCTCTTAATAACCCAGAACCGCCTACTTGCAAAAGACGAATCCACAGCCTGCATTTCAAAGGGTTCGTCAGGGTGGAGATGCAACCGTTCAGATCCGGCGGTGACGTCACCGTATTGTTCATGCCCGCCTACTTGTCTGACCAAACATGACCATCTGGCGATATCTGTAAACGAATTGCCGCTGTCGCTATTTTTTCCGCTCGGCGAACTCCGGGGAAATACGCGATAATAAAGAAATAAACGAATCATGCAACTATAGACTCGCTTTATACCGTTCGTTGGTGCCGTCTTTTAAGCGATCTGAACTAATGCTAACGGCGATGGCAAGACGCTGGGCAAACAGTACTTATAAAGCCAAGAAAAAATTAAAAGAACCGCATCTCCCAAGTCTTTCCAGCCAGAGCGCAAGGCATTTTTAAAAATAAAATGGATGCATTTATATTTACTAAGATTCCGTATAAGCACATATGCGCTTTAAAATTAATCGCAGGATATTTCTCACCTCGCCACAATCCCACTAATGGGACTATCTATTTTCGTATATCATTTATGCCTATCTGCGATCCATCTGTTTATGTTTTCTGTGAAATAGGAAATAAAAAAGAGAGAGTTCCAACCTGATAAGCATACACACCAAGCAACCATTTTATATATATATACCAGCAAGCCACAACTTCTGCTCATTACTGTGCGTTAGTCAGAACATGCTCGGGTATAAAACCTGCAGCTAAGTAAGGGCGACTGAAGCGTACGTCACTGTAACATATCATGCGTGACATGCGGTGCCGCTTTTTACTACAACATGACCCACATCAGCGGAGTTATGAGGCGAAGCTGCTGGTCACTTGCCTGCGATTGAGCTTCGCATGGGGAGGAAAGTTTCATTAGTAGGAAAGAATGATTTCTCATAAACATTGCATCTTAAAAACAGATCACCTTAGATTAGCAATTCGAATTCTATACCGTTTCTGATATATATATATATATATATATATATATATATATATATATATATATATATATATATATATATATATATATATGTATATATATATATATATATGCATACACATTAAAAAATAAGTACTTATGTGTTATATACATCTACAGAAAACACTACCTAGGCCAAATAACTAGTTAAAATTCATACAGAAAGCTCTATGTCACCAACACATTCTACGAGCTGATTTATTTTCATACCCAACCCCCCACCCATTTTCCCCCTCCTCCCCCCTCTATCTAAGTGCACCTCCCCTCCCCCTCCCTGACTCACGCTCGCTTTATGGTTATCTCAATCGGAGTGATGAGTGTACCTCTGACAACACTGCAGTCCGGTCCACTTGTGGTGTTCTGAGATGAGTGACACTATCCTAAGATCAAGACATCATCACACTTACCGTGATATCAGTGTGCAACGATATAACGCGAGGAAGACGGCATCACAGAGATTGCGACAGCCATACATATGCATGGTTTGTCCCGCGCATGACAGCCGTTAAGGCGGGGTGACATTACCATATTAGAGGATCAGGACTGTGCCACGTCATGTATGGCGCAGTAAATACCCGTCGATTTAGCTTCATGGATTGAGATATTGGTCCTTTCTCCTCTCTCCTCTTACCCTTTATCTCTTCCTCCCCTTCCTTTATTTTTTTCTCTCCTTTCCCTTGCCCTCTTTTCCTTTTATCTCTCCTCTTTTCCCCTCCTTCTCCCCTTTTCCCTTTCCTCCTCCTCCCTTCTCTCCCCTTCCTCTCCTTCTATTCTTTCTTTTTCCCCTCCTTCACCTCTTTCCCTCTCCTAACCCTTCCCTTTTCCCTTTACTCCCTCCCCCCTTGCCCCCCTCTCCCCCCCTCCCTTCCCCTTGGCTCTAGGACTCACCCGCACGAACCACGGTCGCTTGTTCTCCGCCTTCATGAGGTCCACTTGCTTGTCCTCATACTCGACCTTCAGCATCTTCAGGGTCATCCAGACGGCGCGGCAGGGGGCGCTGCCCTTGTAGTAGTAAAACTCGGTGCTGAGCCAAGCCATTCTCGCTCTCTCGCTCTCTCGGCGGTGATGCGATGTACGTGTGGATATTCACTAACACTATCACGCTACGGAATACTATTTGAGAGGCACTGTAAGGCACTGGGGAGTGGCAGGCAGTGAAGACACGTTCAGGAAGGCACAGGAGCCGGGGTCGCCCCCTGGAGGGTCAGTCTGTGAGGGCCGTTTGTTGGTGCCGCTGCTCGGTCACTGCGCGAGGGCCGCCTGGGAAGGAGGAAAAGGAATGTCATTAGTAATCATATTGCCTCTAATGGTAATGGTAATCAGCATTATCATTGCCCTATTAGCATATGCACCATTGCTACTTCCGTTATCAGTAGCATTTTTGTCAGAATGACTGGTACATACACTTTAAAAAATATATTGTAAATGTGATTATTATTACTATTACAGTAATGATATTCACTATCACAAAAATAGCCAAGTGAACACTATGAATATATGAATAAATGGGAATAATGCCTGTCTCCAGGGATAGCCAAGGAAGGAGAAAAGCATACATAGTATGTATATTGATGATAATCATATAATTTGTCTGATAAAGGGTATCCTCATAACATAACACAGGCAGTGCAATAGTAACTGTGAAAGCCTGAGGATTTGTATTCTTAATGAAAGTCATCCCACAAATAACTCTCAGTAAATCACTGCATAACAAAAGAGCACTGAAAGTTATTTATACCATTAAACCATAGAGCCCCTCTCTTGAATTGATAACACGATAACGCTAAGAAAAGAGAACTCCAGTGAGCGTCTCATATCTCTTGCTTAGACTCTCGATTCGACATCCATAATTCAATAAAAATGACAATATCCAATTACCCATCTGAGTACGAATGACCAAGAAAAGAAAATATTGTTCCAAGCAGACAGAATGAGGATGCCAGCTATATTAGGTATGTGTGAACTCGGGGTGTCGAAAAAGAGGAAAACCACTACACTTACACTTTTTAGGTGCCTTTATAAGCATCTTCAGTTATATACACGTGTGAAAGTGAGTATTTCCTGCAAGCATAGGAATTCTTTCCCTCCACTTCCCACACAAAGATGCATACCGGCAATTATGCTACATCCCCCTGACCATGCTTCGTGGCATTCGAAAAGCTGCCTCATCGAAAACGAGGACCAGAGAGAGAGAGGAGAGAGAGAGAGAGGAGAGAGAGAGAGAGAGGAGAGAGAGAGAGAGAGAGAGAGAGAGAGAGAGAGAGAGAGAGAGAGAGGAGAGAGAGAGAGAGAGAGAGAGAGAGAGAGAGAGGAGAGAGAGAGAGGAGAGAGAGAGAGAGAGAGAGAGAGAGGGGTGGGGGAGGAGGGAGGAGGGAGGGGGTAGACACACCCACATACAGAGGGAGGTAGAGAGACAAACAGACGAACAGACAGAAAGTAAAAAGAGAGAATGTGAGTGAAATAGAAATAGAGAGATTGAGAGAGAAACAGCGAGGGAGAAAGATAAAAAAAAAACGATAGATAGATAGGAGAGAGAGAGAGAGAGACTAAAGAAGGAGCGCGTGAATGAAAAATAATTAAAGAAAGAACGAGAGAGAGAGAGACCGCGAGAGAAAGAGAGAGAAAAAAATAGATAGTAGAGAGAGAAAAAAAAACTGATAAATAGATAGATAGTAGAGAGAGAAATAAATAAATAAATAGATAGATAGATCGACAGAAAAGAGACAGTGAGTGAGAGAGAGAGAGAGAGAGAGAGATCTTGATAGATAGATAGAGAGAGAGAGTGAGAAAAATGATAGATAAACAGAGAGAAGGAGAAAGAGAGTGAGAAAAATTGATAGATGGAAAGAGAAAGAGAGAGAGAGAGAGAAGAGGGGATCTGGCTAGGCTCAGGCCCTCGTCGACGCAGTGAGGGGGGGGGGGGGGGCGAGCACGAGAGATAGTCCCAGAGAGCCGGGCGTCGACTGGCGATACCCACCCTGGCCGTCGTGTCAGCCTTCATTACTGAGGAGGTTCCTGGCGCCGTCTGACGAGCTTGGGGGATACGGGTGTAAGGGGAGAGGGGGGGAAGGGGGGGGGAACTCCGGGAAGGAGAGGATCTGATCTTATTTATTTATGTGTTTGTAGGATCGTTCGGTTATCCATTTTTCTTTTTCTTTCTTTTTTTTAGGGAGGGGGGTCTCTTCCTATCTATTTGTCTATTGGATTATCAATTCAAGTCGTCTGTCAGTATGATTCTGTTTTCATTTATCTACGTATCTGTTTTATTACTTTTAATATAGTCTTTGGATAATTATTAATTTTCTTATCAAGAAAAAGTTGATAACAAAAAGTTTCACAGTTTAATTTGATAAGATATTGTTAATGTTTTCAATTATAAAGGTAAATTTTTTTTCACATACTTATACTTTCATATATTTATCTACGTATCTGTTCTATTCTTCTTAATATTCCTTGGATAATTATTCATTTTCTTATCAAGAAGAAAAAGTTGACAACAAAAAGTTTCCTTGTTAAATTCGATAAGATATTGTAAGTGTTTTCAGTTAAAAAGGTACAATTTTTCATATATTAAGCATATTTTGTCTTCTTAAGCAGCAATGTGGGTAATTATGAAAAGGATGATGGTAATGCTGCTACTGTTGCTGCTGATGATAAGGATAATGATGAAGAGGGTGCTGCTGGTGAAGAGGATGGTAATAATCATAAAAATGATGATGATAATGATAACAATAATAATAATTGTAACAGCAGTAATAATAGTTATGGTAATGATGTTAACAACAATAACAACTATACCAACAACAATAAAGATAACAATATTAGAAATCACGATAATAAGAACAAAAATAATCATAATCATATTAATAATAGTACTGACAATGATGATAATGATCATAATAATAATGATAACAAAGACAACACTAATAATAACAAGACGACTACTAATAGTATCATTGCTACTAGTAATAATAAGAATAATAAAAACAATGATAATAATAATAATAATAATAATAATAATAATAATAACTATAATAATTACAATAATAATAATAGTGATAATGATGATAATGATAATAATAATAATAATAACTATAATAATTACAATAATAACAATAGTGATAATGATAATAATGATAATAAAAATAACCATAATAATAGTAATTATACCAATAATAATAATTATAATAATAATAATAATAATAATAATAATAACAATGAAAAGGACAATAATGATAATAATGATATTAATAATAGTAATAATAATAATAAGGATAATAATAATAATAATAAGTAGAACAAGAACAAAAACAATAACAATAATAATGATTAAGATAAAAAAAATAACAATTATGATGATAATGATGATGATGATAGCAATTATGATAACAATGATAATAATAATAATAATGATAATAGTAATAATGATGATGATAATGGTAACAATAATAATGATGATATTGATAATAATATTATCATAATATTATCATTATTTTCATTATTATTATTATGATTATCATTATTATCATTATGATAATGATGATAATGATAATGGTAATAAGATTAATAATAATAATAATAATAACAATAATAATAATAATAATAATAATAATAATAATAATGATGATGATGATGATGATGATGATGATATTGATAATAATATTATCATATTATTATCATTATTTTCATTATTATTATTATCATTATCATTATTATCATTATGATAATGATGATAATGATAATGGTAATAAGATTAATAATAATAATAATAATAATAATAATAATAATAATAATAATAATAATAATAATGATAATATTAACAACAACAACAACAACAACAACAACAACAATAATAATAATAATAATAATAATAATAATAATAATAATAATAATAATAATCATAGTAATAATAAAAATAATAATAACAACAACAATAACAATAATATTGATAATGATAATGATGATAATAGTAATAATAATAACAATAATAACAATAGAAATAACAACAACAAAAAGAATGATCATAAAAATTATCACAGAAATAATAAAAATATCGTCTACATCATCGTCATTATCATGATAATCAAACTTTATTTGTCTGTTCATTTACACATGAAATTACTCATTTCATTCCATCTTCCTCATATCATAACGCAAAACAATAATTGTCTTTTCATCTTATTCTAGTTCTTCTTCTACTTTCCTTTACTCTTTCATTCTTTCTATTATCTTAACTATTTTGTTTTCTCTATCTCTCATCTCGTCGCCAAAATAGTTGTCATTTCGCGGATGTTTTGTCTCGCGAATTGTCTTCTCGATCATCCTTCACGTCACGTCATGGAAGCGTATCATCATTCTTTTTACGGCCAGACTTTATCTTCCATCTCTCGTGGTTTATCTTATTTTATTTTCTTATTATTCTTTGGGGGGAGAGGGCTTATGGTATGAAAATTTAGATGAAAGTGTTTGTTCCATATTAGTTTGTATGTATACTGTGTATGTATGGATGGATATGTGTGTGTATGTGTATATATATATACATGCATAATCACATGTGCGTGGTTCTTGCTCAGCATTGGTTAGACTGGAGAGAGAGTGAGAGAGAGAGAGAGAGAGAGAGAGAGAGAGAGAGAGAGAGAGAGAGAGAGAGAGAGAGAGAGAGAGAGAGAGAGAGAGAGAGAGAGTGAGTGAGTGAGTGAGTGAGACAGAGAGAGAGAGAGAGAGGAATAAGAAAGTATTGATAATGACCAATGTGAAGAGTAATAATAATAATTATCATCCTTATCATATTCATCGTCTGCATCATCATTACCAAGGTTATGCTTTTGTTAGCATTGGTTAGTTAGTTTGTTCGTTGGTTAGCAGGATAACTCAAAAAGTTATGAACATTTTTTTATGAAATGCACTTCATAGCCCAACTTAGATGCTATTAAATTTTGTGATTTCATTAGCATTGCGAGATAGGAACAAAAACTTTTTGCCATTTAGATTATCATTATCAATATTATCATTACTATTATTATCGTTATCATTATTACCATTGTTAGTAGTAGTAGTAGTAGTAGTAGTAGTAGTAGTAGTAGTAGTAGTAGTAGTAGTAGTAGTAGTAGTAGTAGTAGTAGTAGTAGTATGATATTCTTCAAGTGTGAATATTATTATTGCATCATTATTACCGTTACAGCGATCATGGTACTGTCCGATATTGCACTATCTGAGACGACCGGCTTCTCGAATGACATGCATACGGCACGGGGGATTATGAGCGTCTACAGTCACGTTTTCAGAAGCTCCCTTTCACTCAACGCACAGACGCAAGTTGCTTGTCATCTGAGCAAAGCTGGCTCTGACGCTCGGTAATGAATATGTATATAATAAGATGGGAGAAAAAGAGATGGAGAGAGAAGGAAGGAGATAAGAAAAGAAAAACATAGGAGGAGGGGAGGAAAAGAAAAAAAAATAGGCAAATAGGAAAACGAAGATGAGAGAAGCGAAGACAGAAAATAAAGAGTAAACAGAATGAAAAACCGGAGGGAAAACGAAAAGGAAAGTAGGAAAAAATGACAAAAAATACTAATCCGACAGACGGTATGAGAAAAAAATGGCATAAAAAAACAAAAAGAGAAAATCCGAAAAACACGAAAATTTATCTATGAAGAAGAAAAAAAAACAGAGAAACCGAGAAAAAGGGAAAGAAAAGCAGGGGAAAAAATACAGAAAACACGAACAAAAACAGCGAATCGGACAGAGGTAAACAGCGCCCCCCCCCCTCCCTCCGCGGTCCCTCCCCGCGCCCTCTCGTAAATCACTGCCTCGCAAGCGTAAATATAACGCTTAAAAGTAGATGCGACGCTACACGAGGATGCTGACTCATGAATGAAGCGGGGGGGGGGGGAGCATCGCGAAAGCCTGTAAGAAATAGTAAGGAGAGGAGACGGTGGAGAGAGAGCGAGTAAGTGAGTGAGTGAGAAGAAAAAGAGAGAGAGAGAGAGAGAGTGAGAGTGAGAGAGAGAGAGAGAGAGAGAGAGTGAAGAGGAGAGGAGAGGGAAGGGCTCTTCTACTAAAGGGCTGGCTATGAGAAACACAAGCTGTATTTTTCATTATATAGCGTATATGTTATATATGCATAAGTGTATATATATGCACACATACACATACATATATATTTACATATATGCATACATATATATCTAAATATATATACATA
>NC_091550.1:19875954-19878454 GCF_042767895.1 Penaeus vannamei | reverse complement strand
GAGAAGCAGGGAATGTGTGGAGGAAAGGGAGCAACCAAGCAGCATTTCCTTTGCAACAGGAGAGGCAGTCGATAGATTACGTTATTTTTTTTCTTGTCTTCGTTTTCTATGGTACTTTGGTTTTCTCTTTCCTTTTTTTTAAGTTCTGTCGGTTTCTACATGTTTATCTATATTTATCTATCTACTTCCCATGATTCTTTTGATTTACAGAGACATAGATACTCATAGAGACAAATAGGCAGAGTTTAGAGGAAGAGAAAGACCGTATGAACTCACCAGACCCCCGGCACCACGTGGTTTCTTGGTGGTCCTTACCTGTTAAAAAACAAATCTTATAAGAAAACATTATTATTGGAATAGCGAAGAAAATACTAATAATCATTAAAAATGCGATCTAAAAAGTTTGTATAAGATTGATAATGTTTACATGATGTTTAATTAGATGGAGCAATTTGAACCAGGTTTTGATTGAGGGAAATGGGACAAGAATGAAAGTATATTTTTGTGATCATGCTTTGTCTCTTGTTTAAGGTGTTTCATTTACTTTTTCATCTCTCTGTTTATCTATTTCCTGATCAATTCATTCATTCATCCATTCATTCATATATTTACTTATTCATCTATCGATTATTGTACCAACAAAAAATCTGTCTGAAATAAAAGAATGATTAAGGAGAAATAAGAGAAATTCCAGTCAAAGGAGGGACAGAAATAGATTACAAAAATCGTAAAAGATAAAAGAAAATAGTAAAAAAATGGATGGGAAAACATTTGACAAAGGCAGAGAGACGAAAGGAAAAGCCTATTTTCTCCCATTTCAAATTTATTCAAATAAAAGATGAAATAAAAAAATTGGATAAGGGAGACAAAAAATAATCTGGAGAAGGAGAGATGAGAGGGAGACCAGGAGAGGAGAGAGGAGAGAGAGAAAGGAGAAGGAGAGAGGAGAGAGAGACAAGGAAAGAGGGAGAGAGAGAGAGAAAGGAGAAGGAGAGAGGAGAGAGAGGCAAGGAGAGGGAGAGAGGAGACTCATCCCGAGCTCGGAAATGCTTGAGCCCGAAGGAGAGCTGGAGGCTTGGGGTTTGCTCTTACTCTCGGCTTCTCGGACGTGACGCAAGCCCTGAAATTACTCTTCTCTTTGCGTATTCATTTCGTCTCTGTTTGTTTCTCCGTTTGTCAGTGTGTCTGTTTGGCTGTTTGGTTGCCTTTCTGTTTCTTTCTCTCTCTCTTTCTCTCTCTCTCTCTCTCTCTCTCTATCTCTCCCTCTCTCTCTCTCTCTCTCTCTCTCTCTCTCTCTCTCTCTCCTCTCTCTCTCTCTCTCTCTCTCTCTCTCTCTCTCTCTCTCTCTCTCTCTCTCTCTCTCTCTCTCTCTCTCTCTCTCTCTCTCTCTCTCTCTCTCTCTCTCTCTCTCTCTCTCTCTCTCTCTCTCTCTCTCTCTCTCTTCCTCTTCCCCCCCTCTTCCACCCCCTCTTCTACCCCCTCTCTCACCCCCTTCTCCCCATCTCTCTCTTCCCCCCCTACTTCCCTCTCTCTCTCCCACCCCCCTCTTCTCTCCCCATCTCTCTCTCCCTCCCTCCTCCCTCCCTCCCTCTCTTGCCCTCCCTCTCTCTCCCTCTCTCTCACTGCTTACCCCCCTCCCCCCCGCCCCCTTTATTTACCAATCCGAACCTGTATATAAATTCTCGCCTCGGGTTAGAACATAATTCCAATCGTAAATTAAAATTCCAACATGACACTAAACACAGCGACCTACGAGGCTACTTTTACGAAACATTAGGCTGAGTTTTAATCATTATCATTATTATCATGAAACGTCTTTCTTGCCTTGTTTTCTTTGTTTTATGTTTGTTGTAATCGGTTTTCGTTTTTTTTTCTCGTTCTTCTGCCTCTATTCTTTATTCCTCTCTTCTTGTTCTACTCCTTTTTTCTCATTCATGCAATTATTGTTATCATAATTATTAGTTTTCTTCATTTTCTTCACCTTCAAAAATTCCTTTTTATTCTTTTCTTGCTCAAATTCTGTTTCTTTTTTCTACTCCTTTTGACTTCTGCATACCTTCATGTCTTCTTTCCTTAATTTTAAAATTAGGATGACTTATTTAGTTCATTTTCATAGTCATTTCTCATAGGAAAACCATCGTCAATGACCTGGTTTCAAGAATGACCTAGCTCCAAGACTCCATTTTCGATTATCTTCATAGTCCAAAGTTACTCACACATTTTACAGCCTCACTTCACGTCATGAATCTGCAGGAGCGTCAAGTCATCCTCAATATCTATTTTAGCTTCATCTCCTCCTCCTCCTTCTTCTTCTCGCTCGTCTGTCCCATTCCCTTTACTTCTGTCTTTTTCCTTTCTCTCTGTCCCGTTTAATTTTTTCCCCGATCTTCGCTTTCTCTTCTTTCCTTTTCCATATCTTTAGTTTTATCTATTCTTTTCTCCATTTTCTCTCTTTTCCTTTTGTGTCTCGTCCTCGACTTTCTCTTTCTTCCTCTTCCTT
>NC_091550.1:19863454-19870954 GCF_042767895.1 Penaeus vannamei | reverse complement strand
ATTCTTCTGCGTTGTAACCATAGATGGTATTAGGTATTCGAATAAGTATCGTTTTACCATGACTTGTTAATTTGTTTTCCTAAAGTGGAATTATCTCTTGATCGATAGTGTTAGATCTCTCTCTTGTCATCTTTCGTCTTCTTCTTTATCATGTATTTCTCTTTTATTCCTTAATCCCTGTTTCTATTTTTTATGTTTTTTTTATATTCCTATCTCCCCTTTATCAAGTTTAGTATCATCTTTTCGTCTCCCCTTTTTCTTTTATCGTCTCCTTGTTTAAAGATCCTTATATCCCCCTCTCTCCTTTAAGAATCAAACTATATTTGCTTTATCCGTCTCTTTGATTATTATCTCTTTCCTCTATCCATCGTTTTCTTTCAGGCACTTTCCTTTCCCAAAAGCGGATGTTCGAGTCCGTAGAGTTATCACACTTTCTGCGGGATACGTCTTCTCGGGGAGGCTCTCTCGGGTATCAGCCAGGTGTAATACCAATAATTATCGGCCTCGTAAGATGCAATCGCGTCTCTCGTCCCATTTCTCCTTTTCCTCCTCCTTTTTTCTCTTTCCACCTCCCTCTCCTCTTCTTCGAAACCTCCTCCTCCTTTTTTTATCTCTTTCCACTTCCTTCTGCTCTTCTCCTCCTCCTCCTCCTGCTCTTTCCTCGTCATTCTATTCTCCTCCTCCTGTTCTTTCCACCTCCCTTTCCTGTCCTCGTCTTTCTTCTCTCCTCTCCTCCTCCTCCACCTCTTCCTTCTCCTCTTTCCTCGTCCTTCTCTTACTCTCCAATGTCCCCTCATTTTCTATCTATCTTCACCACTGCCTCCTCTCCAGTGTCCTTCTCCTTCCCTTTCCTCTATTCCTCCTCTTCCTCTTCCTTCTTTATCCCTCCTTCTCCACCTCCTCCCTCCCCTTCCCTCTTCTTCTCCCTCATTCCTCTACTCCTTCCTCTTCCATATCCTCCTTATCCTCCTCCAGCCCTTCTTCCTCCTTCATCACCTCCCTCCTCCTCCACTCTCCTCCTCCTCCTCCACCTCTCTTCCACCTTCACCTTCTCCACCTCCTCCTCCTTCCTCTCCTCCCTCCTTCCATTTCTTTCCTCCTCTCATATCTACCTTATCCTCTTCCATAATCCTCACATCCTTCTCCCTCCTCCCTCCTCCTCCCTCCTCCCTCGTCCATCCTCCTTCCTCCTACCCTCCTCCTCTCTCCCTCCTCTCCTCCTCCTCCTCCTCCTTCTTCCTCTTCCCTCCTCCCTCCTCCCTCCTCCCTCCTCCCTTCTCCCTTCTCCCTTCTCCCTCCTCCCTCCTCCCTCCTCCCTCCTCCCTCCTCCCTCCTCCTTCCTCCTTCCTCCCTCCTCCCTCCTCCCTCCTCCCTCCTCCCTCCTCCTTCCTCCTTCCTCCTTCCTCCTTCCTCCTTCCTCCTTCCTCCCTCCTCCCTCTCCCTCCTAACCCAAACTCCTACTCAAGTATCGGCCAAGCCATTTTCGCGAGCTTCTTCTGGTCGCAAATCAGTCGCAGCCCCTTGAGCTTCGCAATTTTACAGGAGGAGGAGGAGGGAGGAGGAGAAGGAGGAGGAGGGAGGAGGAGGAGGAGGAAGGGGAGGAGGGGGAGGGGGAGAAGGAAGAGCAGGTGCTGGTAGTGTAGAAAATGAAGGAGAGGAGGAGGAGAAGGAGGAGGGGGAGGAGGAGATGAATGGAAGGTGGAGGATGTGGTGGAGGAAGAACAGGCGCAGGATGGGGTGGAGAAGGAGAAGAAGAAGAAGAAAGAAGAAGAGGAGGAGGAGAAGAATAAAAATAAGAGGAAGAGGAGGAGAAGAATGAGGAGCAGACTCAGGAGGAGGTGGAAAAAGGAGGAGAAGAAGGAGGTGGTGGCGGTGGTAGAAGAGGAGGAGGAGAAAAATGTTGATAAAGGCAGTAATGAAAAAAGTGAGGAAGAAAAGAGAGTTGGAGAACTTGAAAGGAAAGGCAAAATTAATGTAATGCAATGTGTGGAAATGAAAGGAGATGACAGAAAAGGCTAGAATAAGCGAAAAGAGAAAGTAACCAAAAGAAAAAAAAAGAAAAAAATATAAGAATTACATAGAAATATAACTCAGGTCAATAATAATGAGAAAAAATACGAATGAAATAAATGAGATAAACAAATGAATAACTAAAACAGTAAAAAAGATAAATCATTATTTTTAAAATATACGAAAACACAGCAACAAAGAGTAGCGGGGAAGGGGGGAAAAGGGGAGAAGCGGAGAGAGGGGGAGAAAGGAAAGGGGGAGGAGAGAAGGGGAGGGAGGAAGGAGAGAAGGGAGAAGGGGAGAGGAGAGAAGAGGAGAAGGAGAGAGAGGAGAGAAGAGGAGGAAGGAGAGAAAGGGAGAAGGGGAGAGATAGAGAGAAAGAGAAAGGGAGAGAAGAGGAGGAGAGAAAGGGAGAAGGGGAGAGAGGGAGAGAAGAGGAGAAGGAGAGAAAGGGAGAAGAGGAGAGGAGGAGAAGGGGAGGAAGAGAGGAGGCTCCAAACGAGCATAACTCAACAGGCCTTTGAGCCCGAGGAGGGTCTCCGCGATACCACTTAATGCTATCCCGTGATCACTGGTCTTATCCCGACGATTATAACTGTGGTCGCGGCCCGGCCCTTTCGGATAGCTTATGTGGTGTAATAATTACCCCTCTGTTAGAAGCGTTTAGCGGGAATCCCTCCCTTGGCGTGCGGTGGAGTGAGGGGGAGAGTTCGGTGTTGCATTTGCCTGTTGCAAAGGAGTGCGGGAGTGTGGAGATGGGGAATTTAGATAGCGAATTTTGGTGAGATATTATTAGCGTGTTTGATTGAAGCGTTTAGGGAAAAATGTATTCTGATATGTTTTTTTTTTTTCTATTTACAAAACGCTGCAAAGAATTTTGTAATAAAATTTTGGAATATGAGAAGCGGGCAACAAAGTTACCTAAAATCAGTCACTTGGTAATTGTTCGTTGAAAGTACGCATTGTTGAGGATCGTAACTTGTGACAAATCTCTCTTTTTATTTCATATCATGATTCTGTCTTTTTTATCAAGTCAATTTGAACCCCTCTTTCTATCTTTTTTATCTCATCTTTCCCAATGTCTCTTTCCTCTTCCTTTCACCCATCTCTCTTCCTATCACGTCTAACCCAATGTTCTTTCAATCACCTTTCCTTTCTTATCGCGTCTACCTCGTTCCCTCTTCCATCTTCTCATCACCTCTCCTCTATTTATCTTTTTGTCACGTCTTTCACAATTCTTCTTTCCTCTTCCTGTCAAATCTCAGTTTTTATCACTGTTTACTATTCTTTTCATCTTTTTTAACACGCTTTTTCGCTTTTCCTTTTCACTTCTTATTTTTTATCTTTCTATCATTCTTCTTCCCTCTTCTTATCACTTCTTATTTCTTATCTTTCGATAACGTCTTTTCTTTCCTCATGTCACCTCTCATTTTTATATCTCTATGTTTTTTCTCTCTTCCCTATCATCACTCTTTTACATCTTTCTACCATGTCTAATCCCTGTTCTTATCACCTCTCACATTTTTTTTCATCTCACTCCTTCACCTCTTTCCCCTTCCTATTACCTCTTATCTCATATCTTTCCATCATACTTCCTCCTATCATCTCTCTGTCACTTCTACCCCGACGCCCTTTCCCTCCACCTCCACCTCGTGTTCTCATTTTTCATCTTTTTTATCACGCTTCTTCCTTCCTCCTATCACCTCTCATTTTTTCATCTCCCTGTCACTTCTCTACCCGGTCGTCCCATCCCTCCACCTCCTCCTCGTCCGGGTCAGGAGGGGATCAGCTAATCCTCAACCCCCCTCCCCCCTCCCTCCCTCCCTCCTCCTCCTCCTCTCTCACCCTCCTTCCCCTACTCCTCACCGTCCCCCTCCTGCCCCCACCCTCCCCCAACTCAGCACTCCGTCATCTCACGCCGGAACAAAAGCAGGGGGGAAGGAGGGAAGGAGGGAGTGAGGGGGGGGGGGCACGTTCACCTCGAGCCGTGTGTCAGGACCTCAGCAGGGCCTCCCTTGGCTCTCTCCTGAGGTCCTGTGGAGGGGCTTAGGACTCTCTTTCTGAGGTCCTGTGGAAGGGGAGGGGGGGGGGGCGGAGGGAGAGGGAAGGGAAGGGGGAGGATTGGTGAGTGATAGAGGGAGGAGAGGATAGGAAAGGGAGGGAGGGAAGAGGAGGAGGAGAGTGATGGAGGAAGGAAGAGGGAGGAGGAGGAGAGTGATGATGGAGGGAAGGGATGGGGGAGGGAGGAGGAGATGGTAGGAAAGGGGGTGGTAGGGTTGGAGGGGATTAGAGGGGGATGAGGGGGGGTGAGGGTAGTTCCAGCGTCTACCTCATTACCATAAATATTTGAGTGTAGCCCGAGGTGTTCTTCTAGCCAGGGGATGGAGGAGGAAAAGCCACGCAGATGACACGCCGTGAGGGAGAATGAGGGAGTGATGGAGAGGCATAGAATGAAGAGTGGGGAGGGGGGGTGAGGGGGGTCAGATCATAAGGAGGGGGAGGGGGATTCAGGTGGTGGGGAAGAGGAAGAGGGAGGGGTGGGGAGGGTTCACGTTGTGGGGAAGGGAGGGAGGAAAGGAGGGAGGGTTCCGGAGGAGAGAGGGGGAGGTGTCTGAGGCGATGATGGAGAGGCTGAAGCAAGGCCTGGGACGTCGATGGAGAAGGTAGATAAGGTAAAAAAAAAAAAAAAAAAAAAAAAGTATATATATATATATATATATATATATATATATATATATATATATATATATATATATATATATATATATATATATATATATAGACAAATAAATACGGACATGTTAACAATGTTGATGAGGGACAAATAAACAATGAAAAATAAAGAAAACAAAACAACAGACTAGATAAAAGATAATGAAATAGATTACTCAAAAAAAGAAAGAAAAACATCAACGACAATATCATTATACCCCGAAAAACAACAGCAGAAAAACAACTATAAATTCTAAAAAGGCAAAAAAAAAAGATAAAAAAGGAAAATAAAAAATGCAAAATAGACACGTCAGAACCGAGGAACGAAAGAAATAAGAAAAACACCAAGTGACTACAAAACACAAATCTTTAAGAAATAGAAAAAAAATCCCTTTTTTTCGCCCGGTTCGCCAGAAGTCACAGTTCAGAGATGCGAAAGAGGGAAGAGGTAGGTAGAAAGAGATAAAAAGGATGATAAGAACAGTGATTATGATGATAATGAAGTAATGACAATATCATTATCCTTATCTTTATCATTTTATATTATCATCATTGTAAAAATATTAATGATAATATCAGTGATAATCAGGATAACAACAATAATAATAATAGTGGTAATAATAATAGCAATTATAATGATAACGACGATGATAATGAAAATGACAATAATAATAATGATGATGGTGATGAGGATAATGATGATGATGATGATAGTGGTGATAATGATAATAATGATGATGACGATGGTGATTATTATAATGATGATGATTATCATGATTATCATGATAATGATGATGATGATGATGGTTGAGGATAATAATGATGATAATGATAATAGTGATAAAATGAGGGATTGAGGACTGAGAAAGAGGGGGTAGAAGAGAAGAAGGAAGGCAGGGAGGCAGGCAAAGAAGAAGAGAGAGACAAGAAAATAAAAGACAGAGAGACGGAGAAACAGCTATGCCAATAGCTCTATTAATCAAGACAGCGTGTTCGGAGAAATGGGCGTGCGGGCGCAGCTGGAAGGCCGCCCCGCCCTGCCCCATAGTACTCCCCGACGCCCATCATCCAAAGTGTCCACCCACTGCACCCCCGCCCATGCACCTGAATTCACGCCCATCTGCTGGTCAGCCTTTCTTGCAATTTCATTGGATATCAGCTGATCTCTTCTTCTTACCAACTCTTTTGTTATTTTGATTGTTCGTTTGTGCGCCCTTGCAATTAATTTCCTTGGATGCGCACTTATTCATTTGATAGTCTATGAATTTCAAGTATTCCTTTATTATTCATGGTGATAAAAAGAAAATATTAACCCATCTACCTCTCCCAGTTTCTAATTCACAATAGCCAAGTTAATTCCATCTTTTACTAGTAGCGATCATACGAAGGCAGCGCATTATCATCATAAATTCCAGCCCCGTTATCAGAGAGGCTGTCACTGCACGACTCCGCTTCCCTTTCCAAATTAAGAATGCCAGTTAGTCCTCCTCTCCTTGGGGAAAGAAGGGGGCGGGGCGTGAAGATGCTTCGAACAGGTGACGGTCGAAAAGAGACGAAAAAATAGGAAAGAAAATGCATAAGAAAAAAAGGATGATTAATTCCTACGACTTTTATCTTTCCTATCGCTCGTGAAAGACGCCGTGGGGGACGTTGATAAATCAGTAATTACGAGATATCCGAAATTAAATCTAGTTCGACCGTGGATCGCCCGCCATTCCGCCTCGGGCCTGTCCGAAGCAGCGAAGCACCGAGACAACGAAGCAACGAAGCTCGTAAACTCAAAATTTGAAGAGAAACGAAGGAATTAAGATAGAGGACCGAGGAGAAGGAGAAGTCACATGAAAAGAATGAGAAGAGGAGAGAAAGATCGAGCTATTCAGAGGTAGAGAGCCAGAATAAGATAATCGCTATTTCCCTTATTCGTCTCTTTCGTATCCGCGCCCTTATCTCCGCACAGTCAGATACGGAGAAACACACCTCAGACCCGGAGGGACTCACTCATTAACCCGGCGAGGGAGAGGTTACATGCACCTTGTGTCTGACTCGATTTATGTCTCGTCCCAACAAGCAAGGAACAAGGTCTCCATCAAGATGACCTTGAAGGCGACGCGGCTCACACAATGACCTTGTAATGGAGTGACTTAACACGCCGGCCGTCGATGGCAGGCGATCTACAACGGCGCTCCGTAAAAGGCAGCATGCAGTCAAAGCACTGCGAGAAGGGAGGAAAGAGGGAGGGAGGGGGAGGAAGGAGGGAGGACGCAGGAGAAAGAGAGAGAGGCAAACAGAGTGGGGGGAGTAATACAACACAGAACTATAATGAGGATGGTAATAGCAATTATGATCATTACAGAAATAATGAAAATAACAGTAATGATATATTCATTTGTATATTCAACTATATATACATATACATAGATACATACACATATATGTGTGTGTGTGTGTGTGTGTGTGAGACTGTATGCCTGTATGTTGTGCGCATATATGTATGCATATGAAATGTACATATATATACATATACATATATATATATATATATATATATATATATATATATATATATATATATATATATATATATATATATACATATATATATATATATATATAGTCGTATCATATGTACGTACGTGTATAATAAAATTTTGGGGCGTTTACAGTTCATCTTTCTGAGCTCGTTCCATTTTTCACAATACCGGAATCATCACAACGCATTCATTATCATCACAATCATCTCAATCATCACCAACCTTCCCTTCACTCAACACCACAAGA
>NC_091550.1:19850954-19853454 GCF_042767895.1 Penaeus vannamei | reverse complement strand
GAAAAAAAAATCAATTCAACCACAATAAATAGCAACAAAATTATCAGAAATACAAATTAACCTTCATACAAAAAAAAAATCAAGCAAGCAGACCCTAAGACGCCCCAGACCCATATATAGAAACCCTAATATCTTGGTTCAGGAATTTGTCGTAGGTCAGTTTCGTCCTCAAGAGGGAAAAATCCATCTGGCACAAGTTCATCCGTATGAGAACCAAAATAGACGTCTTACCATCCCTTCCTAGTCTCCTGGCAGTCTCAATAGCCACTGGAAGGTAACCTGCTTCGAGCGTGAATTCGTTTCCTCTTCTCCGCTAATGAAGAGCTGCGTGTTTTGTATACGAAGCCACTTTTGCAACGAATAGGACGCGCCAGACTGGAAATAAAATAGTGGCGCTCTCGTAAACGTGTCCGGATGCTCGACGCGACTAATGAACTAGTCAGGGCAACCTCCTTCATTACTTCAATTGTATCTCATTTCGAAGCTGTTTATTTAGGAAGTCAATTTATTTCTTATTTATTATTGTTTTTTATTCTTTTTTTTGGGGGGTGGCTCAAGTCCCATTATATCAAATGGAGTTAAATTAGTCTCCAGCATTTTCATGTATTTCATATCCTGTCACACTCCGACTACAATAAAGTGATGTAAATCATGGGCACAAGAAAATGAGCATAACTCAGAGTCATGCTGCAGTAGACACACAGTCTATCATCATGAATATATCAAAAGAAACACACTATATATGGAGCCGCAAATGCTGTCAGCAGATTAAGAGACAGAGCAAGAACCGTGCTATGTCTCAAAGGCAGATATACGTGACACTCCAGTATGTCCATTGATATAACTCATAACACTAAAAAAAAAAGTAAAAAAAAAAGTTAAAAGCAATATCCTGGTGCACTATAATCTTCTGGGATTAGACTTTGTTTTTTTATTCATTTTTTCTTACTTGTCTTGGAAAAAAATCCTAGACGAGCGCCAAACCATTTGCCTAACTTTTTACTTCAGTTGAAGCGCTTGGAATCGAGAGCAAAATCGTTAAATGGCTCAACACATGTCTTAGCAAAACTTTTAGTGATCTATATTTACCAAATCACCGCGGACGAAGATTAAGAAATTAATGCAAACACATCACTCATAACAAATCATAACTGCATTTCGCGTGCGTCTTAATCCACACATAAAAATCTTTTAATCAAAATACGTTTTCTTTTTTCATTCTCCTCAGTATAGAAGCAAGTTAACGTACCATTTGCATTCATTCCTCCACGAACTCAATTATTTCCTCAATTCAGCGTCTAAATACATTCGCCAAAGAACAAGCCGCGTGGAAACCGTTCGGTCGGTTTCTTAAGACGTTGCAGGGAGGGGGAAGGGGGGGGAGGAGGAGAGGAGGAGGGGACGGAAGGGGAAGGAGTTGTGGAAGGGAAGAATTAGGGAGAAATGGTGAAGAAGAGGGAAAGAGGGTGAAATGGTGGAGAATATGAATGAGGGAGAATGGTGAAGATGAAGGAAAGAGAGTGAAATGATGGAGAAATGGTGAAGAAGAGAGAAAGAGGGTGAAATGGTGGAGGTGAATGAAGGAGGAATGGTTAAGATGATGGAAAGAAGGTGAAATGGTGGAGAAGATGAATGAGGGAGAAATGGTGAAGAAGAGGGAAACAGGGTGAAATGGTGGAGAAGAAGAATGAGGAAAACGTGGGGAGAAAAGCAAAGAGGCTGCAATGGTGGAGAAGCAGAATCAATTAGTGAAAAGGGAAAGAGAAAATTAGTGGAGAGGACGAAAGAAAAAGACAGAAAAAGACACGAGAGAAAGGAAAGAGGAGGGAAGTAAAAGAGGAAAGAGAGGGAAGGGGAACAAACGGTGAGACGGAGAGAAGAGGGAAAATGATGGAGAAGGTGGAGATAGTGAGAAGTGAGAGAGGTTGCAGTGTGGTGTGAAACTAGGTTAAGGGATAAACATGGAAGAGGCAAAGGAATGGAGAACGACAAACATAGAGTTACGAAGAGGACAGATATCAACTAAAAGAGGAGGAAGAGGGGGAAGAGGGGAGGAGGAGGAGGGGAGGAGGAGGGGGAGGAAGAAGAGTAGTAGGAGGAGGAGGAGTAGGAGGAGGACGAGGGAGGATCGGTGAGGAGAAGGGAGGAGGAGGAGGAGGAGGAGGAGGAGAAGGAGAAGGAGGAGGAGAAGGAGGAGGATCGTCCGCGGCGCCCCTCGTCCGCGCTCGGGCGACGCCGCACAAGAAAACATGACGAGGAAATTGTGAATCAGAGGGGCGATGACGTAACGCAAGGTGAGCCCGTCGGAGACATAGAGGTCGTCACCTCATTTCCTCACCGTTGGATTCTCGGCCGTAGTGAGTCGCCGACGCCACGACACGCAGTTGGATCCACGGCGCCCCTGAGCGTGACACGACGAGAGCGAAACGGCGAATTCCTGAGCGCTTTTCTCCCATTGATTTCCTCCCTCCCTTCCTCTCCCTTCCTCTCCCTTCCTCTC
>NC_091550.1:19841375-19847954 GCF_042767895.1 Penaeus vannamei | reverse complement strand
AGGATTTTTAAACCCTAGCTATTCATCTGTCTGTCTATCTGTATCTGTATCTTTATATCTATCATTCTATCTGCATATGCGATCTGTTTAGCTGTATATCTATTTATTTATGTGTATCTTTCTATCAGTCTTTCTAACCTAAAGGTTTCTCTATACGTGTGCATGCCCCCCCCCCTCTCTCTAATTATCTATCTGCTTCTCTCTCTCTCTCTCTCTCTCTATATATATATATATATATATATATATATATATATATATACATATATATACATATAGATAGATAGATAGATAGATAGATAGACAGATAGATAGATAGGTAAATATACATACATACATACATACATATATATATATATATATATATATATATATATATATATATATATATATATATATATATTCATCCCTATATAGGCTCTACATATATATTCATCAGTCACACACACACACACACAAACACACACACACACACACACACACACACACACACACACACACACACACACACACACACACACACACACACACACACACACACACACACATATATGTATATATATATATATATATATATATATATATATATATATATATATACACACATATATATATATATACTATCTCTGCTTCCCTCCCGAGGCGCAGGGCCCCACCTGGCGGCCTCCCAGCGAAGGTCCGGCCGGCGAGCGTGCAACACTACCCCTGCTGGTCCTGCTGAGGCGTAAAGTTACCACCCGATAAGGCATAATATAAAAAATAAAAAATAAAAAAATACGAAAAAGAAGCTGAAAAAGGTGAATCCAGAAGCAAGTAAAAAAAAGGAGAAAAAAGTCCCAAACATCCGCCGCACATGCGCAGAAGGACCACATCTGCCTAATCAAGGATTCAGATGCCCGGCCAGATAAGGCGGCGGGAGGTGGAATCTGAGGCCAATTAGGAACGATAAGTTGCAACCAATCGTTATGTTGCGAGCGGAGTGGCCTCTCCTCGCGCTTGTAATATGAAAATGTGATTTTTTTTTTTTTTTTTTTTTTTTTTTTTGATGGGGGAGGGGTATGGTTTGAGGTGGGGAGTGTTCATTGGGGGTGGGGGGGTGGGGTGCGGGAGGGATGGGGGCTGGGGGAGAGACTTGGGGGGGGTTAAAGAAGGGGAGCAAGGGGGAAGCAAGGATGAGTAAGTGTTGGGTGGATGGGGGAGGGACTGGGATAAGGAGTCGGAAGGGGGGGGGGGTAAGGAGTCGGAAGGCGGGGGGGAGGCAGGATAATATTACAGGTGAGTGTCGGTAATGAGGAAACTCGGAAACTTCATGCGATAATAAAACGAACTTTGAAAGTGTCCTCCTCAAACACAAGAATCGAATTTTAAACCCGAGAATAAAACCAACTGCAATATCAAGCAAGTATTAGACCCACTTTTCTCTTTTAATTCAGCTGATTGCATAATGCCTTCCTAATGCAAGGAAATTCGTTCTTATTTATCCGAATTATCTCGAAAGATAACAACGAGACAGCTTCGAAATTGCCTCGTTGTTGTTTTTCAAATCATCAAGTCTATTCCCGCACTGACCACATTCCGCAAAGAACAGCTGTTGCCTGCAGAAGTATCCGAGGAACTTCATCCCTATACCCAACGCAATCTGGGAAAATTGACAGATTTAGATAATAGATTTAAGCAAAAACGACAATAAAAAGAATGGAAAATAATGTATTAACTATACTACTGATCGGCGTACAGTAGTAAAATGTGTGATTTAAAAGGGTTCTGTAAAACTGGACAGACAAGAAGGCTCTTTTAGGGCATTGGGAATCTGTTTCGAGGTCTAGATTTAATATTAAGGATATGCAGATAAATTCCTGTTAATGGTGAGGATATTCATGATAGTGAATTGATATAAATGGTAATCATGATTATGATATAAATAATGATAATGGAAATTATGATAATGATAATAATAATAATAGCATTGACAATAATGATAATAGTATTAATGATTATGATGGCAATAATAATGGTAATAATCATTCATTAATCTAATTTTGCTCATAATTATTTTCATAATTTTCATTATAATTATAATTACTATTATCATCATTATCATCATTATCATTAATATCATTATCATCATTTATCATCAGAAAACTGGACAACTGCTCCACAGTGGAATTTCAGAAGCTTCACAATACGAATATTCCAGATGTTTCACCTACACTTTACGAGCAGCGAAGAACGAATATAATCTGAATGTCGCACAACAAAGATTTTTTTCATTCCATCAAACAACCTGATGTGTTTTCGTTCGAATCCATGCACCCGTTCCTAAAAGGGATATCGACGTTCGAACACTCCCGTTGACTATATACACAGTATGCTCACAGCTGTATATGGATAGGTATCTCTCCCCTCCTTATTAGCTACCTTTAACCCTTTCCTCACGCCTGAGTTAAACCCAAGGCGCCTCTGATTATCAATTACTAGATTATCAGATTAACCGCCTAACCACCGTAATTGGCAGTTGTACAAGCCGAGAGTGCGAGTAGTAGTACTTAAAATGGCTGCTTTCGGATTCACCCCAATCAGTGTGACAAAAGGAGTTTTTAAAGTTTAGTTGAAAATGATTGGAAGTCGGTGATTTAGTTCTTTTCCTAGTAACATCTATTTCTTCCTATTGTTGTTGTTATTGCTGTTTGTTGTTAGCGTTTGCGCTGTATATGTGTCTCTTACGTGAGATAGAGAGAAAGAGAGAGAAAGCATTCGTCCAAGCGTATTTCCATTTCCATAAATGCAATTCCACATACGAGAATTTCTATATATTGATGAATTAATTTCAAAACGACACATCCGGGGCTTCACTTGGGCCCTTGATTTAGGCCATGTTTTCACAAGCAAAACATATTTTGTATCCCGATCAGGGACTTTTGGGGTGGTCTTGCAAACGAACCAGGAAGCCAAGCATTAAAACCCACGACCCGACTTTTAAGGACGCGTTATACTTTTCTCCTTCAGAGGACACGAGCTCGTAAGTGCCTCACCGTGTCGATATGAGGAGGAATCAAAAGGAAAAGGGAGCGTTTGAGGCACTCACGACGGGCGACTCTGCCCGCGGTGAGTTGGCACAGTGCCACTCCACCATAGCTCCGCCGCTGAAAGAAATGCTGTTTAATCACACCGGAGCCAAAACGCATTTCGATCTAAAGAATGCAGACGGTTGAATCATGCTGAATGCACCAGAATGCAGTGCCTTTTGGTTTTCTTCCGTGTTTCTATCCCATGGACTTGGGTATAGAACCAGGAAGTGCCCAGTTTAGTGAAGTAACAATATTCCAGTTACAGCATTTAGTCTTCATGGGCATTCTTTCCCCTGTAATAGTTGTTCTGGAGGTATTCATTATCTCCCTAATTATGCATTCGTGCTTCGTTCCTAGCAAGGACCGCCGCGCTCATCAATGATAATAATGATAAAACAATAATCCTTCATCCAACCTTAGCACAGGTCCAGCCTCACACGCCAACCAAACTATTAATAAAAATCTAGGGCCTGCATTAGCAACACAATACGGCAAGACATCTTCAACTAACATCTAACACGTGTCTGAATGACTGGCAATAATGATCCTAATAACTCAAGGTGCTCGCCCGATCCAGGGAAAACAGGCGCAACCCACGCCCGCGCGAGGAAGCCCCTGGTCTGTGAGCCTCGCCTGTCGCACGTCGTCGTGGAATCTGCGGGTGAGTCATCCACACTTCTCCCATAACCCCTTTTCGACTCCTCTCTCCTCTTGCCTTTCTCTCTTCTGGTCTTTGTCACTTGTTCTCTTGCTTTATAACTTCAAGTTTCCTCTTCCCACATATCTGTGTTGGTTTCCTTTTTTTCGCTTTATTTTACCCCTTTCCATTTTCCTCTTATTTCCCACTTTGTTCCCCTCTCTTCTTTCTTTCTTTCTGCCACTTTCCTTTCATTGTTTTTTTTCTTTCTTTTCCGATTCCCTCCTCTTCTCCTGCCCCTTTCCCCTTATTCCTTTTGTTCTTCCCCTTTTCTCCTAATCTCCCCTTCCCATCCCCCTCTTTCTACCACTTCCCCATATTCCCTTTTCCTCCCTTCATCTCACTCTCCCTTTCCCATTCCTCTTTTTACCCATTTCCCCTTTCTTTCTTTATCCTCTTCCAACGCTCCCATTTCCAATTCCCCTCATTCCTACCTCTTTCGTATTCCCCTCTTTCTATCCCTCCTTTTATTCCCTTTTCTTCCTCTCTTCTCACTCTCCCTTTTCTCATTTCCCTCCTCTTTCCACCCCTCCCCCCTTCTTTCTACGCTTCCTCTTATTCCCTTTTATTCGCTTCTTTTCATTCTCCCCTTTCCCATCTCTCTCTTTCCACCCCTTTCCCATTCATCCTCTTTCTACTCCTTCCTATTATTTCCCTCTTTTCCCTCTCCCCTTTCCCCATAAACCTCCCCTCTTTCTCTTAATCCCCTTTTTTCCCCTCGTCTCCCACTCCCATTTCCTCTCCCCTTTTCTTCCCCTCTTCCCCCTCTCCCCTTACCACTCCCCTCTTTCTACCCCTTTCCCATTTCCCTCTTTCCACCCCTTCCCCATCCCCTCTCATTCTCTTCCTCTTATTCCCCCTTTCTTCCCCTCTTCTCCCTCTCCCCTTCCTGACGCGACCCCAGACACCAGGCGGCAGACGCGGGCAGATCCTCCTGGCATTCCGTTGTGACAATAATTTTGGGCGAAAAGGTGATAATGACTCCCGAATTTTGCATGAAAAGTAAGCGTGTCAGTCAGCCTCGCGGCCCTGACACATCACGTCAGGTGATTTAGGGACAAGTTCACTATATGCAAATGACGGCTGACTGTCGTATGTTTGCGAAGGTGGCTGCTGTCTCCGCGCCCCCTTCAGACATGTGCAAATATTGGCATGCATTATTAACATCGTTATCTTCGAAATGAATGATGATAATTATGGTAATAATAATAAAAAAAATAACATCAATAACAATGATAATCTTAATAATGATAACAATAAAAATGATGATGATAATCATGATTATAACAGCAAGAACAACAATGATAATAATAATAATAACAATAGGATATTATCATAGCATGTGAATATTATCATTATTACCATTATCATCAGTATCAGTACAGCTGTTATTGCCATTGTCTTTTATTATCATCATAATCATTATCATCATTATCATTATTTGTAGTTACAATGGCGGTAGAAGTAGTACTATATATTGTATCATCATCAGTATTATATTTATTATTACTGTTGTGGATTCTGCTGCTATTGTTGTTGCTGTTGTTATCGTATTACCAATATCATTACAAACATCACCATGATCATTATCATAATCAATATCATTAAATTATTATAGCACTGATAATGACTATCCTTCACACAATTCATCATCATTTTCATCGTGTCGTAATCATAATCATTACCATCTACATGTTATGTGTTAGTAAGATTATCAATATTATTATCATTATTTTCATCAAGCCTCATTATCATATAAATTCTCATTATCGTCAAGAACACTGTAATTTCCATTGCTTCATTTTCATTTTCCATACATGTCATAATTACGATCTTCACTATTATTACATCATCACAATAATCTTTCTCTTCTTTATTATTACTTTTAGCATAATCAACATAAACATTGCTATCATTATTCCCCCTCTTACCAAATTAATAATTACTAGTATAATTTCAACTTCAACTATTATCAAATATAACTCAATTTGCAAAATCATAATTATCACCATTACTGTTCTTGCTATCAGTAGCATTGTTTTTTATTATCACTGCCTTCATAATTATTCTGCCTATAAGTATGTCTTCATTATTGTAATTAGTGTCCTAATCATTGGCGCTTGTGTCCATTATCATTATTTTTACCATCATCATTCATAATCATTCATCAGCATTACAATCATTACTGCTATCACTAGCGTTTTTATTACAATATCATTAGTAACATCATTATCATCATTGCTATCAATTTCATTATCATTACTATCGCCATTATTACTATCATCATTTCTATCGTCATTGTGTGTCTAAGACGCAAGAGACAGGGGGAAATATAGAGAAATAATGACCATTTTCTACATCCATATATTCCAATTTCCTGTTCAAATGCTGTTCCTCATTCTTGTCTCCACTTCCGCTCCGCCATGCCAAATGAGGTACGAAAAGGAAGAGATAAAAAGGGGAGAGAAGAGATTAGAAACAAAAAATGAATAAAAATAAAAGTCTTGCCAGGCATTTCCCCTTCTCTGTTCCCCGCTCTGCAACCTTTCATTCCCTGTGCCCTTGCAGGTGCGTCGGGCGGGCTGGGATGCGCAGATGGATGTATGTCGCTCGCCAAAAAATGAAAAGAACAAAAAAGAAATAATCAAAAATGTACTAGAGCAGCGTACCCAATAACCAGTATTTATAGCCAATCTCCCGACAAATTTTGAATTTTAGTTTTAAGCCCGCGACCCTTCCGTGTGCGTAGGAGGCCGTTTTCTACAACATCCGGCCAACCGTTTTCTGTCAATTTTTAACACGCCGCCATGACGAACG
>NC_091550.1:19821375-19826375 GCF_042767895.1 Penaeus vannamei | reverse complement strand
CTCGATTCGCATCTTTAACCTCGAGGCAGAAAAGAACTGATTGATTGGCACCGATGTCCTCGTCCGTCAGGCACAGTGCATGGTAATAACTATAATATCACATCCTCTCTCCGTGGTGTCTTATTCCTCGCACTGAGTCATACCCTTGGTTCTTGTGTGCCAAGGGATCTTAAGCCTTTTTCTCCGATTTGTTTTCCCCATTTGTTCATTGTTCATACCTTTTTTAATACCAAATATGAAAGAATAAAGATATCTCTTGTTCCCTGTCGGTGTTTCATCTTCATGTTCCTCAAAATAGCATATGCATAGGATTAATAAGATAAGCTTCCATCCATTTTCTCAACGCCCTCTGTCAGCTTTACTTCTTTTCACCCTTCCACCCTTTACCTGCCCCCTTTACCCTTCCCTAGCTTCGTCATAAAGGGAAAGGGGGATACACCCTTTGCCTAACCCTTTACCCTTCCCTAACTTTGTCATTAAGGCAAAGGGGGATACACCTGGCCTCCCTCCCTTACCTTTTTCACAGGAGAGGGAGGAAAAAGGGGTCATTAGTAATTAACTAGTAATTAAATCAATACAAGTTGAATCTACACCGTAATTATATGACTCACCCAGCTTCTCTGCCAGCTCGGAGACCAAGGAGGTTGGGGGGACGGCCGGGGGAGGGGGCGAAGGGGGCCAAGAAGCATGAAGAGAAGAGGGGGCGAGCAGCATGAAGGGAAGGAGGGGGCGAGAACCATGAAGGGAAGGAGGGGGGCGAGGAAGCAGGAAAAGGAGGGAGGCGAGAGGCATGAAAGGGAGAGGGGGTGAGAAGCATGAATAGGAGGGAAGCGAGAAGCATGAAAGGGAGAGGGGGCGAGAAGCATGAAGAGAAGAGGGCGCGAGCAGCTTGAACGGGAGGAGGGGGGCGAGAAGCAAGAAGGAGAGGGGAAGTGGGAGGGGAAGCGTGGGGGATGAGGGAGGATGATCGGGAGGGGAAAATTATGAGAATATGTGGGAGGACAGGAGTAGGAGTGTAATTCCGGAGTGGATAAGGGAGTGCGTCTGTATTTACGGTTTGTCATATTTTCTTCAAGTGAATGGTTGGTTGAGTCAGACTGGGCATCACTTGTTTGAACCTGGCAGAGGGTTTGTGACCATTTTCTTTCCTGTTTTACCGACTTTGCTTTGCTAGCACCTTTACTAATAACACCAGCCGATCGATAGCACACACACACGCACACGCACACGGACACACACACAAACACACACACACACACACACAAACACACACACACAAACACACACACACACAAACACACACACACAAACACACACACACAAACACACACACACAAACACCCACACACACAAACACACACACACAAACACACACACACAAACACACACACAAACACACACACACACACACACACACAAACACACACAAACACACACACACACACCCGTGCATACTCCCCTTCCCCTTCACCAGACAAACACCTGTTCGACTCACACGGAAAACCCAGCCACAAATCCAAGCCACAGGTCCATGGTCTCCTCCCGCTGAGCCACCAGGTATATATGTCCCTCTAAGACGGCTCTAATTGGATACTTAATATACCTAAAAATCAGAAGAGGCTTCAGGCCCTGAAAGCTCCTGGCTCGCCGCCTCGCACTCGTGACGTCATCCCGATGGTCGAAGCTAGGACAACTTGTCAAAATAATCCGCAGGCAACTGGGAGTTTTCTTCATTTCTGTCTCGCTCTCGCCGGCGTTCTCCATTTTGCATTTCGGTTTTCAAGTTTGGGATTTTCTGGCGACGTATTTGCTTATTGTTCAACTTTCGAATCACTTAAATACATATTTGTTTATTTTCCAACTCTCGAATTGCTTAAAGACATATTTGCTTATTGTTTAACTTTGGAATTGCTTAAAGACATACTTGCTAAGTTTTCAACTTTCGAATCACTTAAAGACATATTTGCTTCTGTCCCACTGTTAGAAAAAAAAGATCAAATCCCTCATGAATTTGCATAAAGAACGATTTAGTTCAAACTCTGTTAAATGTGATACGAACATTCTTAATATTTGTCACCAGTAAACATCATGCTTACTAAAGACGCGGCAGATCGGCCATTTTCGTTTCAAATGCCCATTCCTATCACGCGAAATCTTCATGAACATATTGTGGGAGATAAAACAAAAAGGAAATGAATGCAAGTATACGTTCTCTGTGATAATGTAACTAACCTAAAAATAACAAATAAAAAGATAAAAGATATAATAAAACCAAAACGAGTTTGCTCTTATTATTCCCAAAGTCGTTACAGTTAGCGAAGGATTGTATCACTATCAAAACCATTGCGGTTGTAACAGCACTACCTATTGCTTATGAATTATTGTGATTATTACCATATTCATGTGATACAATTATAATCATCGTAACAATTATTTTGAACAAGTAACTTCTGTTTAGGTAATACTTTTGCATTATCAATTGCAAACAAAGGGTGGATGCGGCTATGCGTCCCCGTCGGCGTTAGCTCCTTGATGATGATGATGATGATTTTCATCATTTGCTGTCATTAGAATTATTATCAAAATTGTTATTTAATATCGCTATCATCACTATCATCATCACTGATATAACAGTGTATCATCATTTATATTTCTTATATTCTGTTGTCATTATAACTATACCATCATGTTAATGACATTATTATCATAATTACCATCATTACCATTAGCATGCTGCGACAATGCCACCATTATCACTGTCAGTGTATTAACGAACATCACCCTCCTTTACCATCTGGATTCCTGTCGCCTTTTTTTAATGATGATTTGGCTAATTACCGAATCACTACGAGAGAGAGGGGGGGGGGAGGAGCAGAGAGGCAGAGAGAGAGAGAGAGAGAGAGAGAGAGAGAGAGAGAGAGAGAGAGAGAAAGAAAGAAAGAAAGAAAGAAAGAAAGAAAGAAAGAAAGAAAGAAAGAAAGAAAGATAGAGAGAGGGAAAATAAAGAGACAGAGTGAGACAGACAGACAGAGAGAGAGAGAAAGAGAGAAAATAAAGAGAAAGTGAGAGAGTGAGAGTGCGTTCGCGAGCTGTCTCATCTTTGAAGGAACTGCAGCGATGGTCGCCAAGTGGAGATGATTAGCAGAGTCAGGTGCTTCGGAGTCCACGTCAGCAGGTGACGATGAAAGGATGCCCCGGCTCATTTCGGAAAGCGGGGGAGGGGGGGGAGGGGTATACCTATTAGTTATTATCAGCGGTTGCTATCACTTACGTAATAGAAGCTGAGTATTGTACGAGCCATGGGGAAAGTGGAGGGAAAAAGAAAAAAAGGAATATTGTAGCTTTGAGACGACTGTGGTGGCTTGTAATACATTCATTCCTCGTATTTTCACCTTCGAAGCTCAATTGAACTACTTGTATATCACAAAATGCTCTGCAGGCATTATTCAGTTAATTCTGTTTACTTAGCAGCGTGGCGCAGCCCTGACCACCAGTTGTCCCGATCAAGAAATCACTTGCGTTCGTCTAAATACCAGTTGTGTTTATCTGCATGTCCAGGTGTGTTGTCCTGACCACTAGATGTGTCGATCTGGCAGCCAGTCGGGTCATCCTGACCACCAGGTGCATCGTCCTGAGCTATTTCTGGCGACCTGCGAGTCGAGGCAGAAGGGTCCTGTGGGGCTCCAGACGGCGGGACACGAGGAGGACGGCGGGTGCTGCGGCCGGCCTCAGCCAGCGAAGGTCGACGAGTGTGTTAAAATCCAGAAATCCAGAACTAAAACTGGTTACTCGCAGAGACAGATCGGCCAGATCACTCGCAGAGAGGAACCTGCATTTTAGACATCAACTCAGGTGTCAACTGACAGGCCTTAATCCGACAGATTTGACGATAGATGGCGGCGACCAGCACCTGATAATATCGGGCTACCATTATTGTCAAAAATGGTGGCTAGGATGACAACGGCGCGTGAGAGATTCAACAGATTAAAAAAAAGAAGCATTTCAACAGCTTACCTACGTTCCCTTTGAAACAGCAAAGCCATCACTACTTATCATCATTTCGAATTTAAACTAGCGAAGTTATGATAACCGCAAATCACACTCGGGAGAACGGAGAGGGTATTGGGCGCCCGCTGCCTCAACACGAGCATAAAACCGGCTAAACCAAACATTCAATTGAACAAATATCTTGATGACGTCCGCCTGTTAAACCTCCTTTCCGTGGTATGCGTCGTTAAAACACATGTCATAACAGTGAGCCGTTCGAGATGAAAACAGCATTCCCCGGAACGGCAGGAAAAACAAGGAAGACGGTTCAACAGGTGCATCCATACCGACGGAGCATAAATCAACAGGTGTTGCAACGCCTTGGTGGGTCAGCGCCCGTGACCATCAACAGGTGTGCGCCAGGTTAGCAGGGCTCACCGCGGGGTTCAGAAGACGCAACAGGTATGCAGGGGCGGCTGGTCAGGAGGTCAGCAAAGGTCTCTGACTTCGTGGCCCCGAACCCCTTGCCAAGACTCACCCTTCCTCCCCGCCTCCGGTCCCGACAGGAAAGGGGCTCTCCTCCGCCCCGACGCCCGCGCGGCGCGTGGGAGCCGAGTCAGGAAGCGGAGGGTGAAAAGAACAATAAATGGGAAAGGAAGGGAATAAATAAAGGAAATATATGAGAGAAAAGGGGAGAAATACAGCGCGAAGAACACTCACTCCTCGGCTTTCGTATCCTTCCCTAAAATAAAACGGACGAAACCGAAGAATCACGAGAAAAAAAATTGTAATTATACAAAAAGAAAAGAAATTCGAATCGAATCCACTCCATGCCCCAGGGCGCGAAGAACAACCTCGCCCGCAACACGCCCGCCCTCCCACCACCCTCGCTAATCAGAGCATTCCATCACGCGTCTCCCACACCATCACATACATCCACCCACAACTTCGAAACCCATTGTTGCAGCCCACAGGAGAGAGAAGGGGGCGGGGGCGGCGTGGGGGAATGGGAC
>NC_091550.1:19816808-19820875 GCF_042767895.1 Penaeus vannamei | reverse complement strand
GTATATGTGTGCGTATCTGTATGTGTACAAGCATGCGTCATACATGATTTTTTTCTTGTGTATTATGTGTGTATGTATTTGTGCGCATATGTGCATAGAGTATGTATATGTGCGTAGGTATATTTACATACAGTATGTATATGTACGTGGTTATATGCACGTACATTATGTATATGTGCGTAGGTATATTTACATACAGTATGTATATGTACGTGGTTATATGCACGTACATTATGCATATGTACGCACAATATGTATATGTACGTGGTTATATGTACGTACAGTATGTATATGTACGCACAATATGTATATGTACGTGGTTATATGTACGTACAGTATGTATATGTACGTGCGTGTAAAGACAGTGAGGGGCCAAGACTGTGTACAAACAACCTTCTCGACTCGCAATAAATATTTGTGAGCGAAGTGTAACGACAGGTTTTCTCTTCGGGTTTGCAAAGCCTCTTGGGGAAGCCGGGAGGTGATTCTGGCGAGGACCGAGGAACTCTGATTTCTTAACTACACGCTCGGAGTTGAAGCTGAAACGTGAGGACCGAAGTAATGAGAAGCCAGCACTTGTGTCTGAAGAAAGCTTTCAAGTGATCTTTAGATTGCGCAGTTACATAATACGTTGATGAAAATAAGAAATAGAACATAATGAAGAAACATGGATATATATAAACTTTAAACAAAAACAAAAACATACACAATAGCAAAAACAAATAAAGAAATGTTACACTTAGAAGGAAAAGACAACAGATAAACAATGAAAGAAACATAAATGAACGTAAATACAATTAGAAACAAAAACAAAAACGTAAACAAAAGCAAACCCAATATAGATTTTTACGCGTAGAGAGAAAAGACAACAGACAAACTATCACATTAGTCACTCAATATTAAGAGTTACATGAGACTTTTATCTTGCAAGGTTCTTCGAGTTTTATGTTCGACCTCTTTCAAGTGTTTTTGTCAAGGACTTAAATCAAGTTATCATATTTTATAGCGCACGCATCCCGTCGGAAAATTGGTTTTAGAGTAAGTTCGACCATAACGTTGAATTTGTTTTACTGCGTCGGTTTTCATCGAGAATTATTTTCTTAAGCGACCTGTATCCCTAAGTTCAGAACTCTTCACTGCATCTTTGTATTCTTATTCTCCTTTATCATCTTCTTCCTCTTCCTCTTCTTCTTCCGTCTTATCTATTTCTTTCGTAGATTTCTAAAAGTTCATAATCATAATTTCTGCCCCAGACACACGGAATAAATACGAGTTGTCCTTAAAATCAAAACGAGTGTAGGAAAAAATAATACGACTAAATAAACAATAAAATAAACAAACTTCAAAAGAGATGGAAGAAGACATGTGATATTTTGTCTAATATTTTTCCTTTATTTATTTATTTATTCATTTATTTGTACACTTCTTAAAGAGAGTTAGAAGCTCCGAGGACCACTGTGGATGTTAAAGCAGAAAATATCACACTTTGATAGCAATAACATTCAGTGGCAGTAATAGTAATGATAAAAAGAAATAAGAAATTAAAACAAACCAACCTGTACATTCATTTGTTTAGTTATTTGGCTGTCAATTTTTTCATCTATTTATGCACTTATTTGCTGTATTTACTAAGCTATTTACATGTTTAATTTATCTATTTATCTATTTATTTAGTTATCTATCATTTATCTAGTAATCTATTTATTTATCTATTCATCCATCTATCTTTTTATCCATCTGTCTGCCCATGCATGTATTTATCCATCCATCCATCCATCCATATATTCATCTATCTGTTTATCTATTTATCTATTTATCTATCTATATATCGATCTATTCATCTATTTATTCATCTACCTATCCTACCTACCTACCTATCTATCTATCAGTCTATCCCTGCATTCATCCGTCAAACAAAAGACGAAAGTTCCAGAAAGCACGAGCAAACACAGGCCTCCCCTCCCCCTCCCCCTCCCCCTCCCCACCCCCACCCCCTCTCACGAACCTTTCTCCCGAAGCAGCAAAATGCTACTCCATAAGTGTCAGTTTTCCTTCCCCATGAATCAGGCTTCTCCTCTCGGCCGGAAGATACAGAAAGGACTTAAAAGGACTTTCTTTTTTTTCTTATTCCTCTTCTTCTTCTGTTCTCCTTCTTCTTTTCTTCTTCATTTCCTTTTTCTTCTTCATCTTCTCCTTTTCTTCTTCTTCTTCTTTTTCCTCTTCTTCTTCTTTTCTTCTTTTTTTTCTTTTTCTTCTTCTTCTTCTTCTTTTTTTCTTCTTCTTCTTCTTCTTCTTCTTTTCTTCTTCTTCTACTTCTTCTTCTTTTCTTCTTCATCTTGTTTTCTTCTTCTTCCTTTTCATCGTTTTCTGCTTTTCTTCTTCTTCTTCTTCCTTTCGTCTTCTCCTTCGGCAGCCACCGAGACTTACGTTATCGTTGTCGTTATCTCGTGACCTATCGTGACCTTGGAGGATTTATGCGAGGGAGGCGAATGGTCATCGTCGTCTTCTTCTTGTGTTTTCGTTTTCTTCTTTCTCTTCGTCTTATTCAATTCTTAGTTTCGGCCGATTTCTTTTCTTCTCCTCTTTGTCCTTCTCCTTCTTATTCTTTTTCTTCTTCGTATCATTTTTCTTCTTTTTTTTCGTCTTATTCTAATTCTTAGTTTCGGGCTTTTTCTTTTTCTTCTCCTCTTTGTTCTTCTCCTTCTTATTCTTATTCTTATTCGTATCATTTTTCTTCTTTCTTTTCGTCTTATTCTAATTCTTAGTTTCGTTTATTTCTTTTCCTTCTTCTATTTGTCCTCCTCCTCCTTATCTTCCTGTTCTTCTTCTTCGTTTTCTTATTATTATTATCATTCTTATTATTCATCTCCTCCTCCTCCTTCTTCTTCTACTTCTTCTTCTTCTTTCTTCTTCTTCTTCTTCTTCTTCTTCTTCTTCTTCTTCTTCTTCTTCTTCTTCTTCTTCCTCTTCCTCTTCCTCTTCCTCTTCCTCTTCCTCTTCCTCTTCCTCTTCCTCTTCCTCCTCCTCCCCCCCCCTCCTCCCTCTGGCGTCGAGGACACTGCCACTCAGGCTCTCCGTCCATCGAAAGGGGACTGATTACTTAATGGCCGTCAGAGGGCTTGAAGGGGGAAGGGAAAAGGCGTTTTGGGCCAAAGAACATTAACGGGCTTTGACACTTTTTTTTTTTCTTCTTCTTCTTCTTCTTCTAAATTGGTGCAATTTTACTCGGACATTTTAAGCGAGACATAAATTGCAAGGAAGTCGGGCCAGCGAAGGGCCAGCGAACTTCCAAAATGGCCGCTTGATGAGTGCCATGACTCCTTATCAGAGAGAATGAGAGAAAAAATAAACTAACCCAAATCATAAATAAAATCGCCGTTTTAGAGAATAATTTTAGGATTAGAAGTGACACCAAAATCCCCCCCCCCCCTTCCTCCCCAGATTAAAAAAACCTAATGACCTCCCCACTCCAATATTTACCCCTACTCCCTCTCCCTCTCCCCACCCCCTCCCATCCCATAAACTCAAAAGGAAAGAAAAATACTCCTACTCACTCCCCCTCCTCACCCCCACCCTTACTCCAACCTCCTCCCCTATCCCCTACCCATACCCCTCCCCATCCACCGCATCCCATAAACTAAAAAAAAAAAAAAAAAAAAAAAAGATATAAAAAAATCTATTACTCATCCCCGCAGGCCATCAATCAGATAAAGGCCGCAGTGTCGGAAGCGGAATGAATATGCTCGAATTTCGAATGGAGGAAAGGAAAAAGGAAAAAGAAAAAAACCCTCGCCCGCACGACGTCAGCGCTGGCAAAATATATCATCGCTTTTCTTCGCGACTCTGTTTAGGCAAGATGTTTTGGCTGGCAGGAGGAGCAGCGGAGTGGGGGGGAGGGGGTGGGGTGAAGGAGGAGGAGGGGCGGAGTGGGAGGGAGGGGGTGGGGAGAAGGAAGAGGGGCGAGGAGGGAGGGATGGGGCGTTGGGGAGATGGAGGAGGAGGGAGGGAGAGGATTGGGGAGAGGGAAGAGGAGCGGGGAGGGAGGGAGGGGGGTTGGGAGGAGGAGG
>NC_091550.1:19776808-19779308 GCF_042767895.1 Penaeus vannamei | reverse complement strand
GGCAGGGGAGGATCAGGGTACTGGGGAGGAAGAAAATACAGGCAAGGGGCAGGGGAACAAGGGATATACTGTTTGCAGGGGGAAAGGGGGGGAGAGAGAGAGAGAGGGAGAGAAAGTGAGAAAGAGAGAGAAAGAAATATATATCTATTGCATTTATTTTTGTAAGTATTTATTGTTATATTCATATAACAAAATAAGAAACAAGGGATATACTGTTTGCAGGGGAAAGGGGGAAGGGGGAAGGGGGGAGGACGGTAAAGTAGGTTTAGGATGTTGAGAATAAAAATGAAATACTGTAAGAGGTTGGTAGAATAACTTGTTATTGTGTTGTCTTTGTGTGAAAGAGCTATAGAATCCAAAACAAAGAAAATATCATTTGTGTATAAATAAATACATAAGTTAATAGACAAAAAATTATCAATTGATTAATGAAATGATTAAGATGAAGATAATTGACGAAACAATAAGTAAATACACCGAAAAAAGAGGAAAAAATGCATTAGGAGCAAAAAAAATGGTAACAACCACAATAAAATAGAAAAAAATATAAAAATATAACAACAAATACTCCCAAAAATAAATACGAAAAAAAACTAATGAATGAGTAAAACCGAACTAAAAATGAACTCGAGCGCCAAGGTCGAGAGGAGAGGCACAGATCCCGGCGCCTATTCCCGGCCCTCAGAGCAAGTCAAAAATCCCTCTCACTCACTCACTCACTCACTCACTCACTCACTCACTCGCTCGCTCACTCACTCACTCACTCACTCACTCACTCACTCACTCGCTCGCTCGCTCGCTCACTCACTCACTCGCTCGCTCGCTCGCTCACTCACTCACTCACTCACTCACTCGCTCGCTCGCTCGCTCGCTCGCTCACTCACTCACTCACTCACTCACTCACTAGCTCACTAGCTCACTCACTCGCTCGCTCGCTCACTCGCTCGCTCGCTCGCTCACTCACTCACTCACTCACTCACTCACTCACTCACTCACTCACTCACTCACTCACTCGCTCGCTCACTCACTCACTCACTCACTCACTCGCTCGCTCGCTCGCTCGCTCGCTCACTCACTCACTCACTCACTCGCTCGCTCGCTCGCTCGCTCGCTCACTCACTCACTCACTCACTCACTCACTCACTCGCTCGCTCGCTCGCTCGCTCGCTCACTCACTCGCTCGCTCGCTCACTCACTCACTCACTCACTCACTCACTCACTCACTCACTCGCTCGCTCGCTCACTCACTCACTCGCTCGCTCGCTCACTCACTCACTCACTCACTCACTCACTCACTCACTCACTCACTCGCTCGCTCGCTCGCTCGCTCGCTCGCTCGCTCACTCACTCACTCACTCGCTCGCTCGCTCACTCACTCACTCACTCACTCACTCGCTCGCTCGCTCGCTCACTCACTCACTCACTCACTCACTCACTCACTCACTCGCTCGCTCACTCACTCGCTCGCTCGCTCACTCACTCACTCGCTCGCTCACTCACTCACTCACTCACTCACTCACTCACTCACTCACTCGCTCGCTCACTCACTCGCTCGCTCACTCACTCACTCACTCGCTCACTCACTCACTCACTCACTCACTCACTCACTCACTCACTCACTCACTCACTCACTCACTCACTCACTCACTCGCTCGCTCACTCACTCACTCGCTCACTCACTCACTCACTCACTCGCTCACTCACTCACTCACTCACTCACTCACTCACTCACTCACTCACTCACTCACTCGCTCACTCACTCGCTCACTCACTCACTCACTCGCTCATTCACTCACTCACTCACTCACTCACTCGCTCACTCACTCACTCGCTCACTCACTCACTCACTCGCTCACTCACTCACTCGCTCACTCACTCACTCACTCACTCACTCACTCACTCGCTCACTCACTCGCTCACTCACTCACTCGCTCACTCACTCACTCGCTCACTCACTCACTCGCTCACTCACTCACTCGCTCACTCACTCACTCACTCGCTCACTCACTCACTCGCTCACTCACTCACTCGTTCACTCACTCACTCGCTCACTCACTCACTCACTCGCTCACTCACTCACTCACTCACTCGCTCACTCACTCGCTCACTCACTCACTCACTCGCTCATTCACTCACTCACTCGCTCGCTCACTCACTCGCTCGCTCGCTCACTCACTCGCTCACTCACTCACTCGCTCACTCACTCACTCACTCGCTCACTCACTCACTCGCTCACTCACTCACTCGTTCACTCACTCACTCGCTCACTCACTCACTCACTCGCTCACTCACTCACTCACTCCCCGTCGACTCATCAAGGGAAAGTGTGCCTGCCTCTGCCCTCGTGCGAAGTTAATGCGATTGGCTTTTTATTGCATCTTTTTTTTTTTTGCACAAAGACTGTCTCTCTTTCTCATTTTCTTTCTTTTATTATTCGTCGTCATTGTTGCAACGGTGGTAATAACATTCACTTTCTGATCCCGTTTTCTTTCATTAATTC
>NC_091550.1:19766808-19771808 GCF_042767895.1 Penaeus vannamei | reverse complement strand
TGTCAGAGTTGATTATGATTACCATTGCCGATTTTATTACTTCCATCACTCTTAGTCAGTTATTACTATCATCAATGCTTTAATAGAGACAGTTACCATTTCCAATGTTGTTGGTGATAATAACATTTTTATCATTAATATTGTAAGGCTTAATAATTCAATAAGAATGATAAAGTTCGAATAGTTACCCAAACCTACATGATTTTTATCACTATCATCATTACTAATATTGCCAATATAATATATTAACCACTGTAATGATATCAATATCATTACTATTATCCTCATTTCTAAATTCTGCTGAAGACGTTTCCAGATATCATTAACATTACCCCAGTACCATTATCCTTCCCATCAAGTCAAATCTGATACAAAGAACCATTCCGAAATCTACAAAAAAATACCGAAAACCTCAGCTAAATATACAAGGAGTTGGTCTGGCACTTTATCTGTAGGCTCACTCAGCGCTCTTAGGTCCACTCCGTAAACTGTTTGCCGCTAACTATTCGCCCTCTAAACGCAGTTCGAATAAGCAACGATCAGTCCAACCCGTGAATTTATAAAACATTTCTGTCTTGTTTCAAACAGAGTCCGTGACTGATTCCATGGATTTACTCAAAAGCAGATGCAGGCTGTTGTGTTTATCATATGCATTTTTGTTTATTTGTTGTATTTAATGTTTAATTCTAGTACTAAGTACACTAAAAATTATATATTGTAGAGAATATTCAGTGGTATAGTAGATATTCAAACGTGGGATTTATCGAGAAGAAATATCTCCTCTAACGGCCCGTTTCTATTTTCTTGCGGTTTTGTTTGGTCTGGCTTTCTCATCCAAGTACAGGAGATGGCTATTTATGGCGCAGACTTCACATATGGAGACTGTTTGGACACAGTGTATTTTTACACCCATGTACACACACACCTAAATTCTTATACTAGGAAAATACAAACATATACGCGTGTATCATACGCACATATACACATGCACACACACACACACACACACACACACACACACACACACACACACACACACACACACACACACACACACACACACACACACACACACACACACACACACACACACACACACACACACACGCGCGCGCGCGCGCTCGCGCTTTCAATGGACACTAGTTATAACAGATATTTCATTATGCTGTACCTAACGTACATCATAAAATTACCCAAGCATCAAAAACAAACACCAAATTTCTCTTTTTTCCCTCACTTATCCAAAAGCCCGCGAAAACTTTTATCCACCTAATGAATACATCGCAAATCCAGAGCTTAATTACGTAAGTTGCTTCGCCGGGCGAGTAACCTAATTAGTCGCAGTTAATTACACAATATTCCGCGAGGTTGTGGGATGAAGTGACTCTAATGATTCTTCCCGAGTGAGTAACTGGTTTATCTTAGACAATCTTGATCTCCGAAACGCAATTATGAAGCGGCGACTCCGTGAATCCGAAGCGGTTTGGTTGGTTCGGTTCGGCCTTGTGGTTTGTCGTTTCTCAAGCTGATGGTTTTGTTGTGTTCTGTGGTTGTAAGTTGTTGTTTTTATGTTGTTCTTTTGTTGATTTGTTGCTTTGTAAGTTTTTGGTTGTGATTTGTTTTGCGGTTTTTGGTTGTGTCTGGTATTCGTTGTTTCTTGTTGGTTTGTTGTTTCGTAAATTGTTGGGTATGTTTTTTATGTGGTTTTAAATTATTTTTTGTGCTTCGTTGTTTAGGGTTGTAAATCCTTGGTTGTGTTATGTGATTGCATTTTTTTTTTGTGGTTGTGAGGTTTTTATAGCTGTGAAATTTTAGTTCTGTTGTATTTCGCGTTTTACAGTTTATTGTTTTCCGGTTGTAAATTATAATGTGTTGTATTTTACTGTGTAGTATGTTGTTTTGTAATCGTAATTTAGGGAAAGGCTAGATCAGTAGCAATTCGAGGAGGTCATGACGTCAAATTTTGATGGCGTCACCAAAGTTGCGATTCTGATTTTGGAAAAAGCACATAGGGTTTATTTTCTTATTGGTCTCTTCAATTTTCAAAAAGGATGGAAAATATTGATTTTAATGGTTATATTTTCATTGAACATTCATCAAAATAGCCCTGTCGATGAGCATTGTGGGCGATTATGTTTATGCATGAATGATTCTCATGTGGAATTGCTCGCAGTGGGTCAAGCTATAGGCCTGTATTTTTTTATTCAGCTTCAAGAAATTAAGTGTACTACTTTAATAATTACCTCCATGCACTCAATGAATGAATGAAAGGTATTTTATTTAATGTGTAGGATACCCGGCCGGGCTATCTTTAGAAAAGCACATGTTCATGTTTACATTTTGTACAATATCCAGCATTACTTCACGGCTTGCTTGCCTGTGACCGTATAATTTAGTCCTAACACTGCCACATGCATTACATAAGGCAAGAGAGCTTCCTATCTAGCTAGCTAGGTACACCTACACCTGCAGCGCTGTAGTAAAAGCCTACCTTCAGCAGACTTTCCATATTCACCGCTCGTCCAGCAGTACACGAATTTCGTGGTAGTAGCGACTTTGTAATTTCTCATAACTGATTCGAGTGAAAGATTATCATCATCAGTTAAATTGTCCATTCACTTTTTGGCATAATTGTTGCAGCAGAGCGGCCAGTTAGTGGGGGCTGCCATCATCAAGATAAACCTTATGTTCTTTTTTCCAAAAAACAATCGCAACTTTTGTGACGTCATCAGAAACTGACGTCATGAACTCCTCGAGTTGCTACTGATCTAGCCTTTTCCGGTAAATTATTGCCTGCGTTGTATTGGTAGTGGCAGTTAGTTCTGGGTAAGTTTATTGCGAGTGTATACCTAGGCCTACAGCAGACAATACTCAATTCTTGACACTGAGGATGACCAAAAAGATGAGGATGGTGATAAGGATAATGATGGTGATTAGTAAATGCCCTCTTACGACACATGGACAGTCACTTAACTCTTGAAAACTCACATGTCCTCCTGACTTTCTCTCCCTCCCCAAGTGTTCCTCCACCCTACTCCTATCCACTGCGTGTTTCCATGGCAACCAATGGCTACGTGCGAGCTGAACTATGGCAATTTCCTAAAGCATCTGCCAACAGCCAAGGCGTTCTCAACGGCGGCGATCCATCATGCCTCTTCTTTGTTAGAGATACATTCCATCCATTCATTAACCCACATATCTGAACAATTCCTCTTTTTCTGTCAGCGGGAAAATATGCAAAATAGTGAACCACTTATCACGCTGATGCTGTACAGGTTTTAACTAGCCTAAATTGTAGCCATTTGCTCCTTCGGACGTTTACAAATTTGATCCAATTTTCAGGAGAATACTCTTTGCTGTACTCACGTGGACTACACGGCGCACCTCGCAAGACCCAGCAAGTCGTCCTCCTTCGGGCTCGTGAACAATTCGTACCTGGAATGTGAACAAAATATTTCATCATCAACGTGCATGTCTTTGATGTTCCTTTGTGACTACGGACTAAACTTTTATCTCCTCTTTAAGTCATAAATATTTAAGTGTGTTTTTTGTTTTTGTTTTTTTTTTGGGGGGGGAGGGGGATCCCTACATTGAAATGAGGTTCCTTTGTTGTTTACTTGTGTTTTCGCGTAGATAAATAATCAGCGAATCAGTGCCTTCCTTATTGGGCCAAGTCACCGCTGCTAAACAACCCCCTACCCATTCTTTTCTCTCTTCCCCCATTAACTCCCTCTCCCAGAGCCCCCGCGCCGCCACCTCAGCCACGCAACATACCCATAACTCATCACATTAGCCCGGGCATTACCCATGGCCCCCACTCTTTATCCATCCATCTTGGAAATTACCCAACGTGGCCTATCCATCAAGAACCTGGAGTCCCTTGGCCACACGCCGATCACCTGTTCGCCATTTAAGGGTCGACGGGCGGGGCCTTCCTGTGATCGGGTCGAGCGGGCTGCGATCACGGGCCGGGCGCGAGGGAGGCGGTCGGGACGTGCGCGCGCGGGTAATGATGCTGGGAAGTGTGGCTAAGGTGATTATGATTTCCCTATATATATATATATATATATATATATATATATATATATATATATATATATATATATATATATATATATGAAAAGATATATGTCGTGTTTATATATGAGTATGTGTGTGTGTGCATAACTTTATATAGCATATCTATATATATAGACATATAGATATAGATATAGATATATACATATATCATATATATATACATATCTATATATTGTATTATACATCCATACATACATTTACACACACACATATATACATCCTTACAATTAGAATATAAAAGCGATAGAAATGATTACTCAATCTCCCTATTGCTATTCTGCAAAAGGTCAAAAGTTTATCAGAAACTTTCGTAAAGGGCCTGAAATTACCTTTTAGAAGTGGAAGGATAATTAGGCCAATTAAGAGCCAATCCCATGAAGGACCAGAGGAGCTAAAGTGGCTTGACCACACTAAAAGAAAAAAAATGAATATAAAAGAAAATCTTAAAAACAAATCCCTCACTCATCCTATAATAGATTATGGAAGAGGAGGGTTGAACTACAGTTCGTGATTGTAGCAGTTTCTTTTTATCATTTTCTTAATTAATTATTTTTCCTTCTTTTTTCTTTCTTTTCTGCTCTTTAAATTCTTTTTATTTCCTTATTTTTCTTTTTTATATCTTTCTATCATTCTTTTTCTTATTTCCTTTTTTCGTTTCTCTTCTTTTTCTTCTTTTTTCAATCATCTCAACCGTATTACCATCACTACCTTGCAGAACGCTTGCAATATGCAAGAAGTTCAGTCTCGGCACCGTGACTGTTATTGTACCGCTATTACGTAAATACATCAATGATTATTTAAATGATAAAATCTTAGTATTGAATGGATAAAAAATATATATTGCTGTCGTAATTGCAGCAAAAAGAAACAACATATAAATCCCTGACAAACATTGATTTATTCAATTCATATCATCTCAT
>NC_091550.1:19761808-19764308 GCF_042767895.1 Penaeus vannamei | reverse complement strand
CTCGCCTCTCCGCCTCTATCAAATATATATATAAACAAATATATAAAACAATATATATAAATATATATAAAATATATATATATAAATATATATATATAAAATGCGTATATATCTCTCGTTTCTCCGCCTTCCTCTCGCTCTCGCGCTTTCTCGCTCTCTATAAATATATATATAAAATTTCTTCGTTTCTCTAAAATCTCGTTTATATAAATCGCTTTATTCGTAAAATATCTTCGCTTCTCGCAATCTCTCTTTCCCACCCTCTCAATCTCTCTCTTGCTTCCTCTCTTGCTCTCTCTCGCGCTCTCTTCGCCTTATATAGAAATATATATATAAATATATATATATTTATATATGAAATCTTCGTTTATAAATATATATATAAATCGTTTTCTCGCTCTCTTCTCAATATATATATAGCTCTCTCTCTCGCTCTCTCTCTCGCTCTCTCTCTCTAATACCGAATTCAATATTCTGTCACCCCGCGGTCTTTCTCCTTTTTCCCGGTCTGAGTTCCCACTTTCTCTCCCCGAGCGAGGCCCTTGGCAAGCCCAGCGCCCTAGGGAATAAAACTTGGCCTCAATGAAAACTTTTGCATATTCCTCGAGCGAGAGAGGGAGCGAGAGCCACCTTGGCTTTCGCTTCGAGCGGTGGCAAAGCAATATGAAGGCAGTTGTTAAGTGAAGATAGCAAGCGGTGATTCGTATAGGATAGTGAGGTATTGGGTTGAAAGTTTATGGCTGGGTGTTATGTATTGGTGTTTATAGGTCTGATGTAGTTTGTTGCTTATAGGAGTGCGATATTTTTTTTTTCTGGGGGGGGGGCTTTGTTGTACGTACATCTGTTCTTCTCGTTATTTTTTCTTCTTCTTTTCCTCTCCTATCTCCACATTTCTCTTTCTTTTCTCTTCTCTCTTATCTTCTCTTTTCTCCTCTTCTTCCCTTCTCTTCTCTTTCTCTCTGTCTTTCCCTATCCATTTATACAGAACTTTTCTATATTTGCATTTATCTGTTTCTTTCTATATATAAATATATCAAGAGACATCGTAGTAAGTTTCAATTTCACAATCAAAAATCATGATTACCCAACGCTGATACAAGGATATGTATCGACGCCATCCTCGGACAGAAACTGAACTCTCTATTAACAGCAAGACTCTCTGTCTGTTCAGTTCTCTATAACCATTCCAGGTATATTTGGATCACTCACATTCAAGCACCGCTCTTGGATTACATTTTTTTCATCAGGCAAAGAGTAGCAGGAATCGCAAAACACCAGGTGTGCGAGTTGAAGGAATCAATAACAGGGGATGGAGGGTCTAAGGACGTCTTGTCCCCCTTGCTGCCCCTACCCCTAATACCCGCCTACCCTCGAGAGGTCAAAGGGCAGAGCTGGTTTCTCACAACTGGATGGTCGCCAGAAGCCACGTGCCTGAGAGGAGCAGAGGGTAGGCGGGTCAGCAAGAGCACGCTGGAGACCTACAAACGGCCACGCCATACTTGGGGAACGAACTGCACCCGGAAGAATGGTTCATATGCATGGGGACCTCGAGTGTGATTTACGACGACAGGTTGCCATGTGACGTGCGAGATGACACTGGCAAAACATCGTCAGTCCTGCGGGGATGCCTTGCTCGACGCCGAAACCCGCTCGGTGATTATACATCGTCCGTCAGCTGAGCATTGGACACAACGCGCAAGAACATTTATAAGAGCTCAATGCCGACCTTGATAAGAGGTGGTCACAGTTTAAGAGGCAGGAGGTCACTCCTTGGTTATCGTGAAACCTTCAGCCGTAAGTTTACTCTGTCGGTGGCAGATATACTCAAAAGGGTGTATTAAACCCAATTAGTTTTATCTAACAAGGAGACCTCTGCTGTCGGCGACAACACAAACGCAGTAATTCTGTAGCTATTTGTCTTTGTCAAAGATGAATGATATGTGAGACGCAATAAACCTCCCTAATGATGAAGAACCATCAACAGCGTCATTAAAATACACCGCACAAATGGCTTAAGAAAGCACTCGCATTTAGAAACAAGCCAAGGCAATTTGTCAAGTTCATCTGGGACCCAATCAACGCCTTGTGCACAGCAGATGACCAACAACAGCAGAAGCCAGCAGCGAAGGTCGAGGACCCGCGTAGGAACAAGCAGCGTTTAGCTTCTTGCGAGCGGAGTGAGGAGTGAGGCGATGAGGCGGCCAGCTCCTCCCTCATGGTTTACTTCCTCTACCTGTGACTCACTGTTTGCTCAGAAGCTCAGGGCGTCACGACTGCCTTGAGAGCATAACGCTCACTCGCAGCGCCCGTGAGAGGAAGCAGACAATTAGGAAAAAGTGTTTATGCGATAGTTCGCTCTTGTTTTTCCTTTTCATGCCTTCGTTCATCGGTGTCGTATCCAGTGTCTGGCAAATAATGACGACATTTTGTAAACAAAGAGGCTGTTGACTTTGCACATCCTCGGTCTCACTGCTTCATCCCTACACAATAAGACACAGGC
>NC_091550.1:19744308-19746808 GCF_042767895.1 Penaeus vannamei | reverse complement strand
CGCCCCACTCAATTGTCATCGTCGTCGTCGTCGCCCCACTCAGTTGTCATCGTTGTCGTTGTTGTCGTCGCCCCACTCAGTTGTCATCGTCGTCGTCGTCTTCGCCCCACTCAGTTGTCATCGTCGTCGTCGTCGTCTTCGCCCCACTCAGTTGTCATCGTCGTCGTCGTCGTCTTCGCCCCACTCAGTTGTCATCGTCGTCGTCGTCTTCGCCCCACTCAATTGTCATCGTCGTCGTCGTCTTCGCCCCACTCAGTTGTCATCGTCGTCGTCGTCGTCTTCGCCCCACTCAGTTGTCATCGTCGTCGTCGTCTTCGCCCCACTCAGTTGTCATCGTCGTCGTCGTCGTCTTCGCCCCACTCAATTGTCATCGTCGTCGTCGTCGTCTTCGCCCCACTCAATTGTCATCGTCGTCGTCGTCGTCTTCGCCCCACTCAGTTGTCATCGTCGTCGTCGTCGTCTTCGCCCCACTCAGTTGTCATCGTCGTCGTCGTCTTCGCCCCACTCAGTTGTCATCGTCGTCGTCGTCGTCTTCGCCCCACTCAGTTGTCATCGTCGTCGTCGTCTTCGCCCCACTCAGTTGTCATCGTCGTCGTCGTCGTCTTCGCCCCACTCAGTTGTCATCGTCGTCGTCGTCGTCTTCGCCCCACTCAGTTGTCATCGTCGTCGTCGTCGTCTTCGCCCCACTCAGTTGTCATCGTCGTCGTCGTCGTCTTCGCCCCACTCAGTTGTCATCGTCGTCGTCGTCTTCGCCCCACTCAATTGTCATCGTCGTCGTCGTCTCCCCACTCAGTTGTCATCGTCGTCGTCGTTGTCGTCGCCCCACTCAGTTGTCATCGTCGTCGTCGTCGCCCCACTCAGTTGTCATCGTCGTCGTCGTTGTCGTCGCCCCACTCAGTTGTCATCGTCGTCGTCGTCGCCCCACTCAGTTGTCATCGTCGTCGTCGTCGTCTTCGCCCCACTCAGTTGTCATCGTCGTCGTCGTCTTCGCCCCACTCAATTGTCATCGTCGTCGTCGTCTCCCCACTCAGTTGTCATCGTCGTCGTCGTTGTCGTCGCCCCACTCAGTTGCCATCGTCGTCGTCGTCGCCCCACTCAGTTGTCATCGTCGTCGTCGTTGTCGTCGCCCCACTCAGTTGTCATCGTCGGCGTCGTCGCCCCACTCAGTTGTCATCGTCGTCGTCGTCGTCTTCGCCCCACTCAGTTGTCATCGTCGTCGTCGTCGTCTTCGCCTCACTCAGTTGTCATCGTCGTCGTCGTCGTCTTCGCCCCACTCAGTTGTCATCGTCGTCGTCGTCTTCGCCCCACTCAATTGTCATCGTCGTCGTCGTCTCCCCACTCAGTTGTCATCGTCGTCGTCGTTGTCGTCGCCCCACTCAGTTGTCATCGTCGTCGTCGTCGCCCCACTCAGTTGTCATCGTCGTCGTCGTTGTCGTCGCCCCACTCAGTTGTCATCGTCGTCGTCGTCGCCCCACTCAGTTGTCATCGTCGTCGTCGTTGTCGTCGCCCCACTCAGTTGTCATCGTCGTCGTCGTCGTCTTCGCCCCACTCAGTTGTCATCGTCGTCGTCGCTGCCCCACCTAGTCATCGTCGTCCCACTCGTCGTCGTCGTCGTCGCCTGAGGATTCCTCGGAGTCTGAGAGGGCGATGAAGTTGGACCTCTCCTGCAGCGCGCGGTGGAGGTCCAGGGCCATCCCGCTGAGTCCCGCCGGCACGTTGGGGTCCGCCTCCTTCGCTTCGACCGCCTCCACCTGTGTCCGAGAGAGGGCGCTCGGTGTCATTGTTCAGGATACGAATGATGAACGTTTCAAAATGATCATACAAAAACCAACTGGTTCGTTATTACACTTGCGGGGGAAATCTCCAAAATTGCTTTTTAATCACACAATTTCATGTACATTTTCAGAATGATCCTAAAGAATCTCTACGTTTTCATTCATACCTTTAAGAGAAGAAATCGACAAAAAATTGTAAATCTCGACATTTACACGCATGAATGTAAAATCATAGCAGGAAACAATCATCAACTTTCCCAAAGGACGCTTACCTTGCGCAGCCTCACACCAGACTTGATGTCTTCCAAGAGCTGGCCACGGCTGTCAAGCGGGGGGGCGGGGGCTGCATTCCTGTCTACTTTCTATTACAGAAGGAGAGGCAATGACTTTTGAGGACTTTCGTCTTAAAATTCACAATATATTCCGATTGAAAGTGAAAATGCAAGTGCATTGTGAGAAACTTGGATGAGCAACTTACCCTGAGGTTCTTGCCTTCCTGTATCTGGTGCAGGAGAGCCGAGCGAGGGTCGGCAGAAGAGGACAGCCCGCCGGAAGGCAGAGGTGGGGGCGGTGGATGATTAGCCGCAGAGCTCCCGGACGGCGGTGGAGGAGGGGGAGGGGGAGGAGGAGCAAAGCCAGCAGGATGGGGAGGGGGAGGAGGAGGAACAATGCCAGCAGAAGGAGGGGGAGGGGGAGGAGCAGGACCAGCAGAAGGAGGGGGAGGG
>NC_091550.1:19726808-19739308 GCF_042767895.1 Penaeus vannamei | reverse complement strand
ATTACAGATATGGATTGCATTGACAGAGATGATAATGCTTTGATTATGTAATTTATGATATGGATGGTAAGAAACGCAGATATGTGATTACGGGATTGGTTGACGCAGACATGACATGACACGTATTATTGCTACATTACAGACATGGATACAGATATTGGACAAGGACATGATTTACTTATACATGATGTTGTGCTAATAAGACACAGACATGACATGGACAAGGACACAGACATGGACAAGGACACAGACATGATTGCCGACAAGGACACAGACATGGATAAGGACACAGGATATGGACAAGGACACACAGATTATTAATATATGACAAGGGACACAGACATGACATGGATTGCTGACACAGACATGGACATGGGACAAGACATAGACACATATTGATTGCTGGACAAAGACATAGACACATACATAGATTACTAATACGACAGACAAGGATACAGACATGGATTAATTGCATTGCTGTATATGGACGTGGATGAGTAGGTGGGACATCATGATGGGGGCATTCCCATCTATGTTGTCAATAATGTATCACCTATAATCCACAAAACTAATAGACTGATTTCGAAGTAACATATATTCAGATACTGGCAGTAGATGCCTATTTTATGATCATAGAACGAAGAAACTCTGAAGTTCTGAATAAACGAAATATGATTTCATAGGCATTAAATATACATGTGATTGTGACAGATTTGGCCGACCACAAGAAGGTAATGACATAGACTGTGAGTTCTTGTTTAACTGTCTATGTTCATTTGCCTTTCTGTGCCTGTGTTTCGTTTCATTAATGATAAGAAAATGTCAATAACTAAAAGAAATAATAATGGTTACGATGACGACGACGACGATAGGGCATAATCGGCGGTTTCAAAAGCGCAGCAATGTGCAGGAATTACAAGCACAATAAACTAATAAAAATAACAACTTACGTCGATTCGAATTGATGGAAATGAAAAGTTCAAACGGATAAGAAAACTTTGCAGATTTCCTGCGTCGAAGACCCTTAAATGTCAAGTCGTAAACCGAAGATATGACCAGAAAATGAGTCTTAAAATAATGGGAGCGGGAATTCCAATTTGTTCTCCAAATCTGAACAATTATTCCATAAAGAAAGAGAATTTTAAGTTTTAAAAAGTCAATTTCTTCTCGAAATCATTTAAAAATCAATAAAAGTTTCAACGTTTTAAAAGTTCCAATTCATTCTCAAAATCTGAAAATAATTGTTACCAAGCAGATAATAAATGGATAATATGGAAAAGGCAATTTCTGAAGCTGAAAGTAGAAGAGGACGTATTGTTGAATAAAATATATTATTCAGTGCAGAATGACTGACGACTATTGAAGAAAACGAACTCGCCTGGATGAAAAAGGACTTGCGGATGTTGTCTTTGGTGCTGTAATAAATTTGGCAGTGATCTTGTACCACAAGTGGCGGTGGTTCCGTCCCGTATACATCTGCACCACAGCCGTTGCTTGTGCCTCCTGTGTGGAGGAATGCAAATCCAACCAGTTCTCAACGTATTACAGCCATGAAATTAAGCAATGCAACCATGTTTATGAAATTATGGTACAATGAATTGTGCTTAAGGAAATTATAATGCAACAATTTAATACAATTTTCTTATGCTAGACCTTCACGTTTGTAGGAAGTCTTAACCTAATCCGACTTCAGTTTCAAAAATGTAATGTTCTAATCCTCTACGTTATTTGATATATCAGTTGATTTCAAGCGGTGGTCTCCTTAGTAGGGATTTTGTGTCAAGAGTGTGGTTCCACATTTTTGAAGCATACAATCGTTAAAATCACTGATGAACGAATGCAGTTGCTTTTTTTAGTGTTAGGTGTTACATCAGCTGATATTTGTTGATATCTAAAAAGCTGATTTTGCAAAACAGGGTAGCAGTATAATAGTCATTCATTTTGAAGTTCAGTATGGATAGAATGCCGAATCACCTGGGTAATATCTATACGAGCCTCGTTTAGGTCACAACCCACATTAATACATGATAATAACTATCCAAGTCTCAATTAACACCTGATAACGGTATACTTGGTGCAAAAAATTCTTATGATAGCTCACAGCCCGAAATTGTTCAGAACTACTTTATAGAGCCAATGTAAATCTAAATATTGCCTGTAATCCAGTCTTCGACTTCTTTTATACCTTCACCCCCCCACGGGCCGCCCTTCGCTCACCAGGACACCGCAGGTCGAGCATCTTGAAGACCGCCTGACTCTCTCCTCCGCTGAGTTTGTTCGACGGCTTAGGCGTCGGCTCCGTCTGGCCCGCCATGGCGACACCTTGGTCCTTCCGTAGGGCTTGGGCCTTGTCCTTACCATTCCTCTTGATGCGAATTTTCTTCGACCATTTAGTAGTACCTCGCTATACCAGGGGTGCCGACTCACCCTATGAAGAGTGAGATAACAGAAAGTGATAAGGTCATTAATTCGTGCAAATGTGGTATATCTGGTATTCACATGGGTCTAAGATCTATTACATTTTTATCCGCATTCCATAACAACAAGAATAGTTTCGACTTTAAGTGTCACGCAACCAAATTGTTTCAGACACACGCGGCCTTACCTTCCATTACTTGGTTCCTTCACAGATCACGTCCTAATTTTCTTCTTTACAATAATTGAGCTATAACTAAAATAAAAATGTCTAAATTTTCTACTCATCCTTAAATGTTCATAAATAAATACAATGATAAAAATATTGTGACATGTTTAAGAATGAAAATGTAAGGAAAAAACGCTAAAAGGATTTAAATGTTACTAATATAATGACCTACCTCACTTTCATACAGATTCATACTGCTGGTCACGCCATACTATACGAGTTATTATTGTGAAACTCGCATTTCATGCACAGCAATAATCATATGATATCAACAGATACACGTGATGAGTTGATTACTCATCTTTTTCATGTGCTGCTTTACTCTGCAGCCATGAAAAATATAAATCATATGATATTTTTGTAAGAAACAACGAATACCACATTATTCATGATTATACTCTCTTCAGCAAAATACTTGACTGAATTAATGCAATCCCTACATATACAATTTCCACAATATACAAAATAGAAAAGCACAATAGAAATATTTGTAAAAGCCATCCCAAACTGATTCCATCGATTATAACTTCCCAAATTTGCCTGACAACAGTTTTTCTTTCCTTTTTTAATAGCCATAACTTCAATAACTCCACTCATACTCATCATCAGAATCCAATACTATGGGACTACGAAAAGATTCCCACTTCATCTATGGGATTTATGTCGCTCCCTCCAGGCACCTTGGTAAAATGAATGTTCTTGCCTCTACTGAAGCTATCAGTACCAACCACACCAAACTTTATCTGGGTCGATATATCCCGGCCAATTGTCAATTCTGTATAATTTACAGCAACGATGTAAAAATATATATATATATATATGTGTATATATATATATATATGTGTGTGTGTATGTGTGTGTGTTCATGATGGGTAGATAGACTGATCCTGTCGTTTCCTTAAAATTTGAACAACAATCTAGAGAACGTTTTTCGAAATCTTAGTAAAAAAAAAAAAAAAAAATATATATATATATATATATATATATATATATATATATTATCATTTAATTTGCTTTATTGTAGAAAATATGTTGTAATCTCAATTTTCTATTGTAAATGAATCTAAGGTCACGTGCCCATCTGTGATCTCACCTTAAAACGACTAAGATAACTAACTTCCGTAAGCTATTTTAAATCATATTATCAATGGTAATTGTCACCAATAGCGACGCATCCCCCTCCACAGAGCATTCAGTCGAAGTAATTATGTTTTCCTGCAGAAAATCCAATGATTTCATCGATTCTCATTGTTCCTTCATGAATGAATCATTCAGTAGATCGAGTACCATTTCTCTATCGACGATCTTGATATGATAGTCCCGTTAGCAGGAGGGCATGAAGTTATATCAGGGAAATTATGGGGTAAAAATGGCTTTAAATAAGAATAACGATAAAAAATACATAAAAACAGAAAAAAAATCGGCTAATGAAGTTCTACAGACGTAACCACCATTTTGGAATTCTATTTGCAGCACCAGGATTGTATGGTTCAGTGATTGGGGCTTAGCACTACGCAACCAGGTTTGCAGAATGCCTATAGCCACCGAATTTCTGGCCAAGTCAATGCTCAGGGCAATTTTCTGCGACTCACAGTGTGCTCTGGCTTTGAACGCACTAGATGAAAGGTGCAAGAAATATTGCAAATGACAGGCGATAAATGTGACGTGCAAAAGAACGAGACGATATACGTTTTGTGTGGTACCATCGCATGTTAGTCCCCAGGCATGATCATATGACCGCCCATAAAATCAGAGACAAGCAAAAGTGGATAGATAGACCTTGGAAAGCTCCTGCTAGGATTTCATACATATTTAAAACTTTCTTCAGATACTCTGTCTGACTTGATTAATTCTCAACGCTTTAAGTCAGCATGTTACTCATGACCGGTTTGCGATAGTAGTTCATCTATGGTTTATGAAAAACAAGAACAAGACAGTGTGTGATATTGTGACTGGAAGAATCGTGGCTGGAATATAGATTGTACTGGCAGGTCAGTGCCAGCCTGTATTGCTGAATAGAACTATGCTGAGAGGGGGCTTTGGCAAGAATTTTGCCAAGCGCTGTACTGTTCCTCGTTTAAACGCCATATACAGGCCCTCTTCAGTGATGCCAGACATGTGGAAATGTCTCTTTATAAAAGTACAAATCATAACAGTCCTTGATGAGCATAGAAATATTAAAATAACACAACGAAATATACATACTTTAAGTTTAAAAGCAATATTCCCACCAACACCTGAAAGAGATAACTTATGCACAAGTCGAGGAGGAATTTATTCCATTGACGGTTGGTAACATATTGAGCGCACAATCTAAAAACAATCGATAAATGGCGCCGTGATCAAGATGGCGCCGCATCAAGATGCAGAGAAGTAACAAATCTTCCAAACATCTTAACAAAGGCTATATTTTCTCTTATATTCATAGCGTCTCTAAAACAATGACACACACACTCTTCCGATTGACAGCCCTTTCATTCTACTGCGTTATCAAAACAAATGAATATCCTGAATTAAAATATAGTAGCTTACCTATTCATACATCCTATTTTTATGAGTTAATTATACAACCATCGAATATGATATCAACAGAAGAATGTTATAGAATTTCAGACTTTTCACTTGAAATATTCAGTATTTCATAAATAGCAGATATATTCTCGATTTAGATAGACGAGAAGTTTAACAATAAGAGGTAATTTTTTCTATCTACAATCATTTATTATTCATAGCGAGTCTTATTCCTATAAACTCTGATATCTCCTTTCGTGTTCAGTTACTCAATTTCTTTTGAACATGATTTTAAGAAAATTACAGAATCAGATACCAGGGAAAGTATTTATCTGATAAGATATTGCTGAGTTCTTAATAGCGCCCGCATTCGAAGATTGTGACCAGTACGGTACGCGACCGACGCCGTTGCCATGTTGACGGTACACCGCTTGACTTAGTGCGCGCAAGTCAAGCTTCATCTACGGAGGTCGCTTGAGAAAAGCAAGCGAAGCGCTTGAGCAGCGTTGAAAAAAACGCTTTGCGAGATTTCAGGCAAGAACTTTCCGGGTTTAAAACGCTTTATGTAAATTATAATTAGAAGAATATGTTTAACACTTGTACATTATATTCAGAGTGCCATGTAACAGCGCCTGTCAGAATAATGCATGAGGTATGGAGAACTATGTAACTTCTTCATATCATCTGATGTCTTGAAAGATATATTTATGTTGTATCCTAAATTTGGAATGTAGTATCACATGACCACATATGCCGGCTTGATAGATAAGTAGATAAATAATTGATTGTTCTTTTCTTTTAAATGATCGACAGCTTGCCCACGCCTGTACAGTTAGCCAGGGTGGTAAATAAAGAACTAAACTGAAACCCAGGAAATCTAACCCACCTTCGGTGAAACTCTACGGGGAATTCGAGATGGTCCTGCAACTCAAAACATATTGACCAATAAACCAACCTAATCTAACAATTTAAGGGGACTGTTCTGTCTTTTTTCGGCGATTTTGCCCATCTTGCCCTGAAAATTTCGCGAATATAGGGCAATCAGCGGCAAATCTGGAAGAATTGCGTAGACACTGATGTATGCGGAAAACCTGAGCAGGTATATAATATCGTTGTGAAATAAAGGTAATATATCACGACTATCCACGGCGATCGGATAGAGGTCCAGGGAGATGTGGACTCCCAGAGTAATAGTCGCAGTTACTTTACAAATAATTTCCAGAATACAATTGTATATTGATGGTTGTAGGAAACTGAAAAATTCCTCAATGGCTACTATCGAACTATAGTTCAATCGTATTTAAATCACGACTTTCAAGTGGATTTCATAATAGAGATAATGGTTCTGAATTGAAAGTCACTATGGGTCAATCAAGATTATAATGCTACATTTATTAAAAGTACACAATATATAGTAAGATATAAACCAATACGTGATATAGGAAATGGACGCCGCCATCTTTATAGAGCTGTAGCAGTTAGAGTGGGATAGAATATGGCTTAAGCTGCAGCGCCTCATATTTACCACTAAATGACAAACATAACGCTACGCTTGTTCGTTCTGTTGATCATCTTGTTTTCCTATTATGAAAACAACAACACCGCTTAAAAGTAATTCACGTGTTACTATGCCCTTTCGAAATATATTTTATTTAATTATTAGTATATGCTGTTACACATTTATGGTCTTGTGTCTTCATTGCTGATATTATATTTCATTTACGTGTTTTTAACTGATTTACAGCATTATTTAGAATCAAAACAGTAGATGCTTCACATTAATTTCGCGTCGCCAGATTGACAGCTCATTGGCCCGCTCATTTTGAGGTGGAACGGCAGTAAAAAATGTTGCGTTTCCAGTGTTGTGTTGATTCTTGGCATATTATTACTATGCAAGAAAGAAGATAGTATTGACTTAGGTAATGATCCCTGTGACCTGGGTCCATCAAGAGCTCCATCGCCGAAAGATTAAAAAATCGAAGCAATCCAGAGCGGTAGGAAAACAGAACAAAAGTTGGTGCTCAGATATAAAGGTATTTTGTTTATTATTTTACGGTGTGAATGCAGCTCTATCTTGCCATACATACCGAGGTGAAAAGAATGTGTCCCGGCGTGTTAGGTGGAGCCAGCGTCAGCAAAGAATTTAAATTGTTATATTACGCTGTTTTATTGGTAAGCCACGTTTTTGAGCGGTTTGAACGTAAAGAATTGATAGTTTTGCTGAAAGTGTGGGTTGTCTGCAGAGGCTTTGAATTCTTTGGCATCAGTCCTGTAGAATTTCAAAGACGGCGGTAACGTCCGTAGAGTTTCATTGGCCGATTATAGCATTTTTTGTGCTAGTTTTACCTTATCCTTTATCGCTATTCTTCTTATTTAAGCCTGTTTTACCATTATTGCCCTGATATACTTATACTCGCTTCAACGGGACGTCATCAAGATCGTCGATGAAGATATGGTATTAGGATTCCAACGGTTTATTCTGGTGCAGAAGAAAACTCAAGGATCCATAAGATCACTGCATTTTCAGCAGAAAAACATCATTTTTTCTCGATCTCTGGAGGCGTGTCGTTCTCTGTAACAAATACCATGTGTAACAGCATCCACTGATAATTAATAAATATTGTTTTTGGATAAGCAGAGTAACACATATAGTAACACATGAACTACTTCGGACATCGCAGTAATGAGTTAGGTGGTCTGCGTTGTTATTCTTGAAAGGTAAACAAGATGCGGACAGAATTGAGCGGCGACTGCACGTTATATTTTCGTTATTTAGCGGTGACTGAGGCGGCTGCAGCTAAACTATGTTCTATTGTCCTACTTTATTTCTTCCGTTCTATAAGATGGCGGTGTCCATTTCCTCTATCTACGCGCGCGTCGGTCTCTTTAACTTATATACATACGTGTTATTCATATACAAATATCCCGATGTAACAATACTAAAAAGCCCTGCTTCTCTCATCATATTTATTATTACAATCCACATTCCCTATATTCCAAATTGCTAATACCAATACTCACTTTCTTGACTCATTATACACAGTATCATCATCGTCAGGACTGAACAGAGCATCCTATATTCAGGTTCTTCATTAGAAAAGTTTTATCCATCAAGGAAAACGACAATCTTATCCATGACAACGACACTTCTCCAGGTCCAGCCAAACACAATGCAAATACAAGACTAGGTCACTGGGGAAACAAGAATCATGTCCAGCCGATCACAATGTAAATACAAGACTGAAATGGGGAAAACAAGAATCAAGGGTCCAGCCAAACACACAAATGGCAAGACTAGGTCACTGGGGAAACAAGAATCCGCTTCGCCCAGCTTCCTGACAAGAGGTTTCAGGACTGTTCAGGTTAGAATCCAGCTCGTTAAACTGTTTATTGTTCTGTTGAATCCAGTATTTATATCCTAGGTTGGTCAAGACTGCTATTTTTTATCATCAAGTTTATTTTCTTTGCGAGATTCTCTGTTTTTGATTGAGATTTGCAGTGTGGGATGTATTCAAATGTGATTATGAAAATGTACCCGTCTTCAGTTGGTGCTTGTATCACAGACACGCACGTACAACATACATACGTGTATGTGTTTAAATAAATATGTGTATATGCTATATATTTTTGTAAGTATATAATATATATATGCATTATATATACTCATTTCCTTTAGATGAATAAAAGTATACGTATATATACGTGTGAGAAAGAGAGAGAGAGATAGAGTGCAGTAAGACTAAAGAGTAAGAGAGGGTGTGTGAAGATATCTGCTGTGAAGTTTACTGGGACACACACACACACACACACACACACACACACACACACACACACACACACACACACACACACACACACACACACACACACATACACACACACACACACACACACACACACAAAGAGTCAGAGACAGAGGCATAAAGAGACAGAGAAAGAAAGAGAGGCAGACAAACAGAGAGAGAGAGAGAGACCCTGAGAGTGGCTCTAGATCCAGTTATAAATCGTATGATTTAGTTATTACTGTAGTCTATTTCGTGCGTATTATAGTTTCATTTCACTAACCGCAATTATAACGAAATTTAATAGATAAATTGGGTTACCTATGTTTTCGTTTTTATTGCTGTACAGTTTGTTAGTATTGTGTTATTCGTATATATTCAAGTTCTTTTTTTCATAAATCATTCATGTGATACTTTTAATTGTAAATTCTTTATTCCAAATAGTTCATTTTTTCGTTCACAATGTGTTTATTTTTCACGTATTTCATTTATCATTAGGGTCTGAAATTGGCCAGATATTTGCCAGTGCCACAGTTAGAGGGGGCTGCCCGTGCCCTCACCCTGTGCTGACTCAAGCCACGCCCTTGCCCTCATGACTGCTGACCTATACAATCACTCTACGTCGAGGCTGCCTGTAGAAGTGTATCTCCTCCTGCAAATAAAGCTCCCCTATCGTTATCAGATAAATATAAACATGTAGAGTGTTGTATAATTAGTCATATCACATCATATCATGCATATCATATTATAGTCACGTCATATGTTATATCATATCATGTTATATTACATCATATCATAGAATGTGTCTTATGTATATCATATCATATCATAAATATCATGTAGTATACTACATATATCATATTACATTATATATCATATCTATATATACCAGTGGATAAATTCCTGCTGAGCCTATCCACTGCCTGGGTTCATCTCCAACGCGACATTGCCCATCTTCAACTCAACATTGCTCCTTCCGGCAAGAAAGCAACCAGACCTTCTCTTCAACTCATCGTTAGACGAAAGTGGAAACCTCGTAAAGAGACGCAGAGATAAAATCTGTCTTGGTTTTGATTACATGTTGGTAAAAGTTGACAAGTTTGTAATACCTCGGTAGTTTGGGCAGCATCAAATCAAAGAAGTGTGTGTGTGTGTAAAAAGTGCACGCGATTTGGCAAATATATATATATATATATATATATATATATATATATATATATATATATATATATATATATATATATATATTTATTTATTTATTTCTTCATATATATTCTATTTATAATAGTATATATACATAAATATATATATATATACATATATATTATATATATATATAAGTTAATATTATAATTACTGTATATATACACATATTATTATACTAGCATACAAACACATCATCATCACATCAGTTATATAACACATGTACACACACACATACATTAACATCAACATCACATTAGGCAGTACATATACATGAGTGTTATGTATACATAAAGAAAAAAAAAAAAGAGAAAGAAAAGAAAAGAATACACATACATACAAATACAAGAGATATGTGTGTGTGTGCAGTGTGGTGTATGTATACATATATATGTATACAGAGCACATTACATTATACATGATACACATAAATATATATATGAAAGACATGAGTATATGTGTATGTGTGCACACACACATATACACAAAAAAAAAAAAAAATATATATATATACATACATATACATGTATATATAAAGTTCATATAAAATTATATATATGTGTAAATGTGTAAATTATATGTATGTACATACATATGTATGTATATAAGATTCTATATATATGTGTATATACATATGTGTGTGTGTGTGTATATATATATGCATATATATATATAAAAAAAGGGAAAGACATGTATATATATGTATATGTACATATATATACATATATATATATGTATATATAAATATGTATATATATAATGTATATATATACATTACTTACATAATGCACACACACACACACACACACACACACACATATATATATATGTTATGGTATATATGTATATATAAGCATATATATAGTTTAAATATAAATGTTAAACATTATACATAGAAATCGAAGGCAGGAAATTTCATCATAGAATAAACACTGTTTATATTAAATTTAGCAATGATACATGAGCTCGAACAACATATTTTGATTATGGAAAGGTTCATATAAAAGACTTTACTCGAAGAATATTATTTAATGATTATTTGTAAAAACAAAGGAGGTCCTTATGTCTGCTTGGCGTTCGTCTTCTTCCGTTCCGATCCCGCTAATGAGGTTTACAAGATTCGAAGCTTGTGCCGTTCGCGTACCAGGCGTTTGAAGCCTGTATTTGATCGTGGATTTAAAAGGTAATACGCAAGATGTAAGTGAAATGTTGATATTATTATTGCTTTACCGACTTACAGCTTGGTGTTTATAATCCTAATGTTCCTTTACCTGTTATAATGTTTTCAGGTATATTTTCTAGCTCACAGCTGGTTCATTTTTCGAGTTAAGTTTGTGTCAAAGTGCGCTTCAACCGAGCATGAGAATCTTACTTTATGTGATGATGCGTTGGTTTGTTTATGCTCCTAAGTCGAGTCCAGAAATGTGAGATATGTGCTGAAGTTGTCAGTCTGATCATGTCCTTCCTGTGAAAGCCATTAATGCTTCATAAATCACTCAAGCGCACCAGATGGTTCCATTTCATTCCGTTTTCTTCTCTTCGGGGATAAGGGGATGCTCGACTTGCAGTATGTTCATCATTTTCAGTATATTTTATATTACATAATACATTACGTCATAGCATAGAATGGATATATTGAATCAAATTGCGATGATTTTTTTTTATACAAAACAGCAATATGGAGTCAGCGAAACACCAAGGAAATTACGGAGGCTATACCTAAATCTACAGACTAATGATACACTTCTCGCATCCCTAATTTGACTTTAAAAGACGCAGAGGGGCGTGTCGCCGAGAGGGCCTCCCCTTTCGGCTCTGCCTGGCTCTCCCTCCTCTCGGCCTATGTGGATCCTTGTATGACGTCATGAGCAGAGCCGTGCACACTCGCATCGCTGGTCTTCTGCAGGTCACATCAAGCTTATTTGAGTAAGTGGTTTATCGCACTTGGGAGCTGTCAGTAACGATGGTGCCTTTTGTCCATCATTCTGATAAATGCTGGTGTTTTAATTGAACCTACAGCCTCGGAGGGCGTTGCCAAAATTTTAGTAAACTGAAAGTTGTTATACTTCATACAGCAGTGGCAAGCACTTAAGCTTATCGAATTGTGAACAGCTTTACAATTTACTTGTTATTTGTTCAGCGTGCTAAAAACGAGATCCCGCGCACCTCTATAAGGAGTTGTTTCAAGTCGGACTCGGGCGTGGAGGTGTCGACGTGAATCACATGTTGGAAGTTCGTTGGGTGGCTGATCGAGCTCTTCTTTCTAGGAACTAAAGCTAATGTGGTAGGCTGCTGTTGAGTGAATCGCAGGCTTGTTGTCTAGTCTCCCCTTTCTTTTCTTCTTTTTTTTCTTTTTTCCC
>NC_091550.1:19712248-19726308 GCF_042767895.1 Penaeus vannamei | reverse complement strand
TTTTTCCTTTCCCTTTCCCTTAACCCCTTTTGTTTCCATTTCCCATTTCTATTTCTTAAGCCGCCCTTCTCCCATTCTCTCTCTTTTCTCATTCTCCTTCTTTTCCCTTTCTCCCCTCTCCCCCTCTTATCTTCCTTCTTCATATCCCCCTAGAAGAGTCGTGTAAATAAAAATTGTGTATAAACCAACGGCCTAACTACTTCATTGCAGTGTACTTTCCTCCAACAGGAACAACGAAGGGAAGGGCAAGAAAACACACGAATATGTCGAAGGCCTTTTCAATATTGCTTCGTCAGGGCATCAATAGTGAAAAGGCCTTCGACATATTCGTGTGTTTTCTTGCCCTTCCCTTCGTTGTTCCTGTTGCAATTTGTTCAACATGAATTCCACACTTTCCTCCAAGAAGAAATGAATGATTATTGTTGATGATGATGATGACAGACACGGACACAAACGTGGAGGACAAGGACAAGGACACAGATATGGACATGGACAAGGACACAGACGTGGACACAGATATGGACATGGACAAGGACACAGACGTGGACAAGGACACGGACATGGACAAGGACACAGATATGGACAAGGACAAGGACACAGATATGGACAAGGACACATATATGGACATGGACAAGGACACAGACATGGACATGGACATGAACATGGGCAAGGACATGGACAAGGACACAGATATGGACAAGGACACAGATATGGACATGGACAAGGACACAGATATGGACAAGAACACAGATATGGACATGGACAAGGACGCAGACATGGACAAGGACACAGACATGGACAAGGACACAGACATGGACAAGGACAAGGACAAGGACACAGACATGGACATGGACAAGGACACAGACATGGACATGGACAAGGACAAGGACACAGACATGGACAAGGACACAGACATGGACAAGGACAAGGACACAGACATGGACAAGGACAAGGACACAGACATGGACATGGACAAGGACACAGACATGGACATGGACAAGGACATAGACACATAGACATGGACAAAGACATAGACACATACATAGACATGGACAAGGACACAGACAAGGATACAGACATGGACACTGACACAGACATGGACGTGGACAGAGACATGGACATCATGATGTGGGGCATTCCTTAATATCTATGTTGTCAATAATGTATCACCCCCCCCCCATAATCCACCAAAACTAATAGACTTGATTTTCGAAGTAACATGGAATGGGATACCAAGCAGTAGATGCCTATTTTACATCAGAACGAAGAAACTTGAAGTTCTTAGTCAAACGAAATATGATTTCAGGCATTAAATATACATGTGACAGACAGACGGGCCGACCACAAGCAGTACAGTATAATGACATAGACTGTGTGTGAGTTCTGTTTAACTGTCTATGTTCATTTGCCTTTCTGTGCCTGTGTTTGCCTCTAATAATGATAAGAAAATGTCAATAACTAAAAGAAATAATAATGGTTACGATGACGACGACGACGACGACAGTAATAATCATAGTTTCAAAAGCGCAAGTAATACAGGAATTACAAGCACAATAAACTAATAAAAAATAACAACTTACGTCAGATTCGAATTGATGGAAATGAGGTCTAGAATCGTGATAAGAAAACTCCCTGTAGATTTCCTGCTCGAAGACCCTTTGGCCCGTCGCGAAGTCGTAAACCTGGAAGATATGACCAGAAAAACGTTTAAGTCTTAAAATAATGGGAGCGAATTCCAATTTGTTCTCCAAATCTGAACAAATTATTCCATAAAGAAAGAGAATTTTTAAGTTTTAAAAGCCAATTTCTTCTCGAAATCATTTTAAAAAATCAATAAAGTTTCGAACGTTTTAAAAAGTTCCAATTCATTCTCAAAATCTGAAAATAATTGTTACTCAAGGTAGATAATAAATGGATAATATGGAAATGCAATTTCTGAGAAGGGAAAGTAGAAGAGGGACGTATTGTTGAATAAAATACACATCTAAAAGGGAGAATGACTGACGACGGATGAAGAAAACGAACTCGCCTGGATGAAAAAGGACTTGCGGATGTTGTCTTTGGTAAAGGTGGCCACCCCGCAGTGGATCTTGTACCAGCTGCTATGGTGCGGTGGCTCCGTCCCGTACATCTGCACCACAGCCGTTGCTTGTGCCTGTGTGGAGGAATGCAATCCAAATCAGTTCTTAACACAATATGCTTAAGGAAATTAAGCAATGCAAATCTGTGCTTAAGGAAATTATGCAATGCAAATCAGTTCTTAACACAATTTTCTTATGCTAGAATCTTCACGTTTGTAGGAAGTCTTAACCTAACTTTCGGACTCTCAGTTTCAAAAATACAATGTTCTAATCCTCTTACGTTATTTTGATATATCAGTTGATTTCTAGCGGTATTTTATTCCTTAGTAGGGGATTTTGTGCTTCAAAGAGTGTATTCCATAATTTTTTGAAGCATACAATCGTTAAAATCACCGAGGAACGAATGAAGCCGTTTTTTTTTACGGGAAGGCATCAGCTGATATTTGTTGATATCTAAAAGCTGATTTTGGCAAACAGCAGTGCAGTATAATAGTCATTCATTTTGAAGTTCAGTATGGATAGAATGCCGAATCACAGACTCGGGTAATTATCTATACGAGCCCCTGCTTGTATCAATAACCCACATTAATACATGATAATAACTATCCAAGTCTCAATTAACACCTGATAACGGTGGTACTTTATAAAAAATTCTTATGATAGCTCACAGCCCGAAATTGTTCAGAACCACTTTATAGAGCCAATACCCATAAATATTGCCTCACAATCCAGGCTTTCGACTCTTTATACCTTCACCCCCCCCCCCCCAAGGGCCGTCCTTCGCTCACCAGACACCGCAGGTCGAGCATCTTGAAGACCGCCTGATTCTCCTCCTCGCTAAGTTTGTTCGACGGCTTGTGGGGCGTCGGCCTCGTCTGGCCCGCCATGGTGACACCTTGGTCCTTCCGGAGGGCTTCTTTGGCCTTGTCCTTACCGCTCCTCTTGATGCGAATTTTCTTCGACCATTTGTGGCACTCCTCGCTACACTCAGGGGGCTGACTCGTTCTGCGAAGAGTGAGATAACAGTGAAAGTGATAAGGCTATTGGGCCTTCGTGCAAATGTGGAGATATCGGAGGATTCACATGGGTCTAAGATCTATTACATTTTTTTATCCGCATTCCATGTAACAACAAGAATAGTTTGACCTAAGTGTCACGCAACCAAATTGTTCTCATACCACAATGCGGCCTTACCTTCCATTACTTTAGTGCCCCCTTCAGACAGATCACGTCCTAATTTTCTTTCTTTACAATAATTGAGCTATAACTAAAATAAAAATGTCTAAATTTTTCACTCATCCTTAAACAACCATAAATAAATACACGATAAAAAAATATTTCGTGACATGTTTAAGAACACGAAATGTAAGGAAAAAACGCTAAAAGGATTTTAAATGTTACTAATATAATGACCTACCTCACTTTCATACAGATTCATACTGCTTAACACTTACTTCATACGAGTTATTATTGTGAAACTCGCATTTCCATGCACAGCAATAATCATATGATATCAACAGATACACGTGATGAGTTGATTCACCATCTTTTTCATGTGCTGCTTTACTCTGCAGCCATGAAAAATATAAATCATATGATATTTGCAAGAAACAACGAATACTTACATTATTCCTACTGTATACTTTCTTCATCAAAATACTTCTGACTAAAATAATGCAATCCCTACATATACACTTCCATAATATACAAAATAGAAAGCACAATAGAAATATTTGTAAAAGCCATCCCAAACTGATTCCCACTGATTATAACTTCCCAAATTTGCCTGATAACAGTTTTTCCTTTTCTTTTTTTTTTAATAGCCAGAACTCACTAACCTACCTTATACTCACTTACCTATGAACTAATACCAAGGGGACTACGAAAAGACACCCACTTTATCTATGGGATTTATGTCGCTCCCTCCAGGCACTTTGGTAAAATGAATGTTCTTGCCTCTACTGAAGCTATCAGTACCAACCACACCAAACTTTATCTTCGGGTCGATAAGAGTCCCGGTTGCCAATTGTCAATTCTGTATAATTTACAGCAACCTGATGTGTAATATATATATATATATATATATATATATATATATATATATATATATATATATATATATATATATATATATATATGTGTGTGTGTGTGTGTGTGTGTGTGTGTGTGTGTGTGTGTGTGTGTGTGTGTGTGTGTGTTCATGATAGGTAGATAGACTGATCCTGTCGTTTCCTTAAAATTTAGAACAACAATCTAGAGAACGTTTTTCGAAATTCAGTAAAAAAAAAAAAAAAAAAAAAAAAAAAAAAAAATATATATATATATATATATATATATATATATATATATATATATATATATATATATATGTGTGTGTGTGTGTGTGTGTGTGTGTGTGTGTGTGTATATATATATATTATCACTTAATTTGCTGGCTGTAGAAAAAATATGTTGTAACTTACCTTTCATTGTAGCTAATCAAGCGTCACGTGCCCATTCGTGATCTCAATTTTAAAACGACTAAGTTAACTAATTTCCGTGTTCCTATTGGAATCATGTATTATCAATGGTAATTGTCACCAATAGCTACGCATCCCCCCCCCCCACAGAGACCAAGTCGAAAAAATTATGTTTTCCTGCAGAAAATCCAATGATTTCATCGATTCTCGGCACTGTTCCTTCTGCGAATGAATCATTCAGTAGATCGAGTACCATTTCTCTATCGACGATCTTGACATGATAGTCCCGTTAGCAGGGGAGGGCATGAAGTATATCAGGGAAATTATGGGGTAAAAATGGCTTAAATAAGAATAACGATAAAAAATACATAAAAACAGAAAAAAAATCGGCTAATGAAGCTCTACAGACGTAACCACCATTTTTGGAATTCTATTTTGCAGCACCAGGAATATAGGCGGGTTCATGACTGGGCTAGCACTACGCAAACTGAGTTGGCAGGAATGCTCATAGCCACCGAATTTCTAATAAGTCAAGGCTCAGGGGTAATTTTCTGCGACTCACAGTGTGCTCTCCTGGCTTTGAACGCACTAGACAAAGGTGCAAGAAATATTGCAAATGACATAAGGATAAATGTGTATCGTGCAAAAGGACATGATATACGTTTTGTGTGGGTACCATCGCATGTTGGAATCCCCAGGCATGATCATGCTGACCGCCTAGCAAAATCAGCATGTGACAAGCAAAGCGTGGATATAGATCTTGGAGTACCTCTTGCTAGGATTTCACACATATTTAAAACTTTCTTCAAAGAGGACTTGTCTGACTTGATTAATTCTCAACGGCCTGAAAGCTGTAGCATAAAGCACTATGACCGATTTATGCAAGATGTATTCATCTATGGTTTATGCAAAACAAGAACAAGACAGTGTGTGATATTGTGACTGGAAGAATCAGGCTGGAATATAGATTGTACTGGCAGGTCAGTACAGCCTGTAATGTTGAAGAAACTAAAAGCGTTTTAAACAGGGGAGCGCTTGGCAAGAATTCTTGCCAAGCGCTTTCCAAGGCAGGCAGGCCCTCTTCAGTGATGCCAGACATGTGGAAATGTCTCTTTATAAAGTACAAATCATAACAGTCCTTGATGAGCATAGAAATATTAAAATAACACGCGAAATATACATACTTGGGTTTTAAAAGCAATATTCCCACCAACAATCTCGGAAAGAGATAACTTATGCACAAGTCGAGGGAGGAATTTATTCCATTGGCGGTTGGTAACAGTTTGAGCGCACAATTCAAAACAACTGACAAGCTGGCGCCGCATCAAGATGGCAGAGAAGTAAATAAATCTACCCAAACATCTTAACAAAGCGCTATATTTTCTCTTATATTCATATAAAGTGCCTCTAAAACAATGACACACACTTCCGATTGACAGCCCTTTCATTCTGACGCGTTATCAAAACAAATGAATATCCCTGAATTAAAATATAGGCCTACCCATTCCCATACATCCGATTTTATGAGGTTAAATATAACAAATCATCGAATATAATATCAGCAGAAGAATGTTGCTAGAATTTCTCAGACTTTTTCACTTGAAATATTCAGTATTTCATAAAATAGCAGATATATTCTCGATTTAGAAAGACGAGAAGTTTAACAATAAGAGGAAAATTTTTCATCTTATAATCATTTATTATTCATAAGAAAACTTTTTATTCCCATAATCTCCATTATCTCCTTTCGTGTTCAGTTAATTTCAATTTCTTTGAATATGATTTTAAGAAAATTACAGAATCAGATACCGTGAAAAAAGTATTTATCTGATAAGATATTAAGCGGAATTCCTGGCCAGCACCCGCATTCGAAGGATCGTGACCAGTACGGTACGCGACCGACGCCGTTGCCATGGTGACGGTACACCGCTTGACTTTGCAAGCGCAAGTCAAGCCATCTATGGAGGTCGCTTGAGAAAGCAAGTGAAATGCTTGAGTTAGCAAGAAAAACGCTTGAGATTTCAGGCAAGAACTTTCCCTGCTTAAAACGCTTTAAGTGTAAATTATGCAATGAAGAATATAAGCGAACACTTGTACATTATATCTCAGAGTGCCATGTAATACAGCCTTTCAGACCACCTAGCATGAGGTATGGAGAACTATGTAACTTCTTCTTATCATCTGACGTCTTGAAAGATATACTTATGTTGTATCCTAAATTTGGAATGTAGTATCACATGACCACATATCAAATGTTACATTGCCTTTCCACGCCCAAGCCGTATGCCGGCTTGATAGATGAGTAGATAAATAATTGATTGTTCTTTTCTTTTAAATGATCGACAGCTTGCCCACACCTGTGCAGTTAGCCAGGGTGGTAAATAAAGGACTAAACTGAAAAACCTTTGGTGAACCCAACCCACCTTTCGGTGAAACTCTACGGGAATTCACATGTCCCAAACCTCAAAAAAAACGTATTGACCAATAAACCAACCTAATCTAACAAATTAAGGGGACTGTCTGGTCTTTTTTCGGCGATTTTCGCCCATCTTGCCCTGAAAATTTCAAGACGAATATAGGGGAAAATCTAAGGCAAATCTGGTAACTGCAGACACTGATGCATGGAAAAACCTGAGCAGGTATATAATATCGTCAGAAATAAAGAAAATATATCACGACTATCCACGGCGATCGGATAGAGGTCCAGGGAGATGTGTGTGGACTCCCAGGAGTGGCTGAAGTCGTGCAGTTACTTCATAAATAATTTCCAGAATAATAATTGCAAGGTTGGATGGCTGTGTGAAACTGAAAAATCCCTCAATGGCTACTATCGAACTATAGTCTTCAATCGTATATAAATCATCGACTTTCAAGTGGATTTGGCTAGAACAGATAGCTGGGTTCTGTATCGAAAGTCACTATGGGTCAATCAAGATTATAATGCTACATTTATTAAAATTACACAATACATATAGTAAGGATATGAACCAACACGTAGATATAGGGAAATGGACGCCGCCATCTTATAGAGCTGTAGAAATAGAGTGGGATAGAACATGGCTTAAGCTGCAGCGGCCTCATATTTACCACTAAATGACAAACATAACGCGCGCCGTTCAAATTCTAAGTTGATCATCTTGTTTTCCTTGCCAAGAAAAACAACACTGACCGCTTAAAAAGTAATTCACGTGTTACTATGCCCTTTTCGAAATGATATTTTGGCTAATTATTAGTATATGCTGTTACACATTTATGCTCTTAAAGTGTTTCATTATTATTATTATATTTCATTTACGTGTTTTTAAATTGATTTACAGCCTTATTTAGAATCGTGTGCATCGAGCGTTTCACACTTCCTTTCGCTAGTCGCCAGATTGACAGCTCATTGGCCCGCTCATTTTGAGGTGGAACGGCAGTAAAAAAATGTTGCGTTTCCAGTGTTGTGTTGATTCTTGGTTATTATTACTATACAGTGGCAAAGAAGATAAATTAGACTTCAGTAATGATCCCAGTGACCTGGGTCCATCAAGAGCTCCAAATGCCGAAAGAAGTGATTAAAATCGAAGTAATCCAGGCGGTAGAAAAAACTGAACAAAAGTTGGTGTTTCCAGATATAAAGGTATTTGGTTTATTATTTTACGGTGTGAATGCAGGTCTATCTTGCCATACATACCGAGGTGAAAAGAATGTGTCCCGGGGGGGTAGTTGGGGGTGGAGCCATGTCATGGCAACTTAAATTGTTATATTACGCTGTTTTATTGGTAAATACGTTTTTTGAGGGGTTTGGAACGTGTGAATTCCCATAGTTTTGCTGAAAGGTGGGTTGGGTTCCCGTAGAGTGTTTGAATTCTGGTGCATCAGTCCGTAGAATTTCAAAGACGGCGGTAACGTCCGTAGAGTTTCATTGGACGATTATAAGCATTTTTTGTGCTAGTTTTACTCATTTTTTATCGCTATTCTTCTTATTTAAGCCTGTTTTACCCATTATTGCCCTGATATACTTCTTGCGCTCCCCTGCTAACGGGACTATCGTATCAAGATCGTCGATGAAGATATGGTACTTGATATCCTGAACTATTCATTCGCAGAAGAAAACTCAAGGATCCATAAGATCACTGCATTTTCAGCAGAAAAAACATCATTTTTTCTCGATCTCTGGGAGGGTGTGTCGTTCTCTGTAACAAATACCCATCATGTATAAGTTAAAGAGACCGACGCGCGTAGATAGAGGGAAATGGACACCGCCATCTTATAGAGCGGAAGAAATAAAGTAGGACAGAACATAGTTTAAGCTGCAGCCGCCTCATAGTCACCGCTAAATAACGAAAATATAACGTGCAGTCGCCGCTCAGATTCTGTCCCGCATCTTGTTTACCTTTCCAGGAATAACAGCGCAGACCGCCTAACTCATTACTGCGATGTCCGAAGTAGTTCATGTGTTACTATATGTGTTACTCTGCGCTTGTCAAAACGATATTTGGCTAATTATCAGTGGATGCTGTTACACATGGTATTTGTTACAGAGAACGACACACCCTCCCAGAGATCGAGAAAAAATGATGTTTTTTCTGCTGAAAATGCAGTGATCTTATGGATCCTTGAGTTTTCTTCTGCGAATGAATAGTTCAGTAGATCGAGTACCATTTCTCTATCGACGATCTTGACATGATAGTCCCGTTAGCAGGGGAGGGCATGAAGTATATCAGGGAAATTATGGGGTAAAAATGGCTTAAATAAGAATAACGATAAAAAATACATAAAAACAGAAAAAAAAATCGGCTAATGAAGCTCTACAGACGTAACCACCATTTTTGGAATTCTATTTTGCAGCACCAGGATTATAGGCGGGTTCATGACTGGGCTAGCACTACGCAAACTGAGTTGGCAGGAATGCTCATAGCCACCGAATTTCTAATAAGTCAAGGCTCAGGGGTAATTTTCTGCGACTCACAGTGTGCTCTCCTGGCTTTGAACGCACTAGACAAAGGTGCAAGAAATATTGCAAATGACATAAGGATAAATGTGTATCGTGCAAAAGGACATGATATACGTTTTGTGTGGGTACCATCGCATGTTGGAATCCCCAGGCATGATCATGCTGACCGCCTAGCAAAATCAGCATGTGACAAGCAAAGCGTGGATATAGATCTTGGAGTACCTCTTGCTAGGATTTCACACATATTTAAAACTTTCTTCAAAGAGGACTTGTCTGACTTGATTAATTCTCAACGGCCTGAAAGCTGTAGCATAAAGCACTATGACCGATTTATGCAAGATGTATTCATCTATGGTTTATGCAAAACAAGAACAAGACAGTGTGTGATATTGTGACTGGAAGAATCAGGCTGGAATATAGATTGTACTGGCAGGTCAGTACAGCCTGTAATGTTGAAGAAACTAAAAGCGTTTTAAACAGGGGAGCGCTTGGCAAGAATTCTTGCCAAGCGCTTTCCAAGGCAGGCAGGCCCTCTTCAGTGATGCCAGACATGTGGAAATGTCTCTTTATAAAGTACAAATCATAACAGTCCTTGATGAGCATAGAAATATTAAAATAACACGCGAAATATACATACTTGGGTTTTAAAAGCAATATTCCCACCAACAATCTCGGAAAGAGATAACTTATGCACAAGTCGAGGGAGGAATTTATTCCATTGGCGGTTGGTAACAGTTTGAGCGCACAATTCAAAACAACTGACAAGCTGGCGCCGCATCAAGATGGCAGAGAAGTAAATAAATCTACCCAAACATCTTAACAAAGCGCTATATTTTCTCTTATATTCATATAAAGTGCCTCTAAAACAATGACACACACTTCCGATTGACAGCCCTTTCATTCTGACGCGTTATCAAAACAAATGAATATCCCTGAATTAAAATATAGGCCTACCCATTCCCATACATCCGATTTTATGAGGTTAAATATAACAAATCATCGAATATAATATCAACAGAAGAATGTTGCTAGAATTTCTCAGACTTTTTCACTTGAAATATTCAGTATTTCATAAAATAGCAGATATATTCTCGATTTAGACAGACGAGAAGTTTAACAATAAGAGGAAAATTTTTCATCTTATAATCATTTATTATTCATAAGAAAACTTTTTATTCCCATAATCTCCATTATCTCCTTTCGTGTTCAGTTAATTTCAATTTCTTTGAATATGATTTTAAGAAAATTACAGAATCAGATACCGTGAAAAAAGTATTTATCTGATAAGATATTAAGCGGAATTCCTGGCCAGCACCCGCATTCGAAGGATCGTGACCAGTACGGTACGCGACCGACGCCGTTGCCATGGTGACGGTACACCGCTTGACTTTGCAAGCGCAAGTCAAGCCATCTATGGAGGTCGCTTGAGAAAGCAAGTGAAATGCTTGAGTTAGCAAGAAAAACGCTTGAGATTTCAGGCAAGAACTTTCCCTGCTTAAAACGCTTTAAGTGTAAATTATGCAATGAAGAATATAAGCGAACACTTGTACATTATATCTCAGAGTGCCATGTAATACAGCCTTTCAGACCACCTAGCATGAGGTATGGAGAACTATGTAACTTCTTCTTATCATCTGACGTCTTGAAAGATATACTTATGTTGTATCCTAAATTTGGAATGTAGTATCACATGACCACATATCAAATGTTACATTGCCTTTCCACGCCCAAGCCGTATGCCGGCTTGATAGATGAGTAGATAAATAATTGATTGTTCTTTTCTTTTAAATGATCGACAGCTTGCCCACACCTGTGCAGTTAGCCAGGGTGGTAAATAAAGGACTAAACTGAAAAACCTTTGGTGAACCCAACCCACCTTTCGGTGAAACTCTACGGGAATTCACATGTCCCAAACCTCAAAAAAAACGTATTGACCAATAAACCAACCTAATCTAACAAATTAAGGGGACTGTCTGGTCTTTTTTCGGCGATTTTCGCCCATCTTGCCCTGAAAATTTCAAGACGAATATAGGGGAAAATCTAAGGCAAATCTGGTAACTGCAGACACTGATGCATGGAAAAACCTGAGCAGGTATATAATATCGTCAGAAATAAAGAAAATATATCACGACTATCCACGGCGATCGGATAGAGGTCCAGGGAGATGTGTGTGGACTCCCAGGAGTGGCTGAAGTCGTGCAGTTACTTCATAAATAATTTCCAGAATAATAATTGCAAGGTTGGATGGCTGTGTGAAACTGAAAAATCCCTCAATGGCTACTATCGAACTATAGTCTTCAATCGTATATAAATCATCGACTTTCAAGTGGATTTGGCTAGAACAGATAGCTGGGTTCTGTATCGAAAGTCACTATGGGTCAATCAAGATTATAATGCTACATTTATTAAAATTACACAATACATATAGTAAGGATATGAACCAACACGTAGATATAGGGAAATGGACGCCGCCATCTTATAGAGCTGTAGAAATAGAGTGGGATAGAACATGGCTTAAGCTGCAGCGGCCTCATATTTACCACTAAATGACAAACATAACGCGCGCCGTTCAAATTCTAAGTTGATCATCTTGTTTTCCTTGCCAAGAAAAACAACACTGACCGCTTAAAAAGTAATTCACGTGTTACTATGCCCTTTTCGAAATGATATTTGGCTAATTATTAGTATATGCTGTTACACATTTATGCTCTTAAAGTGTTTCATTATTATTATTATATTTCATTTACGTGTTTTTAAATTGATTTACAGCCTTATTTAGAATCGTGTGCATCGAGCGTTTCACACTTCCTTTCGCTAGTCGCCAGATTGACAGCTCATTGGCCCGCTCATTTTGAGGTGGAACGGCAGTAAAAAAATGTTGCGTTTCCAGTGTTGTGTTGATTCTTGGTTATTATTACTATACAGTGGCAAAGAAGATAAATTAGACTTCAGTAATGATCCCAGTGACCTGGGTCCATCAAGAGCTCCAAATGCCGAAAGAAGTGATTAAAATCGAAGTAATCCAGGCGGTAGAAAAAACTGAACAAAAGTTGGTGTTTCCAGATATAAAGGTATTTGGTTTATTATTTTACGGTGTGAATGCAGGTCTATCTTGCCATACATACCGAGGTGAAAAGAATGTGTCCCGGGGGGGTAGTTGGGGGTGGAGCCATGTCATGGCAACTTAAATTGTTATATTACGCTGTTTTATTGGTAAATACGTTTTTTGAGGGGTTTGGAACGTGTGAATTCCCATAGTTTTGCTGAAAGGTGGGTTGGGTTCCCGTAGAGTGTTTGAATTCTGGTGCATCAGTCCGTAGAATTTCAAAGACGGCGGTAACGTCCGTAGAGTTTCATTGGACGATTATAAGCATTTTTTGTGCTAGTTTTACTCATTTTTTATCGCTATTCTTCTTATTTAAGCCTGTTTTACCCATTATTGCCCTGATATACTTCTTGCGCTCCCCTGCTAACGGGACTATCGTATCAAGATCGTCGATGAAGATATGGTACTTGATATCCTGAACTATTCATTCGCAGAAGAAAACTCAAGGATCCATAAGATCACTGCATTTTCAGCAGAAAAAACATCATTTTTTCTCGATCTCTGGGAGGGTGTGTCGTTCTCTGTAACAAATACCATGTGTAACAGCATCCACTGATAATTAGCCAAATATCGTTTTGACAAGCGCAGAGTAACACATATAGTAACACATGAACTACTTCGGACATCGCAGTAATGAGTTAGGCGGTCTGCGCTGTTATTCCTGGAAAGGTAAACAAGATGCGGGACAGAATCTGAGCGGCGACTGCACGTTATATTTTCGTTATTTAGCGGTGACTATGAGGCGGCTGCAGCTTAAACTATGTTCTGTCCTACTTTATTTCTTCCGCTCTATAAGATGGCGGTGTCCATTTCCCTCTATCTACGCGCGTCGGTCTCTTTAACTTATACATGATGACAAAGTTATTCATATACAAATATCCTGACAACAATACCAAAAGCCCTGCTTCTCTCACTACATTTATTATTACAATCCACATTCCCTATATTCCAAATTGCTAATACTCAATACTCACTTTCTTGACTCATTATACACAGTATCATCATCGCTCAGACTTGAACAGGCGATCCTAGGGCATTCAGGTTCTTCATTGTGGAAAAGTTTGTCCCAAGGAAAAACGACAATCTTATCCATGACAACGACACTTCTCCAGGGTCCAGCCAAACACAATGTAAATACAAGACTAGGTCACTGGGGGAAAACAAGAATCAAGGGTCCAGCCAAACACAATGTAAATACAAGACTAGGTCACTGCGGGAAAACAAGAATCAAGGGTCCAGCCAAACACAATGTAAATACAAGACTAGGTCACTGGGGGAAAACAAGAACTACCGCTCCAGCTTCCTGACACAAGAGGTTTCTAAAGAGGGACTGTTCAGGGTTGGAACTGGCTCGTTAAACTGTTTGTTGTTCTGTGGATCCAGTATTTATATCCTAGGTTGGTCAAGATCATATTTTTTTATCATCGGGTGTTTATTTTCTTTGCGAGATTCTCTGTTTCGATTGAGATTTGCAGTGT
>NC_091550.1:19660027-19672527 GCF_042767895.1 Penaeus vannamei | reverse complement strand
ATTCTAGTGAAGTGCCTCGCAGTCCCTCGGAGCCACGAACACAGTATCACATAACACGTATTTTCACATCGTTTTGTCCCCTCTCACGAAACGGAAAATACCACACATCCTCCAAAGAAGTCCGCCTCACTGCACTCACGGCCAGTCACATCTCCAACCAAGAGACAGAGAACACACAAGAGTTGTCAGTCGTGCAGTGAGACAAAAAAAAAAAAAAAATGCAGGCGCTTGGTCTCGGTACAGCGGGTGGGCCAGGTAAGACTGCGAGGCCCGCTTGTGCCATATCACTTGAGGCAGCAAGACTTGTTTATCAAGATAGCGCTGTCACTTTATCTGGGACTTACCACGGGGGAAGTGGAATTGCTATTGCCTTAGATAGGTAGAAGCGGTTGATTTTTTCTTCTTTTTTTGCTATTTTCATGATCGCTGTTGTCCTTATTGCTTCTATCATGTATACTTTCGTAGCAATGATAGTTTAGATAAAATTGATTGATATCAACAGTATTCCCATCATCGTCATTAATGTGGCGATATTGCTCTTACTTCAATTGTCATCTTTGTTAATGCTTTATTGTAATAGTGAAAATAATGATGATAAATTTGATAATGTTGATGATTATGATGATGATAATGGTAATGATAATAAGGGTGATAATAATAACAATAACATTTGTAATGGTAATGAAAATCATAACAATCGTAATGATAATGTTGAGGAGGAGGATAGTAGAAGTAATAATAATTAGTGTAAATATCATCATTATTATGATGGTAATAATACTAATTGCTATCATCATTATAGTCATCATAATTATCATTATTATCATTATCATTATTACCATCGTTATCATTATTATTATCATTATTATTATTATCATCATTATTATCATTATTATTATCATCATTATCATCATCATCATTATAATCATTGTTATAACAATGATGATGATGATAATAGTCATTATCATTATTTTAATGTTCTTGATGATTATTACTGTTATTGCTATTTTTTTCATTATTGCTACTATCCTTATTATCATTATTATTAGTATTGTTAATATCAGTATCGTTATTAGTATCATTATTATCTATTTATTATTAATAATAATGATATTATTTTTCTCTATTATTATTATTATTACCACCATCATTGTTATTATCATTATTTTTGTTATTATCATTCTTATCATTATCATTATCATCATCTCTATTATTATTAATGTTATTATAAGTATTGTCTTTATCATAATTGTCACTATTATTTTTGCTGTTGTTGTTTTTATCATTATTTTCATTATTATTGTTGTTATTATTATTATCATTATTGCTATTATTTTTATTGTTGTTATTGTTATTATTATTATTATTATTATTATTATTACCATTATCATTATTATAATTGTTATTATTTTCATTAGTAGTAGCAGTATTATCATCATCATTATAATCATTGTTATTATTATCATATCATCATTACCCCCATTCTCATTCTCATTATTATCATTATCAGTATGATTATCGTAATCATTATCATCAGTATCATCATTAATACCATCATTACCAATATCATTCCTTTAATAACTATTATCATTTCCACCAAACGAAGATGAAAAAGTTTCTTCAGCTAAAACATTCGCCACACGTTGAAAAAATATAGAAAAACGTGTGAAAAAATATGAACAGACGAATATGTCAGATGCACTGGTATCCGGCTCTATCGAAAATCCACTGCCCTTTAGTCGGCAATTTCACCATAATCCACCTTACTTCAAGTTGTTCCGGAGGCTCACGGAGGAAGAGAGTTGCCAGAGGTCGCCACGGAGAGAGGATGTCCCTATTATTATTATTATCATTATTATTATTATTATTATTATTATTATTATTATTATTATTATTATTATTATTATCATTACCATCATCATCATCATCATCATAATCGTTATTATCGTTATCATTACTATCCTTAATGTCATTATTGTTATTATCATTATTAGTATGAATGTCATTATTGTCATCATTATCATTATCATTTTGTTATTATTACTATTATTATTATCATTATTATTATTATCATTATTATTGTTTCTCTCATCATCATTATTAACATTACTAGCATTACCATTATCCTCTTTATCATAGTTTTATTGCTATTATCATCATTATTATTTTTGTTGTTGTTGCTGTTTTTGCTCTTTTTACATCATTGTATCGTTATTATCATTATTAGTAGTAATGCTAATATTATCTTAGCATTATTATTATCATTATTATTATTATTATTATTATTATCATTATTATTATTATTGTTATTATCATTATTATTATTATTATTATTATTATTATTATTATTATTATTATCATTATTACAATTATTATTATTATTATTATTATTATTATTATTATAATTACTTTTATCAATATCATTAACGTTATTGTCATCATTATTACTGCCATTTTCCTTACTACCATTATTATCATAATAATCATTATCATTGTTATCATTTTCGTTGTTGTTATTGTCATTTTCATTATCACTTTTATTATTACTGTTATTATAATCATTATTCTGATCATTATTATTAATAGTAGTATAACAGCAGTATTAGTAGTTTCATTATTATTAACTTTATCATTATCATCATTAATACATTGTTATTATCATTATCTTTGTTAGTGTCACTAAATATTGTAATTATTTTCATTGTTATCATCATCATCATTATTATTATCTTTACCATTATAATCATTATCATTATAGCCCTTATCAATTTTACCATGATCATTATCGTTATTATCAGAATTATTTCCACTATTATTATCATAATCATCATTACCATTGTCATTATCACTATTGCTATAATCATCATGATCATTGTATTGTCATTATCATTATATTGTTGTTACTATCATATTCATTATCATCATTATTCTTATTACTATTATTATCATTATTAATATTATAACTATTATCATTGATACATCATTATATTTTCTAAATTATTATCATAATTCTATTAGTATCCTCATCATTATTACCATTATCATTACTAATATCATTGTCATTATCATTACTCTTATTATTCTTTATCATAAACATCACTATCATTACCATAATATCCTTTATTGTTATTGTTGTCATAATCACTACCATTATCGCAATTGCTGTCCTTATCACTTTCATTGAGGATATAACAGTTATCATTATTACAAACCGGGGACCACCATACCGGTAAGACTTGATTGGGTTTGATGAGTCAACTACAAGTAAATTATTGCATAATACTTGCCACGGGGTTTGTTTCATTATCACCAAATTGAAATAACTACAAAGAATGTTTTGGAATGATGTGAAGCTCCTAGTTATTGCTTTGAAGTGATGTGAAATTCCAAACTATTGTTTTGAAATTATGTAAAAGAAAAACTAGTTATTGTTTATGTATTTTGTAAAACGCATAGGTATTGCTTTATAATAATGAGAAATCCCTAATCATTATTTTGAGATGATATCAAATTCGTTGTTATTGCAGTTAAATTTTTCCGTGACGTGTCACCCTTCGAATCCACTTCCTTTTTTCATATGGCAGACCTTTTATACAAGAAGCGTGAAGTGTGTAGGATATTGAAATTCCATTTTTAAGAATAACACATAACTGTTTTCCTAACGAGTCTCTTTGTCCTCGACTTTCTGTAAACCCTCTCCCTCCGTCCATCCTTTATCTCTCCTTCCTCCCTCCTTCCATTGCGATTCCCTTCAGTGAAGCTATCTTGCCCTCCCGTTCGCCCACTCTCCTTCCCGTTCCCTTGGCCCCTCCCTCCCTCCCTCATTCCCTCCCTCCTTCCCTCCCTCCTTCCCTCCCTCCAACACTAGTCCTTGCACCGAAGCCTTCCTGTCCCACCCCTCTTGCCCCCTTCCTTCACTCATACCACTCCCTTTCGTTTCATTACCAGTTCCTCTATTGAATCTATCCCTCTATCCCTCTTCTTTCCTTCTCGTTCTCTTCTTCCCCTTTTCTCCTTCTTCCATTACTGGTCCCACATTAAATTGACCCCCTCGCTTCCCTCCACCCCCTCCCCTTCCTTCCCTTCCTCTCCCTCTCTTTCACTTTACCTTCCCTTCCTTCCCCCTTCCCTCCACACCCTCCACTTCCCTCCCCTTGGTAATCCTTATATGTCACCAGCGACACCTCAGCATCCCTAATCTTATCCTACACTACACTTACCGCTCCTTACCTGCGATCTGATCTTCCTTTAGGTATACAGGAGTGTTATCTGATCTATGTAGGTCTACTGAAACACTGTTGTAGGTCTAGCCAAACATCCCTTTGTCAGATTTAATCGTGTTTATATGTGATTATTGCTATCAGATTTGACCGTGGCATATGGCTGATATAGCGATGAGCAGTATTACAGTCTCTCTGGTGTCCGAAACGACTGTCGCGATTGGATTTATGATTCATTTGGTGTCCGATTTCACTGTGTCTTGCGATCAGTGTAAATAAGATTCCAAAATATCTAGCGTGCGAATGGACTCTGTCACTTGATCTATGTAGAGACTTTGCAACTTAACTGGTATCATATTCGGTCGTGACACAAACGGAGATGAAATTTTCTATTTGGTGTTAAATATGGCCGTGTCACATGATTAGTGTACAGATAAATTAAGAATCTAATGCCAGATTTAACCGTCACAAAACCAATGAAGGGACGACTTTTCTGATTATCTGGTGCCATATTAAATTATATCAAAGACCAATGTAGAAATTCATCAATGCTGTATCTGGTGGCAGAGATCATGTGAAATAGTGTTTGTAAAGTTTCCAACTAGTATGGTGGTAATGATTATGATAGTAACAATATTGATAATAATAAGGATAATAATGATGATAATGATAATAATGATAATGGTGATAATGATGATGGTTACATTGAAAATATTAGCAATGATTGTTATTATAATAATTGTTATGGTAATAATGATAATAATAATGGTAATGATGATAATATCCGTAGTAATAACGATAGTAATAATAATGATAATAGTAATAATAGTAAAAATAATAATGCCAAAGATGATAGTGAAGATAAAAATAACAATGATAGTAATGATAATCACAATAACAATGATAATAGAGATAATGATAATGATAATGATGATAATAAAAATTATAATAATAATAATAATAATAATAATAACAATGATATAACAATAATAACTATAATAACCAACAGAAGTAGCAATAGAAGAAGTAGGAAGAGGATTATTTTTACTATTACTGTTATTGATATCACTATTGTCATTATTTTTTTATCTGATACATAGATGCATACGTATAAATAGGATGTGTGTTTCATCTACGTCTTTATCCACCTATACTATTGCGTTTACAAGTAAGAATCCCACTGAGATATTTATTTGCTACTTCATACAGGGATACAAAAATGGAGATTTTACTCTTCAGTTTTAATCTGCAAGAATATCATCGCTATAGAGTTATTTTTCATGTTCTTTGGATTTTTTTTTTCAACCATAGTCATAAATAGGTCTAAATAATGGGAGTTATTACTGCGTGGACGGGGGGTGAGGAGGAGGGGGAGGGGGGTGCTCCGGGGGTCTGTCAACATCCTGGGGCCGGATCGTCCTTCGGCGCGGGGGAGGCGGCGTCGGCGGCGTCAGGATATCGATGATGTCATCGTCCGTCGTGGATTCGTCGAGCTCATCGTGCGAAGATCTGGATTCGTCTGCTCGTGGAGACGGCGACGCGTCCGGGAGTGACGAGTCGAAGGGCTCTTCCTCGGGTTTGGAGGGACTCGTCGGCTCTTCTGGTTCTCTTGCTGGGGAGTCGAGTGCTGGCTCTGCTTCGGGCGGCGCCGGTGCTTCGTCGCGCGCTTGGTCGTCGGCGTCAGGAAAGAGGAACACAGACGGGGACGGCGCTGGACTTTCAAGCGCTATAAGGTCAATCTCCAGAAGACTCGTGTCGACAGAAGCAGGACCATCATCACTGTGGGTATTGTTGGTGAAGCCTGAGTCCGAGGTTGAGTTCAAAATGGCCGAGGGCGCTTCGACGCTGTCAGCAGACCTGTCAAGGGCATCTTGGGAAGAGAAGGAAATGAGCGAAACGTTGCGGTTCAAGTCGTCGTCGTCCGCGTCAACCGAGTCGTCGACGTCGCATGAGGGGGAAGGATCGAGGGGAAGGTCTTTGGTCTTTGGTGATTTGAGCATCCTTGTCGAGGGCGGCGGAGGAGGGGGAGGAAGAGGCGCGGGGCGAATGGGCGTGTCTCCTTTCTGTTAAAAGCATACGTGATTTACAGTTTAAGGCTAACAGTGCATCACCTCTCTGCAGATGATTGTAGTGCCAAATTGCAGGTTGCATATCTCAAGATGTGTGCAAAAGCCACTAGAAAAGTCAAGTAATGATAAACCAACACTGAAAAATACTGAATCAGGCGGTGCATACCGACGCGAAGTGTGCCTGCAGCTCTTTCTGATTAGCTTCATCCGAGACGATTCCCGCCTCGGGGTTGAAGCCCACGTGGCAGAGGTGCTGGAAGTTAGTCGGCTTCCCGATCATCTCCTTTCTGAACGTGAGGAGGAACAGGTTAGGAGAAGGTCGAGGAAACAGTTTAAGGTTGTAGGAGCGTTTGTGAGTTTGCGTTTCTGCATGGAGGTGAGTAAATGAGGTATCGTGAGTGTGTTTATTCTTATTGTTAATGTTGTCGTTTTGATGACGTTTACGTAATGACAACTTACGAAATCCTTTTGGCGACGGGTTTTTTCTTCGCTGAGGAAACCTTCTCCCCCAGTGCCGGGAGAATAGATGGAGACGCCCCTCTCACTCCTGACTTCTCCTCCTCCTTATTTCTTTCCTTCTTCACGAGTGCCTCTCCTTCCTCCTTCTGCGGCGGGACGGCACTCGGACTAGGCGGAGGGCGCGGTGGAGGAGGGACGCTCGGGGGTTTAGGGCGCCCTGCAAAAATCAGCCGCGGTCACAGCTGCTGGAAGGGTCTTCATCAACCGCAACTGAACAGAAGCTGAACAGACCCAGATCAACATGACAGATCCAAATATGACAACTGGCGAAAAGCGGGTGAATAGATAACTAAATATAAGTCTATAGATATAAGAATAAATGACAACGAAGAAACGACAGTTTATTGGATGGATATAACAAAATAAGAACAAACTGGCTCCATTGTCCATGACACTGGGATTAGGGTGTCCTCAACGGATCGTCTCGCCTTTCCAGTAAACCAGTGTGTCCACTAACCACTTAGCGAGAAGCCATTATCCTATCAACATGTTAATGTGTTTTCGACGTTCATCATTCATATGGCATGATATTAATGCATGTATTTATGTATAAATATATATATATATATATATATATATATATATATATATATATATATATATATATATATATATGTATGTATATATATAAATATATATATATTATATATATATATATATATATATATATATATATATATATATATATATATATATATATATATATATGTATGTATGTATGTGTGTGTGTGTATATATATGTATATATATTTATATGTGTGTGTTTGTTTGTGTATACATGTATGTTTGTATGAATGCATATATATATACATTAATGACATAGAAGATACTCGCCCTCAGGTCTCGCGCGCTTCCCGGCCTGCACCGTCTGCACCGCCGTGTTGAAGTTGACGGCGTCGACTTCGCTGCCGAACTTTAGCCCTATCTTGAGGCTCTATACAAAAAAAAAAGAAAAACAAAAAGAAAAAATGCAAGATGTATGCCGTGTTCGAAAGTATGGACAAGGGCAACTTTTCAGCTTTACAGGCACGAAGACAAAGTCTGAGTCCGTGTATCAGAATCGGAACCACAAGTCACGTTTTCTTTCTCTACAACAGCTCTAGAATATAACAGCATGATTTAATCAGAATTCTGCAAATATACCAAAAGTACCAAAGATTTCGTATAGAGAACGTCAGGCAATATAAAGCTTTGTCTTAAATATTATTCCAAGCTATCTACATGCATTTATTCGCGTCATTTCTCTTGCTATACACAACACACACACACACGCACACACACACACACACACACACACACACACACACACACACACACACACACACACACACACACACACACACATATATATATATATATATATATATATATATATATATATATATATATATATATATATATATGCAATGTATACAATATATGTAACATATATAGCTCATTGCTATTGAGAACTTTGCTTTCCGTTTTACCTCGTTTTGAAAATGGTGGAACAGGGTGGAGGGAGCGTGGTAGTGCGAGCCCCGCGTGAGCACGTACTCTGAAAGCCTTTGCCATTCCACAAAACTGTATATCTGGTGGAGATTGTTGTCGCTATTAAGAGAGGTTTCACCCTCGTCAGTAAAAGAAAGAATGTAATGATAATGATAACAATGAAAATAATTATTATAATATTGTAACAATAATCACTGATAATAACGATAATAAGGATAATATTGATAGTGATAGTGGTAATAATGAGAACAGCAATAATAATAATGATAATGATAATAACAATAACAAAGTAATAATGACAATAATCATTATCATTACTATTACTATTATTATTATCATAATAATAACAAGGATGATAATAATATCAACAACAATAATAATAACAAAAGAAATAATAATAATAATAATAATAATAATAATAATAATAATAATAATAATAATAATAATAATAATAATAATAACAATAATAATAATAATAAAGCACATATCATTATGCAACCCACCCTGTATCTACTAAGAAATACATAAATTTATCTAAAGCAAGTATACAAGAGGCAGACCTGTATAAAATAAGATTTGCGCACGTAGTCCTTGGTGAGCGCGACCAACACCCCTGGATGGAGACGCTGCCACTCCTTGTCGTCAGCTGGGACTTCCTCGCCCTCCGCCGTCAGCACGTCAGCGACCCCCGAGGATAAGACCTGGAAGGAGATGACGTCGTTGAAGAGAGTAAGATAATTTGTTCTTTCGTCGTTTTGGGTTGTGGAAGGGAAGACTTTTATTTATCGTCGATATCGTAAAATAGACAATGTAGTGGTCTTTATACTTCGAAGGTCTTCTGTTCTTAAGATATCCATGTGTCTAGACATATTTTGGGGTAGATTGATTTCCTTGACGATAGAAAGAACTACAGTGAATATGACAAAAAAGTATGACAAAAGAACTGCAGAGCGCAAGAAAGTAGAGATCATTTAGCACATTTAGACGCCAAATATGTCCGTACTTTACTAAACAATTACTTATCAAATTAAATGCTACTTATAAAAGAGAATATTTTTTAGATAAGCGTATGTGAATATTTTTTTTCTTGGAAGAAAAAAAATAGGGGTAGTTCAAAATTTCCAACATTTTCTCGAAAAGCACGCTACGGAAGGTGTCAAACCAGCTCGCACGCTTTTTAAATTCTATGAAAATATCGGTCAGATCGTATCAGGTGCTCAGTATCGGTGGACTAATACCGCTTTCCCGATCTAACCTCGCCTTTATGACCCTATATAGTTTTGATTTTATAAACGGTCAATAAATTCTTTCAGGTTGACAGATAGTATATTTAATAGTTGTTCTGAAATGTTTCTGATTAACCTGGTTCGGATTCTTATCCCAATTGAAAATGATCCCAACATTTCTACCAGGTGAAAATGACTCTTAATTAGGAATATGATCGCCTATCAAGCTTTTAGCGGGTAGCTTAACTATTAGGAACATATAGGCCTACCCTGTCTGCTTAAGGTCACGTCTGGATTCAACATTTTCAGGCGTACGCTTTTAAAGGGAGGGAGGGGGGCGGGGAGCAAAAGGAGTGCTCTGTGTACGCTTGTGAAACTATTGACCTCCCCCTTAATGATGAAACCACTGACCTTGTTCAGTATCAGATACTTATTGAAAGCAGTGTAGAGATTAGCTAATCTGACCTAGAAATGGTAAATAGATAATGTTGGTGACAATAATAGTTTTAATAATGAAAATGATAAAAAAAACAATAATGCTAGTAATAATATTATGATAATAATAATAATGACAAAATAGTGATGATGAGGATGATAATGAGGATGAAGATGATAATGATGATGATGATGATACTGATTATTATTATAATAATAACAATAAAATTCATAATTGAAATGATAATGATAACAATGATAATGATTATAGTAATAATGATAATAATAACGATAATGGTAATGATAATAATTATTATAATAATGGTATAATAATAATGATAATGATGATAATAATCATAACAGTAATGATAATGATAATAATAATAATAATAATAAGGATAATAAAAACAATGATGATAATGATAAAGATGCAGAGGTAAATGAAGATAAAGATCATGGCGATGATGATGATGATGACGATGGTTAATATTATTATTGTTAATATTATCATTAATTTGATAATGATAGCCACAACGATAATGATAACTATAAGCACTCAGAGAGCGCGTCCCTCCACCAAGGCAATAGGGTCACTGATTCAATTGAAATACTCACATTTGCAGAATAGTTTAAAATCACCTTTCTCAAGTACACAGGTGACGTCCGTAAACATAACCTTATTAACTGATCACTGAAAAAAAAATCCCGGATCACCACCAAAATTTAATAGAATCAGGTTAAGACAACGCTGGTAAAATTTTATAAAAATCTGTTCATAATTTTTTTTAGTTATCTTGCTAACCAACGAACAGACAAACGCGACGAAAAAAACATAAATTTGGCGGAGATAATAATCAGGCGCGATGCCACGGGTGGGGGTGTGGGTGGTGCGATACCTCCCCCCCCCCAGGTCACAAATCGTCATTTCACTCAGCAGAATGGAAAAAAAATTACAATTTACTCGGCAAACTTGGTGTTCGGCAGAATTTAAGAAATCAATGATCATGGTTTGTAACTCTCGAAGTTTTCATTTTCATTTCAATTTGGTCCTTTTCGAAACAAGATATTAAAAAGTATGAAGTGTGGATTTGATTTTTAAAATGTTACTCGGTAACCTTGCTCCCGACACCCCCCCAAAAATGTTTTCTAGCGCCGCCCCTGGTAATAATAATAATAATAATAGAAGTATTAGTGGTAAGAATAATAACAATAAAAGTACTAATGATAATAAAGATAATGATCAAAATAATAATGATAATGAGGAGGAGGAGTAGAATAATAATAATAATAATAATAATAATAGCAGTAGTAATGATAATAATAGTGATAGTTATAATAATGATAATATTGATAGTGAAAATAATATTATTAATAACATAAACATTACTAATAGAAATAATATCGATAATGATAACAATAATCAAATTAACAATAATAGTGATAAATATAATTATGATAATAATGATAGTGTTAATGATGATGATCATAATAATATTGATGATAAGAATAACATCGATAATGATATCAATGATCATGATGATAATGATGATGATGATAATAATAATAATAATAATGATAATAATAACAATAATAATGATAATAATAATAGAAATATTAATTATATTGATAACAATAAGTGATGATGATTATGATAATAGTAATGAAAATGATAATAACAATAATAATAATGATGATAATGTTGCTGCTAATAGTAATGGTAATAATGATAATGACGATAATGTCAATAATAGTTATGACAATGATAATGATAACTATAATAACGATGAAATAATGATAACAGTAATAATGATAATAAGTGAGAATGATAATCATAGTGATAATTATGATAAGAATGAGTGATAATCATATTGATAATTATAATAAGAATGAGAGTGATAATGATGATACTACTAATTTTGATCATAAGAATAATAATGATTAGAATAACAATAATCAAAACTAATCAAAATATCGATAATAATGATAAGAATGATAACAATAATAATAATAGTAAAATGATAATACTAATAATGGAAAAAAAACTACCACTAATGATAACAATTAGTATCATTATCATTGTTATTAACAACAATAGTAATAAGAAAAGTTATAATTATAATAATAATAGTGACAATAAGAAGAATAACAATAATGATAATGTTAATAAGTAATAATGATATTAGTTATTATCAACATTATTAAAATGATAATAATAATAATGATAATGATAATGATGAAAATGATAATGATGATAATAATATTGATGAAAATTATAATAATGATAACGATAATGATGATAATAATAGTAATAATAATGATAATGATAATAAAAATGACAATAATGATTATGATGATGATAATATTGACGATGAAAATTATGATAATGATATTAATGTTAATGATGAAGATGATAATGATAATAGTAATAATGATAATAATAATAATAATAAAAATTAGAGCAATAATATGAAAATTATGATATAATAATAATAATAATGATAATAGAAAAATACTAATATTTATAATAATAACAATGCTAT
>NC_091550.1:19645027-19655027 GCF_042767895.1 Penaeus vannamei | reverse complement strand
CAATGCTAAGAAGTGCTAGATAACCTCTTGAACGAAGCACAGTCCAAGTCAAGGCTGACTCGCAGAGGGTACGCCGACGATGTAAACCGAGGCGAATTAAAACTGCTGGCTAACACGCTGAGGAAGGAGCATCATCATCTATAAGATTACTTTCTTATAATGTTTATAATCGAAAAAGAAGGAAATGGGAAAAAAGGAACTACCACAATTCGTAGGAGGGACGGAAGTCACAAGTCCGATGGAATTAGCTAATAGAGAATATCACTTCCAAATCAGCTCTGACATATTCTATTCAAATGAGAAACGGACATGAATAAACACCAGGGAGTGCCAGATAAGGAAGGGGTCAGTTTATGAAGTAGAGGTGCGCATCCTAGAACAAACAGGAATTCACTACTGCTTTTAGTCCAATGGTTTGGTTAGTCAGAGAAAGGTTTGCCAAGCCATTGTTTCCTTTGATGGCGTTACGCAGTGGAGTACAGGGAAAGAAGGTATGTTTGTATGCCTCACGATGAAGCATAAGATGTGGCAACTCAAAGAGATGTTACAAAAGTACTACAAGTCCATGAATGCTTGGTCTGTCTGTCAGTTAACTGATCAAACGAAGCATAAAATTGCCTAAGGACTAGTAGAATCTGGATATCAGAATCTCCATATTTATGATGTCAGGGGGTAACTGCCCCCCATGCTTTGCCATCTATTAAATTTCACACTAAATACTGGCATCTGTCTATTAGAATGGTAGCCACTCTACTGCTTTAACTTGTGTTACTGCTGCAGATATCCATACACTTCATAATTCTTAGTTTTTAAACCACTTTTTGATTATTAATTCCCGCACTTTAGGTCACCAATACACTTTTCATGTAAAGGTGAATGTCTTTGTGCCAGTTTACTCTTTGATATTATAAGGTGAATTGAATCAATAGTTAAAATTAATATGATTAATAGTTTTGATGAATCCTCTGATACATTTTCATTTTATGAAAAGCGCGACATGCCTCTTTGCTACAGAAATACTCCACCTCTTCAGTCTCTTCCCTATCTCTTCACCTAAGTAACCTCTGCAACAATCATAATCATTTCCATTCTTTCACTTTCTCTGTCTGTCTGTCTTTCTTTGTCTTTCTCATTTATCCATTCATTCAGTCTCTATTATGTCATTTATTCGTCCATATACTCATTTCTCTCATTTTTCCCTTCTTTTATTCTCATTCGCTACTTCTCTCTTTCTCGCTCATCATCTTTCACTTGCTTCTTCATGTTCTCTTTTTTCTTTCTCTCCATTACTTAGTTGGTATCTATTTAAATCGGCTTACATTAATTATTGTTTATGATGCAGCCTCTAATTTCCCTCTGGTTGCAAGTCGTGTCCCATAAAGATTATAATTCTCACTCTTTTATCAACTCATTGATAGTAACCCTTAAACACACTTCTATCTTCTGCTTGTTCATTTATTCCATCATCTACATTACTTTAAATTATGACTATATAAGTCCCTTTACATAAAAATATCAATGGTAGGCTCATTCAATCTAGTTACAACTACATATAATGTATTTCTGTTAAATCGTCCTTGGAATCCATTTTGGAAAACCTATTTCCATATGTAGTATAAAAAGTAGCTTTTAAAATGTGACCGGAGTTGAATATCTCTATTTTTCTACTCCTTTCTTTTCCTACATTTCTTTACATGTGCAATCTTCAACTCTAAAAAGTGTAATAATCAGTAGAGCTGATCATAGTAAAGTTTACTCTCTCATATTCATGTGAAATCTATTCCTTGGTTATTTGTAACCAGCCATCAATTTTTTGTCATGAAAACATTATGAACATGACAAACATTTAAGTCCAGGATACTGCAGAAAATAAATACTTTTCCCATCAATTGTTTATTATGTGTAACTAATCATCATAATACATTATAGGACATGGTTGTATAATAGCATAGGAAAGTATTTGATATATATATCACAAGGGGAATTAGTTTTTATAATGCATTCCTTCTTTATAAATATAATCCAAAATACCATGAACTGAACACTGTAAAGAAAATCGAATTTTAAAAATGACTCAAGAATTTGAATATTGAAAAAAATATTGGTAATTTGTTTGTTAGTTCACAGTATTAACCTGAATAAAAACTTAACATGTACCTCATGCATTGTGCAACTTAGTTAAACATCTCAGTTATCAGGTATCAGGAGAAAATTATCAAATTTTATTAACAGCAAAGAATGATATTAGTTAAAACAGTAGTAGTATTTGACTACCTATTTGTAGTGTCCAATCATAGACTTCTAAAAGACAGAATTTTTAGAAAGTACAATAAACAGTAATTCAACAGTTAAAAGGCTTTATTCAAGATCTTTAGAGATTATGTTTTTTAATAGATTCAAGGAAGTATGAAGAGGATTATAAATTCACAGATCTATCACTCCATCACTGTTCGAAATTCAATATCACCTTTCTTAGAGCACTATATGTAGCGTAGACACCATACCTTTGTCTCTCTATCTCAGCATAGCAAATAAACCTGAAAAATTACTCACTGTAGCATTAAATTTGAGTCTTAAGTTCTGCAGTTACCACAGAATGTATCTTTAAGCGACTTCTCTTCTTTGTTTACAATGTTCTTTGCTTTTTCAGATCTCTAGCACATTGTGCAAATAAAAAAGGTAGTTGATTGCTGGTCATGCTATGTACTATTAAGAAAGCTGGCACTACATTCATTCAGGATATGCTGGATATTCTCATAATTAGTATAGTAGCTTCTTTTTAGATATTTGGGACATCTGGTGTAGCCGTACATGCAAGTTCGCAATTATCGTAAACTTGATATGTGCCATGCAAAAGTACTTCACCGGGCCATAAGTAATTACCTACACTTCTGGTTCTTCATTTCTTAGTTTAATTAAATAGTGTTGATAATTATATGTATGTTAATTAAGCAAAACCCTATCTAACTCCAGTTTTTTACACTCTCCCAACTTTCAATTTTCTTGTCAATGTTATTGTACTGAGGTATGTGCTTGCGAGATTTTACAGTAAAAGAAATGTTGAAGATGAATTCATCACTCAAAAACATCTTATAAACAAAATAGATCTCAGACAAATAATGAGCAGATCATTAGTATGTAAATTTTCTCCAGAAAGGCAATGGGAAGAGAAAGTATAAATATATATACACACAGCTATACACATACACACACAAACTTATTGATCAAATCTCAAATAGCCAGAAACAAATCAGAAAGATACTGAAAGTCAATAAAAATAAAAATAATAATAATAATAATAATAATAATAATAATAATAGTAATAATAATAATAACAACAACAACAATATTAGAACAAAAAGAGACTTAATATTCAAATAGAAAATGTATTAATTATTATCAAATCCCGAGTCAAGACCTTACTAATTTTGACCCACAAAAAATTATGCATTTACAAATTTTCTTAAAGATAATGTGAGCAGATTACATTTATGAGGTGACAACTATATAAAAATATATTTTTCTTAAAATTACTTAATTCTATTTATGTCTGGCTATTGGTAACTTGTCTGTTAATACAAAAAGTATATACACATATACTTTCATAATAATTATATACATGCATATATACACAGTGTGTGTGTGAGTCTGTGTATGTATGTGTGAGTGAGTGAGTGAGTGAGTGAGTGAGTGAGTGAGTGAGTGAGTGAGTGAGTGAGTGAGTGAGTGGGTGGGTGGGTGGGTGGGTGGGTGGGTGTGTGGGTGGGTGTATGGGTGGGTGGGTGGGTGTGTGGGTGGGTGTATGGGTGGGTGGGTGGGTGAGAGTAAGTTTTACTGCAAGTGAGATTAAGTGTAAGAGTGAGAGTTACTGTGCAAGAGAGAAACAGAGTAAGAGGAAGAGTGAGTGTGAGTGTGCATACATATGTGCATGTATGTGTGTGTCTGAGTATGCTGATGGTGTTCTTCAGTGTGTATAGAAATTCATGTCTCTCCAGAGAAAATATAGATGGAATTAAAAACAGGAACACTTTATGCAAACAAAATGAAATCAACAAATAGCAATCCAATATAGGTACACGTCCTTATTAAAATACAAGAAGAACTCATTAATATGAATATATATATATACTGTATATAAAAACAAGGGCAAACACCAACAATTCCTAGTTATATAACCCACCATCATCTTTGTCAATACCTGTATTAACATCTGTTCATTAAATGGCAGTTACAAATACAATTAGTAATTATAATATTGTTAAAGACATAAATAGGAAAAAAAAACATTCAATAATAAATTGTACATGCCTTCACATCCTGAATTACGAAACAATATTTTTTTTGTTAATTCCTCTCTTTTTTTTTACAAGCTTACACTTTACTATGTAAATTTAATTATTCAGTTTTACATTAGCAGCCTCAAGTATTCTGACATTCTATTAATGTCAGATTCTAAAACTTAAAAAATGGAAAGGTCAGTGAAGGGATATCTAATTTATAAACAAAATGATGGCCTATAAGAACAACAACTTTTCTTAGACATAAAAAGAGATTCAAGGTTACAACAAAAGTATTGGAAGAATAATGACTTGTCAGAACAATTCTGTTCACTCTTGAGAGCAAAGAAAAAAAAACATAAACCAATGAATAATTCAACTAACATCAGCCTGACATGGGAATCAGTTCAACCCAAAGCCTCAAATCCAACACTCATCTGATAATAATAACAAAAAAGGAAAAAGGTATGACTATGTAGGATTTCTGTGTACCCTAAGACCCTACAGGCTATAATCACACAGATACTGGATGAAAGGAAAAGACCAACTGGCCAACCTAAACAGAAAAAAATGTAAGTACATAAATCTGTTGCACTGAAAGAGTGCAAAACTCTCTAGAACACCTGACCAGCCATAACCACCCGTAAGGGTAAAAAAAAAAATTATCAAACAAGTGAAGGCTCTAACAAACCTACCAGTTTCTTTCGTGTGTGTATGTTTATCTCTATGCATCTATGTATATTGAAGTCTATTTATGTAAGCTTATGTGTGTCCTTGACTGTATACAATATATCTCTGTGTAAAAATATTGATGCAAATATGAGCACAAGTAGTTATTTGCGTAAATAAATGTATTTATGTAAGTGGTATGTTTGTGTGTTGTAAGGTTGTCTTTGTTGTATTTATGAGCTTATATTGGCAGGAATGTCAACCAAAAATCCTTATAGAGAGCAAAAGCTTTGGAAGCAACACTTATATACTAATCATATTTAAACACTGAAACATGAATTTCCTAATACCATACTCTGTTGAGGCTTTTTTGCCTTTTAAGAGTATCTATCTTATGATACAACCTTTCCACTTACTATCCTATCCCAATAGGTAATGATAGGAACAAAAGGGATGGAGGCTGCATGGTCGTCAGATCTTGGATAACGGCACGGTTTGGTGTGCAAGAGATAGCCATTGAGTAACTAACAAGTAGGTTTGAACCCTGTTTTTAAACCCAGCTTCCAGCAAAGACCAAAAGAAAAAAGATAAAATGAAACTAAGGCACTTGTCATAAGTCTTGCTGACGAATAAAAGTGGAATCTTCACCAGAAAACTGGGCGCAGACTAGTTTCTAAAGCTTATGGAAGATCTCTGGTATGGGCAGAGTACTCTCAGCTGGCACTGCAAATGCACTGCTATACAATGACTCCTCACACACAATCTCTTTCATTTGTGTCATCCATTAACTTTACAGGGAACTTGTATCCATCATTATTCTACGTCACCATTTGTAGTTAGAGGATAAATAATTACAAATTAGTTCTCTATCACACTGGCCATTGCAAACATTTTAGACTTTTGTCAATTATAAAACGCTTTCAATTAATGTGAATATCTCATGTAAATCAATAAGTGCTTTATTACATTAACTTATTGATTATCCATATGATATTCATATCAAACACTTTATCTAGAAAATTCTAAAATGCTTAAAATATAATAAAAATATATTTCAATTTTCAGTTCCTAATATTGCTATGCTTAAGAATAAGTTGAATACTCACAGATAACAGCATTTTTTTCTGATAAATACAAAGGTAAATCAACACAATATCATTTTAGCAGGAATGCTTTGGCAACAGATCAGATCTTCCTAATTTTCCAACAGACCTACTGATTCTAGCTCTCTTAATCATCATCATCCCACTCATCATCTTCATCATCATCATCATCGTCATCGTCATCACTCTCCGACTGCATGGCCAGAGCTCGTCCCATGAGAGCACGATGCAGATCCAGTGCCATACCCTCTAGCTGGGGTCCAGACGACTTATGATCACCGCTTCCATTGGCTGTCTCCTCAACCTGGTTTATAATAGAAATGGGTTAGGAAAGCAAACAGTCTGTCAGATGGTAACTCCCATATGCCATGAGTATACACTATTCACAAACATGATTCACAAAGAAAGTATTATTCTCCACAAACTTTGTTAAGCTTGACGCCTCCTCTGATCTGGTCTAACAGTTGACTGCGGGAATCCATAACTGGTGGCCGCTCGATTGGCTCGACTTTCTGTTTTATCACAATAAATAGATGGATGTTAAGTGAAAGCCAACATAGGAGTTATGGAATGATGCAAGGCCCATATTTTAATACAGACTTATAAAAGGTACTGGAATTATCAGGATTGCTAAAGGAATGGGTATATATGGATAACCATGATTTCATTTGGCTCTACTGAAAGTTTATTAATTACAGGTTAAACTCAGCTTTGGATAGGTGGACTATAGAGTTAGCAAAGTTTTAGATAAGCACTTACATCTACCTTAAATTAGGAATGGGTTAAGTGCTAGATGGATTACACAAGATAATGTTAATACTTAATTAAGATATGTTCAAACCTATGAGAAATGTTTGTTTTTGTTTTATAGCGAGGGCATTTCAGCTTTTTCTATAATAGCTCACATTATGTTACGAGAAGGTACGACGCAAAACAGGTTTTATCTCATAATGGCAAAACCTAAGTTATTTGTAGAATCACCAAGTCAGATTATTCAATTTTCGGTAGTGATCAGTCAAAATTTAGCCACAGGGTTTATTTAAATTAGATCTTTAATAAAACCAGGATTTACAATATGTTACAAGAAGATAAAACAAAATTGTTTGAAAAATATTGGGAGAAGTTATTCTAGGCAAGTTTTGATTCTGACAACAATTACAATAAAGTTAGGATTCAGGCTTTAGTCAGATTCACTCTTACTTGAAATAAAGTAAAGTTTCCTTTTTATCAATATAAGAATAACTTCCATCTAGCTTATAAGAAGTTCATTTCAAAGAATTTGCCAGGTTAACAATCTGCTGTCACTGTATGACTTGAAGTTGTGTGTTTTAGATATTTTAAGAACCTGTAAGTTAACTTCCTCTTTTCTTCTTCCATCTGATCCCAATCTGTCTATTTATCCCTCTAAGCCTTTTCTTTTTCCATATAATAATTCTGATTTTTTTTCCAATATAGCAGCATTAATGAAAATACATTTCATAGGTGGGTTTGGTTAGTTTCCAAGCAAAATTTCTTCTATGATACACAATACTGTAAGGTGTACTAATATTCTCATAATATCATATGAAGAGAAAAACAATAAAACTGGTTACAAGACCTAGATTCAGGTCCTTCCTCTACTAACAACCCCCAATCTAAAGAGTTCATTGGGAAATATGGGGTAAAAAATTTAGAATCACTAACTGAAGATTTACAACATAATGTTAAGCTTAAGCAGACTATTAGGTTTAGATTTAGTTTGAGATAATAAAGTGCTGCTACGACAGAAACACTATATGAGCAGAAGAATGAAAGATGACACTGGTTCTTATTTCCTTCACTACGGCAGTCTATTCCTTTTTAACTCCTAATGAAAATTCTTATATGATAAAAGCAAGCACACACTAATGCATTAGGTTGGCATGTCCATAAACAGTATAAAGTACAAAGTTCCTGTAAACAAAAAATAAACAGAAAGAAACAAGGTGAGAGAAAAAAACACTTTCTTGAAAGCTACTACAAATGTGCAAATGCAGAAAAAAACATAAGACACTTGAACCAACAATCAAGCTAAAATTTAGGGATTTTTTTCTTAAGGGATGACTTATAATAGCTAGGGATCACATTCAATTTCTATTAGAGCAAATCTTTTACATGTCATCATCCTTGTATTTTGAAAATTAGTCTGTACAAAAAATAAATATCTACATACACAAGAAAAAAATAATGTATTCATCATACTAAATGCATACAGACAATCAGGGGAAAAGTACAGATAAATCTTGACTTACAAACACTAGGTAACTTTTAACAAATGTCTGTTAAACAATCATGCAGCTTCATGAAGTGTTCTGGGCGATCTCAATTATTGCTGTAGAGATATTCAAATACTCCCTCCTCTGGTAAGATTCATACTTTTTACAAGAACAGCCATGTTACATAAAGCAAGAAAACTAGCAAGTGAAGCAAGGAAAGCAAAAAACAAAAAACATGCCAATATCAGTGTCCATTAGCTAAAAGGCATGCATTCCATTCTAGTAACAAAGTTTTTCGTGAGCACATAATAAACACAATTTTGACCATTGAATCTGCACACACAACTGGTCTGCATTGTGCGCACATTGACAGCAAGCCGAAGGTAGCAGAGCTAAATACAATGTCATTCAGTTCCAACTCCCCTGTCTTTTCCAAGGTGAAGCTTTCCCAAAAATAAAAATATAAAAAAAGATAATGATAATGAAAAGCCATATACAGTTACCCCTAACACATCTTACAGAATAAACAGCCAGAAGCAAAAAGCTGTGATATCAACAAAGGTAAGATGAATACCTGCTCATCATGCTGACTACTGGGCTGTAGAAAGGGGGAAAAGAGCAGGCTCAGTGTATTAAATTATTACCTTAAATTCAACCTTAAGACAACAGGAAACCTCCAGCCTTCAACAAACTATATGCAACACAAAATTCAAATAAATGTATCCAAAATCTTGTTATTAAATTCTACCAGAAAAGAAAAAAAAAGCTGAGAAAAGTAATTTTGTCTATTTAGCATATGTTTTACTTATGAGTCTACAGCATGAGGCTTCCTTCCTTCTTATGCATACTAAAAAAAAATAAGTTAATAAGCATGGTTAGAAAAAAACAACAACTGATAACTTAATTATATACAAACAAAACCGACAATGATAAAAAGATTTTTAACTTCAGTAGTCAGTGCATTAATCACTCCTAGCATACCGCAGGCTACCTCACCAAGTTAATTTTTTCAGCATTCTAGAATTTAGTGAACTATATTAGGACATCCCAACCATATAATTCACTGGTACCATTACCAGAACAGAAACAGAACAATCATTATATGGAGAACACTACTTAAAAAAGAAAAACATCACAAGGTAACTAGTATAACTTAGTGGAAGCATCTTTACTCATAATTATTGCAAGTAAAAGTGCATACCAATATAAATGCAAATAAATTGTAAGAAGCTTCATATTAAAGACAAAATTCTGTAAAAGTTAAGCCTGTGATTTTTTTTTATAAGATTTTACATTCCAGTTCTAAAAGCTTAGAGAGTCATATAAAAATGCTAACTTTTGATAATACATCTCCTATTTAATCTCTTACATTTTTAGTTGTCTATAGCATGGGTCGAATATCTGAGTATCTATATTTTACATATACTTTTATAATGAATCAAAATAGCATGGTTTCCCTTCTATAACTGCAATCTCATTTGATTACAAAGAAGATTGCATAAAAAGAAAAAAAAATGTACAAAATGTCAATACATAATCCATTTTCTACCTAATACACTACTTTTTACACTCCTATTACGCAATCAATCCACAAGTACTTAATATATTCACATATCCCTTAAAAAGAGAGCCAAATTTTAGGCTTGTTAGCAATAAACTCCTACATGCTTCTTATCTACGCCATTTGCTCTGGTTTTATTAATGAAATTGTTAAACT
>NC_091550.1:19635027-19637527 GCF_042767895.1 Penaeus vannamei | reverse complement strand
TCAAAACCAACATGGGTGATGTGCTTAAAGTCCGTTGGCATTCCAATCTGCTCTTTGCTGTTGACATTGGAAAATATTAAAATAGAAAACTTCATTATAATTAGAAAAAATGTTAATGATATCATAATTTAAAGAAATATATTAATAACAATCTCTATTTGTAAATGCATCACACATATGGCACATCAAATAATTTAATAATCCCCATATGCACTACAATTACTCCAATGACACACACCTAATCTTGTTCTTATTCTTATTGGCCTTCTTGCCACTCCTTTTCTTGTTGTCATCTTTGGGAGGTAAGGCTGGAGGGGCATGCACCGGTGTTTGTTGTGGCTGAGAGGGGATTGTGGGTTGTGGGTGCAGTGACTGCCTCTGCTGCTGGTCACTCTGTCTTCTCCTTTCTGAAATGGCAGTAGTGCTGAAAACGTCTAACCTATTGCAACAAATTTTTAATGTGTGCTTTCGGTTTGTTTCCCTAAGCAGATGGTAAAGAATTGATATGCACTGTGCCACTATAAAATATATGAGACTTACCCTCTCTCCTGCGTTGTTTTACAGCAAGCCGTTCATTGATGGCTCGACTGAAGGCATTTGCTTCACCTTCATCAGCAAAGTTTAATCCTATCATCTGGTCCTATTTGAAGAGATAGATATTCAATTACAATTATAGCTTTTGATGTATAAACTTTACATCTTAAATCTTACAATACAAATTGAATTCTTAAAAGCGACTAACAAAAATATAATCCTAAGGATACAAAAATAATCAAATACTCTACTGACCCTAGATAAGTCTTGCTGTGAAGAAAATTCTTTGTTTACAAGTCCCAATCTCATGTTTGTTTGTAACTGCGTGAATCCCACTAAGGGAATGCTTCTCTCCCTCAGATCTCTTCTTATAATGGAAGTCCCAAGTCTGGACAGCCTTCCTAAACTTTGCGCAAAAAGTTGGACTAATAATGGGATATCATTCATTTCTCCATCCCATTCAACTTGAATGTTTCCAGACCTGGCTATGTTTCCACCACCTCTATTTTGTCCAACTGTTATGTTCAATCCATCAACATCATCAACTCCAAAATGGTTATCCACAAAGCACAAAATAGTGTCGCTCAGACTGCGACTCCTTCTGTATGGGTTAGCCTTCTCATGAGGAACTTTTTGGCTAGTTTCTTCCAAATTCTCCATCATGTAGATTCCACAAAGTGCTCCAACAATTACTACAGTCCTTTTCTGACATTAATACAACACAAGGCAGAATATGTGCCTTATGAATAATATGATTATGAAAAAGTGACTCAACTAGGCTCAATGGTGACAGCAGTATCTTTTTGTGGCCCTTTATCTTATCAAAAACAATACAACAGTCAGAAAATATGGACATAATAAATATTATTCTTCATTTTCAAAGATAAGCACAAATTATCAAACTGAATCAACACAAAGAAAGAGGCTGAACCAGTACAGAAATCATACTATCAGTACTAATGTAAATATATATGTACAGTGATTTTCATAAAGGTTATTTTTATTTATTTACAGCAAGATCTCAATCAACAAACCTTTTAATGATGCAGGTGACATTAGGTAAGTGAACCATAATCATTATTGCTCTTTTACATTGCAGTCAAACCAATCAAATTTCTAATCTATATCAAACTAATATAAAACGAGAGTGAATCTAGCAACACTGCCTCATAAATAAACAGAATCCAAATAGGATGAAGGTTGTTTAAGGAAGAGAAATTTCTTATTTAGGCAGAAATACATCTATCTAACTAAAGTAGAATACAAAACACAAAAATCATTTACAAAACATTTATCCTAAACACTGGTGAAGGTAACTGTAAAAACCTAAGTAGGTACCTGCTACCACATTATTACCTGCTTTACCCTTTCTATTTAACACACAAACCTAAATACCATTACCATTTGTATTTCAAAATTCATATATCGAACACTAGTAAGATCAATTGCTTGGTAAATTTACATACTCCTTTCCACATTCTATAGGTTGGATAAAAACATGTTTTTCTGACACCACAGACCTACAAAGAGAGAGAGACCAACTGTCTTTTCAAGGTTCACAGTCTGTGCCCTAGTTTCCTCACACAAATACTACACCATTATAACACCTGCTGAGTATAAGAGCATTTGTTTATCAATTCATTATCAAGTGAAAGACATCAGCACTGATCTTGACCTGGATCATAATGGATAACCTTGTCACTCACTTTTGTTGGACACTGTCTGAATTCTCCAAAAACTTCTCAAACTTTTTCCTTTTCTAAAGGCTAGGGTATATAATGCTGAATATAGTACTTACTTTGAAAAATTCAATTGCATTTCTTTCTCCTTCTGCTATCAAAAATATATGATGAGATGACATGAGGAGGTTCAGAAGAAGAGATACACACACTTCTTTGTACAAGTTTAGCAGAAATTTTCCTAAGATTTCAGTCTTAGCTTTGAAGACACTGTAACATTATATCTA
>NC_091550.1:19600027-19620027 GCF_042767895.1 Penaeus vannamei | reverse complement strand
AATGTACACTTTATTACCTTGTACTGTTACATACACCCCCCCCCCCGTCCACCATGGCTAAACAAACTGTTTTACTTAGGATAATGCAAATAATATACTAATTATGAAAAGATTGCAATGCAGGATTTCGAATTTAATACACGAATAAAAAGAGGATTTAATAACAAAATGCTTGAAAAATACTTACACAACTTCATGTGAGATGTGAGGCGTGTGTGTTCCTTGTTTGTTCACGTACCCTTATGACCTATGTTGCGGATCCCAGTTTGCCCTGATGAACCAATAGCGAAAAGGCCTTCGGCATATTCTTGTGTTTTCTTGTCCTTCCCTTCGTTATTCCTGTTGCATACAATATGTTCTTCCCTAGAGTGTCGTGGCGACGTGCCGGGAGCGAGGTGTGTCCGTGGTTGTCGTGGGGCCTGAAGATCCTCTGGCAGACGGCTTGGCAGATTCCCTCAACGATGCAGGAATCAAGGTCAGTGGCCGGGGAAACATTCTGCTAGGGATTTAATTTGCCAGGGATTTATTCATTCAGAAAAAAATAGGGTTAGTAGTTCACTCGGATCCTGAAGTAACCATACGTGCTAATTGTCGTATGCATCACTGATCATTTCCATGTGTTAGAGTAATAAATCCCATACACATAAAATTGAGCGAATGCAATGTTTCCGAAATGAGCAGGTGTTCGGTCCAAGCAAGGGCGCCGCGCAGATCGAGTCGAGCAAAGCGTGGGCGAAGGACTTCATGCAGAGACACAACGTCCCGACGGCTCGCTACCGTACTTTCGCGTCACCTGCCGACGCCAAAGAGTTCATAAAGAGGTACCTTAAGAGTAGAACGTGAGATGATTAAGTGTATTTGTGGTTCCATAATGCAAATGATTTAATTTGTCTTTTTTGTTATTACCATTGTTGTTTTCCCAAAAGCAAGAGTGGTAACTCATAATGTTGTGTATTTTCCCTTGCAGCGAGTCCTGGTGTGGCTACGTGGTCAAGGCGTCTGGACTGGCGGCAGGGAAGGGCGTGGTAGTGACCACCTCCGTCGCAGAAGCCCTGGAAGCCGTGGACACCGTGAGCAGCAGTTTCGGCGTCGCTGGTGACACGCTGGTGGTGGAGGAACTCTTGGAGGGCGAGGAAGTGTCGGTGAGTTGCTTCAAGTCCTTTTGTTATTGCTTCGAATATTTGGCTCCCAGTTGCTTTAGTGACAGGTCGTTGTGTTGTTTTTAAGTTATTTAGATTTTCGAATGTATTTAGGATCCTATTTTAAGTTCTTACATTTTACCACAACAACTCTTTAAAGACAAAAGGAAACAGAAAATTGCAAAAGTTACTCACGTTCAGAATTAATCACTATCTTGCATTTCCCGCCTTCATTTCTGTCTCCAGGTCCTGTGTTTCACGGACGGAACCAGCATCTCCGTCATGCCGCCCGCACAGGATCACAAGCGCCTGAAGGAGGGCGACGAGGGCCCCAACACGGGCGGGATGGGTGCCTATTGCCCTTGCCCTTTGGTCACGCAGCAGCAGTTGGACACCATCAGGGAAACGGTTCTCCAGAGGACGGTGGACGGGCTGCGGAAGGAGGGAATCCCGTTCGTGGGTAGGGCGATGCTTTGGCTGTCATGTTTATTATTATTATTGTTCTGGTTATTATTTTTATTAGCGTTATTGTAATTGTCATATATTAATGTTATTGTTATTATTATTGTTATAATTATTATTATTGTTATTATTATTGTTATCATTATTATTATTGTTATTACTATGATTGTTATTATTATTATTGTTATCATTATCATTGTTATCATTGTTATTATTAGTGTTATCATTATTTTTTATTATTGCTGCTGTTGTTATTATTATTCCGTTGTTGTTTTTAAGGAGTGGGTTAATATTTTAGGGCCTCAAGAAGTAACGTTAGGATATTAAAATCGTGTAAATGCACTCGACAGGAGTCCTCTACGCCGGATTGATGATGACGTCATCAGGCCCAAAGGTCCTCGAGTTCAACTGCCGCTTCGGTGACCCGGAAACTCAGGTCATCCTCCCTCTTCTGCGTTCTGACCTCTACGATGTCGTCATGGTAAGTATATTTGCTTTGTTACCTGGAAGTTTTGCTTTTTTATTTAGGATGTTTTTGTTATGTTTGTGAATATTTAGTGATTTCGAAACGCGAAATTTGTAGAGAGATGGCGAAGGATAGTGCAGGAGGGAGTCCATATGTTTATATACGGTTTCTCGTAACTCGCCCGTGGGGTACGTATCATACACACATACACGTGTGTCTTTAACGCTATTGATTATATGTAAAAAACAACCCATTTATAAGCAATATTCCTTACTACAGGGATGCGTCGACGGTCGGCTAGGGAACGTGGAAGTGAAATTTGACACGGAGATGAGCTGTATCGCTGTCTGTCTGGTGAGCGGCGGTTACCCGGGCTCATATCCAAAGGGAAAAGTCATTACAGGTTGGTAAAATTACTCCTGGGCAAGAATATTGGGTTTGCTTTCTTCTTGGCTGATTGCTTATACGTAGTGGGGACTCTGATGTTTTATTTAAGAATTCTTTGTTGCGTGGCATGAACCTTTTAAGCGAGATATCATATGTTTAAGCTACTGCAGGTGCTTTGTGAACAAGAGATCTCGTAAAGATTTTCATTTATTTATTCAAGCCTTCAGATGTCTTTTAAAACAATTCTCTTCTGTCTTATATGCTTGCGCTCCTGCAGGTGCCGACGACGTGACGAAGAACGACGCCTCCGTCCGGGTCTACCACGCCGGAACGAAGCTCGACGGCGACGCCCTCGTCACCTCCGGCGGCCGAGTCCTCGCCGTCACCGTCACCGACCGCAGCCTCGCCGCAGCCGCAGCAAAAGCCACTGCCGCCGCCGCCAAAGTTCATTTCGACGGAGTTTTCTACAGGAGAGACATCGCCGCGAAGGCTATAACTAGGTCAGCTGAGTGACCGATTTGTTATTCTCATAATATACGTTTGTGATGTCTGACTTGTGTTTTCATTTTGAAATCCAAACCATATATTTCTTATCCCTTGAATCCATACTGTCTGAGACTGCATTCTATTATATGTTTCATTATATACGACGGGGACATTAATAAACATGTATATAAAGTTATGGTTCTACTGGGCCATCAGTTTTCTTTTTAAACCATTTTTATTCCGTATAAAAGCAGGTTGGGAGGGATCTGGTTAGTCCTCTTTTTGTTTTGTTTCAATTTAGCGTCTCATTGGTAGTTAACACGAACTAGATTTAGTGTAAGCTCTTGGTTCTGTCTAAAATCATTGAAGATGGCTAAGTACTTTAAAAAATGTCCCACATACAGAATTGATTAGTCCTCTCTGTGGACATTTATGACAACTATCCTGCTGCAGACACGCTGTATACCAAGGTGGCGTGACCTATAAGGACAGCGGCGTGGACATCGAGGCAGGGGACGCCCTTGTCGCCGCCATCAAGGATGTCGCCGCCGCAACCTCTCGCTCGGGCGTGGTGGGCGGCCTGGGGTCCTTCGGCGGCCTCTTCGATGTGAAGGCGGCCGGCTACAAGGACCCGCTGCTTGTGTCCGGCACTGACGGCGTGGGCACTAAGCTCAAGGTCAGAACTGATATCGCGTTAGGGTTTGAAATAGCAAAATCATGAGGTTTGACAAATTGAATGGCATATATTATGTAACGGGTACATGAGTAAATTTTGCTTACGTTAATTCATTAAGTATAGTGGTTGAAATATATAAGTAGCATCAGTGTTTAAGCAGTTTTAAAGATTGAAATACATGCCGTCCAGGTAGCACAAGCAGCCGGCATCCACGACACGGTGGGGCAGGACCTGGTGGCCATGTGCGTGAATGACGTCCTCGTTCACGGCGCGGAGCCGCTCTTCTACCTTGACTACTTCGCCACCGGGAAGCTGGAGGTGGGCGTGGCAGCTAGTGTGGTGAAGGGCGTGGCCGATGGCTGTTCTCTTGCTGGCTGCGCTCTCATAGGTATGTAGGAAGATGTATGCCATAGGAGTGTACTAGATATTTATCATTGTCTATTCTCAGTTGCTAGTGTTAAGCATTTCTCCTTGCCTTTGATGGAAGTTCCCTTCTAATGATATGCTTTCGTAGTTACAGCAATTGTATCAAATTTAAGGAATGAGCCACTCAGATCTCTGAAGGCGATGTGATTTGCCAACTCCTTATGCCAATCCTCTCTGCAGGAGGCGAGACAGCAGAGATGCCCGGCCTTTATTCCCCCGGCGAGTACGACCTCGCCGGTTTCACTGTCGGTGCAGTCGAGAGGGAGAACCTTTTGCCCCGAATGAGCGACATTTCCGACGGCGATGTCCTCGTCGGTCTGGCGTCCTCTGGTCTCCATAGCAACGGCTTCAGTCTCGTCAGGCGGATAGTCGAGGCTGGCAACTTGTCCTATTCGGATCCAGCGCCTTTCTGTCCGTCTAGTAGTCTAGGTAAGTCAGTGATGAACTTTCGACTCATAATCCCATTAAATACCGATGTTGGAAAACACTTATCAAGTCTCTGTCGATGTAATTGTGGGTTTGTGTGCCCGTGCTCATCAAGCAATATTGATTTGTCCATACCAAACGAACAGTCCTAAATGCATGGCCTAATTTCTCTTATTGCATGTTGTGACTTCCTTTATACTCCTTGACAGGTTCGGAGCTCCTCAAACCCACCAGAATCTACCCAAAAATGCTCGTGGCAGCCTTGCGAAGCGGCCGGGTGAAGGCGGCGGCTCATATCACGGGCGGAGGCCTCACGGAGAACTTGCCGCGGGTTCTGCCGGAGCGCCTCGGGGCCACATTGCACGCCCGCCGCTGGACCGTACAACCCGTGTTTCAGTGGCTCGCGGCTCATGGTTAGAATGCGATTTCTTTGATTTTGCAGTTCTGAAATGATTGTGAAAAAATCTAATGATACTTCAGAGTCTTTATTATTATTTTTAGTAGTAGTAGTAGTAGTAGTATAGTAAGCTATATAAAGTCACACTGAAAAATCGAGATTTATACCACCAAAGGTGTCAGTGCAGGTCAAGATACAGCTAAGAAAGATTGAAAGAATAGAAAGTCAGCTGCTTACGTAAGAAAAACGTGTTAGCTGATCTTTTAAACTTATCAAGAAGAGAAGTTACAATCTCCGAAGGCAATTTATTCCAAAGTCTACAAATAGTAAAAGCATCTAGAAAACTGAGTTGTAGACGATCGACTTACATCAAATGTCATTGAATTGAGGGTCGTAGAACTTCAGGTAATTCTTGCAGGTTGATAAAAATCAGGTAAAAACTTATGGAGGGAATGTGAATTATCGGTTACAATCTTCTATAAGACTGAATGCTCTTTTAAAATTAGATGTCTGTTCCAGTCGATATTAATTGGATTTGGATTATGTTCAGGTGTAAGTCCGAGCGAAATGGCCCGAACATTCAACTGTGGCCTGGGTATGGTGTTGGTGGTGGCGCCGCCTGACCTGGACGCAGTGATGAAGCTTTTACCCGAAGGACAGGTCGTCGGAGCACTAAGGCCACATACGCAAGGTAGAGTAAAGGTCACGTAAAATATCGGCATTTCTTTTCGATTTGAACCTTTCTTTCAGGGACATTTGAATTTGTTTATAGGGATTAAAGTCTTTTGTTACTTAAGTTCTAATCTCCACACTATTATCGCCATTACATCATACCCTGTCACTGTCTCCCATTTTTTCTTGTATATGCCCCGTTAGTCCTCGATTTTGTCTCCTATCTGACCTTTTGTCACAATATATACACGATCTCCCTTCCCTTTCCACTTACTTCACCACTTGGGGTCGAAATGTTCCTTCATCACTCATCCTCACATCACTTACGGAGTATATCCTCCAACAACCCTCAGGATCCTCGCGCGTGGTTCTGGAGGGCCTCGAGGACGTGCTGCGCGAAGGGGCGTCTTCCCTGCTCGCCAAATGCCCCTCACTCACAGCGCCTCGACGGAGAGTGGGGGTCCTCATCTCCGGCTCAGGGACCAACTTACAGGTATTCAATCCTTGCTGGTGTGAAAATGTGATGGTATCAGACGGTTGGGAATAAAGGGTTGGAAAACGTACGACAATGCCAACAATGAGTTTCATTGTCTCCGGTATGAACGTGTTTTCCTACGCATTCTGTTGTTGTTTTGTGTATGTTTAAGGGGGGAGGGTTACATCTGTTGGAAATCGATTCTTGTATTATTTCTATGCCTTTGGTGTATGTTTACAGCAAGATTTTCGTAAACTATTTTATAGGAATGTGCTCTTGAATATGTTTTTGATATTTGTAGGCTCTGTTGGATCACACTCGCTCCGGCCTTAGCTCAGCCCAGATCGTGCTCGTAATAAGCAACGTAGCGGGCGTGAAAGGGCTACAGCGAGCTCAGGATGCTGGTGTAGCAACGAAGGTAAGATTATTTAATGTTTGAAATATATCGATCGCTATCTTTTTCTTCTGCGGACATGCGAGACCAGGTAGAAACATAATTCAACGCTCGTCTCTCTCTCTCTCTCTCTCTTTCTCTCTCTTTCTCTCTCTCTCTCTCTCCTTTCTTTTCTCTCCCTCTCTCTCTCTCTCTCTCTCTCTTATTCTTTCTCCTTTTCTTTTTTCTCCTCCTTCTCTTTCTTCTCCTCCTTCTCTTTCTTCTCCATCTACTCCTCCTTCTCCATCTACTCCTCCTTCTCCATCTTCTCCTCTTTCTCTCTCTCTTTCTCTCTTTCTTTCTCTCTTTCTCTCTCTCTTTCTTTCTCCCTTTCTTTCTTTCTTTCTCTCTCTCTCTCTCTCTCTCTCTCTCTCTCTCTCTCTCTCTCTCTCTCTCTCTCTCTCTCTCTCTCTCTCTCTCTCTCTCTCTCTCTCTCTCTCTCTCATTCACTCATTCACTCATTCACTCATTCACTCGGTCACTCATTCACTCTCATTCACCCCAGGTGATTCCCCACAAGAACTACAAATCCCGACAAGAATTCGACGCTGCTCTGACGAAGGCGCTGGAGGAGGCAGGCATAGAGCTCATCTGCCTCGCCGGATTCATGCGCATTCTGACAGGCGAGTTCGTGAGGCGGTGGCGGGGGCGTCTCCTCAACATCCACCCGTCACTCCTGCCGTCTTTCAAGGGGATGCACGCCCAGAGACAGGCGCTTGAGGCCGGGGTGACGCTCACGGGCTGCACTGTGCATTTCGTCTCTGTAAGTGTTTCAGGACATCGCGACTGTAACATCGAAAGGAATAATAATATTATTATTATTATTATTAATAATATTAATATTAATATTAATATTAATATTGAATAATGATAATAATGATAACGTTAACGATAACTATAATGATAACGATAATGATAATAATAATAATGATGATAATAAAACACGAATATGCTCTATATCAAGCTTTTTGCATCTCATTATATTTTGGAGGAGCTATATTGCAGAAGGGACTGGTTGCTTGATAACTATATCAACTGTATCTATATCAAGGAAAGTATAGCCGTAATTTCTTCCTACATTTCAAACTTTATCACAGGGATGAAGACAGGGATCTCTTCTCTGATCAATTACTTAATGTTTATACCAACAGGAGGAAGTGGACTGCGGCGCCGTGGTCACTCAAGAGGCCGTACCGGTGCTGGTGGGAGACACCGAAGACGCGCTCGTGGAAAGGATCAAGACAGCTGAGCACAAAGCTTTTCCTAGGTCAGTTAAGTCGGATGTGTTGAGTTCGTGTAGCATGTAGTGTGTGTGTAGTGTGTAGTGTGTGTGTGTGGTGTGTAGTGCGTAGTGCGTAGTGTGTAGTGTGTGTGTGTGTAGTGTGTGTGTGTGTAGTGTGTGTGTGTGTGTGTGTGTGTGTGTGTGTGTGTGTGTGTCTGTGTGTGTGTAGTATGTGTGTCTGTGTGTGTGTAGTATGTGTGTGTGTGTGTGTAGTATGTGTGTGTGTGTGTGTAGTATGTGTGTGTGTGTAGTGTGTGTGTGTGTGTATGTAGTGTTTGTAGTGTGTGTGTGTAGTATGTTTGTAGTGTGTAGTGTGTATGTATATATAGTGTGTGTGTGTATTGGTTTACTAAATTTATTATACTTACGTGTTTAGTGCAGTGGGATAGTTTCATTCAGACTACAGTATTATGATAAGCGACAATACCAACTTGATTAATTGATCATATTCTATTAATAAAGACAATACTGTTTCAGGGCAATGGAGATGGTGGCAAGAGGGCAAGTACGGCTTGGCGAGGACGGCAAATGCATCCGAATCTAAGTCTAAAAGGGTAACACACACACACACGCACACAAACAGACAAATAAACAAACACAAACATATCAAAAACAGATAAACACACACACGCACTTACACGCATAGATGCATACATATACTTCTGATACATGTTCCTTTCAGCCTAAACAGTACTAATTAGGTTATTTTCTTCATGTGTGAAAGTATGATGCTTATTTTATATTCCGTAAAGTGAAGTGTGGATCTTTTTACTTTTTTATCTTCTATTTTGAAGTAAGAATACATCTCATTTTATTTGTTGTTAAGTTTTTATTTGTTATTAGGAAATTGTCCTTCTTTGTTATGTAATTGATGTTGATATATTTTGATATCTTTTGTATCGGAGTGCTTATGCTGCAATGAATATTTTTAGAAAATGGAATTTGAATTTTCTTTCCCCCTTAAAAGATCTGAGGTGAACATAGGCTACCTACCCGAAGAAAATGAATATAAAATGATTGTAGTATTGGTTTTATCTTTTCATCCCAGGATACTTTTCACACATAATTGATAAATGAAATAATCAGATATCAATATTTCCATTACATTTGAAAACCATTATATATTTTCAACATTAAAAATTTGCCGTAGACAAGGAACAAGGAAATTGTAAACAAATACAATCATTCTAAAATATATTCATAATTTACGATCGATGAAAAAACAGTGAACGTGAATAATATACAGATGAGTTACAATGAGAAGAAAACGAGACCAGAATTCATCTCAGACGACACTTCGCCCGCTGGAGGAAGCAAGACGAGGAACTGCCGACCCACGAAGGCGACACGAGCGTTGAAAAGGATCTGGAAGACGAGAAAGTTAGACGTTACTTATCTATGCTGTTTTCTCTGTTTATCTACCTATCTATGTGTGTGTGAGTGCTCTACAAGCGTATGCTGTTCTCTTTGCCTATTTATATATCTATGTGTGTCTAAGTGGGCTGAGAAGTTGATAAGGATCTGAAAGATGGGGAATAAATGGATACTTGGCAATATGTTTTTTTTTTTCTCAATATGTCTTGAGTGCGCAGAGAAGTTGAGAAGGATCTGTAAGAGGGCGATTAATGCTTATATATGCTGTTCTCAGGAATGCTGAGAAGGATCTGGAAGACGAGGAATTTATACGTTACTTTGCTATGCTTTTTCTCTGATTATCTGTATTTTTATTTTATTTTTATGTTATTTCTTTGATTATCTATATTTGTTATATATGTTATTTCTCTGATTATCTGTATGTCTATGTGTGTATTAGTGTGCCGCGAACTTTGCGAAGGATCTGGAAGAGTGAGATATATATGCTGTTCTCTCTGCTTATCTACATATCTATATTTATGTCTGAGTGGGCTGTGGAGTAGATAAGGATCTGGTACAGGGCGATTTATTTATTATTTATAGATGCCGTTCTCTCTGCTTATCTATATATCTATGTGTGTCTGAGTGCGACAGTTGAGAAGGCTCGGGAAAGTGGGGAATGATGAGTTGGCTATATTTGCACTTTTATTTGATTGGTTATATGTCTGTGTCTGAGTATATTTATATAAGTACAGAGAGATAGGGAGAAAGATATCTGTAAACGTTACAAACATTATATATGTGATATGTATGTTTGCAGTCAGACTATTTGCATACTTCAGATAATTAAATAATATGTTTTCCACACACACCTTACCACTTACCCCTCCTCCCTCCTCTTTTCACTCCCATTCCCTCCCTTCTTTACTCTCTCTTCCCCCCTCCCTTCTCCCTTCCTATCCCCTCTACCTTCCTCTCTCCTACCCTCGCAACTCCCCCTCCCCTCCCCTGCCAACTCTCCTTCCCTCCCCTCTCCACTCCCCTTTCCCCTCCCCTCCCCATTCTCCCTTCTCCTCCCCCCCCCTGCAAACTCCCTTTTCCCCTCCCCTCCCCACTCCCCTTTCCCCTGCCCTCCCCACTCTCCCTTCTCCTCCTCTCCCCTGCCAACTCCCCTTCCCTCCCTTCTCCTCCCCTCCCCTATCCACTCCCCTTTCCCCTCCCCCCCCAATCTCCCTTCTCCCCTCACCTGGCCGGGTCGAAAAGCGCCGCCGATATGCCCTTCCTGCGGCCGAGGTCATGCAGCAGGAGGCAGTACTCCGCCCAGCCGCACTCGCCGCTAACGCCCGAGCTCGCCTGTGAGGGTGACGTAAGATGCATTAATGATTTGTTATTGGAGTTCAATAGAAATGCTATTGACGTGTTATTATTAGTTCACTGAACTATTAAAAAATGATGCAACTAGTTTCAAGGAAATGGAAGGAAATCACTAGTGTTATGAGATCTCAGGCAAAGAAAAACCGACCTGGACCCACGAATCGAACAGCTGCAGCGCCACCGTCGCCACTTCCGCCGCGCCGTCCCAGTTGCTCCCGGACGCAGCGGGGGACGCGGTGGTAGACTTCGCCTCTTCGACCTGGGGACGGTTCAGCACCCGCAGGAGCCAGTCCGCGATAGAGCGACGCTTCCTGCCGGGCGGGAAGATAACGACCTGTGGAAGAAAAAAAAATGTTACAATGGATATTCTTTACTATGACAGGCTGTCTGTTCATTTTGCTTCTAAATTACCCCCTGTGTGCAAGGAATGGCCGGGGGTTACCATTTGACGCTATCGTTGCTACACACAGCACACTCCAGAGTATTGGAATGATGTAAGTGAATTGAATATATATACTTTTCATAAATTGAGTGTAGAAGACTGTATTCCTCTTTAATAAATCCTAATCTATCGTTTGGTGGTATATGATCATCCTGTTGTGAAACGTGGCGTGACACTTCCGGAGACTTTACCAACTTCCCTCGGGTGCAAGTGATGTACAAAATATAAAACCCGATTTTCATTTTCTTCCTTAACTCATCTTATTGCAGTGAAGTTCCTAGTGAAATCTACTTATCACTAAGTTGCAGAGACAAAACACTTATTGCACTCACCTGATTAGCATTCTGCGTGTTGGTATTGGCGTTGACGTTGTTATTCGAAATATCGTTATTATTGTTCAGGTTGTTATTATTATTGTTGTTATTGATGTTGTTATTAGCGTTGAGGACGAGCGTTATGACACCTGTGACAAAGGTGAGATAATTGAAGGTGTTGAACCCCGCCAAGAGACCGCTGACCTGAGAACATTTTCTTTTCTTCTTCTTGCCAGGCATGTAGATGACAGGTATTCCAGCCTCCCTTGTGGCCCTCGCGTTCTTCTCGGGTGTCTCGGTAGGATTGCTGTCAGATTTACGTGTTAATTTGTGCCCTGCGTTTACAGCGATCGGATCTGGCGGTGCGTTCGGTGTCCTGTGGCCGCGTTTACTAATAGCTATCCGGTCGCTTGTTTTGGCTGGCTTGATTTTCTTATTCTCAAAATGACTCTGTGTAGGATTGATGTTAATTTTTTTCTTCTGCTCGGGTTGAGCTGTGGGTTGGGTTGGCTCGACTTTCTTATTCTTAAAATTATTCATTTTAGAAGTACTTAATTCAATCTTTTTCTCCTCGGGGTTAACTGTGTCGTTTTTTAAGTTTTTGGGGAGCGTGGTACTCGCATGGTACATAAAGTCTCTTTTCGAAAAGAATTCGCCCATGTCCATTTCCGTGGGCGTCTCCGTCAGGAACCGCCAGTCTCGCAAGTGGTTCTTCAGCAGCATCTCGAACTCAAAGGCGAGCGTTTTGTATGCAACCTCATCGAGAAGGGAGCGCGATGCTGGGGCTGAGATGAGTTCCGGTGTTGTCAGGAACAGCACACAGAAAAGCGCTAACATGTTGTTCTGTTACTGTAGACCGCGGTGCAGGGTTAGAGCAGTCATCAATCTTCTATAACATGCTTTACGAAAAACGGATAATGGATTTTTCCCCCAATACTGAGGCTTTCCTTTATGGTATGTGGAGCAGCTTGGCGTATCTGTTGAAATTACAGGCACTCTTACAGTTGGGTAATATCATGTATCCTTATAATTCGCAAAGCACAAACGGTAAACGTTATATTTAAGAATATATCCTTGAACACTATATCTTTGTAACACTATACCATATGTCTTCCGTACGCTCGTCCGAGGACAAAATTAAACAAACGCACGTACCTGCTGCAGTCCGGTGCGACGCTCGGGAGTGCGGGCTGTACACTGGCGGCGGAGCGAGTGCGGGGCTCGGGCGCTCCAGTGAGGACGGGAGGCGCGGCCGCCTCAGTGTCCCGCCAGCCTCGAACACGCCATCACCGCGAAACAGCCGTAGTGGCAACTGATCGACAGCAAGCTGATTATGGTATCTATTGCCTAAACCTATATCTTGTGGTGAGATTGCCTGCAGTATGTAGCTGAAGAGCCAATATTGTTGAGAAAATATATCAAAGCCTTGGAAAAATAGGTTGTTAACCTGCGGAATCAAATTATAAGGATAGATGTGCGTTCGTGCGGTGCTCCTGGCCGCCATGGTTGCCTCGGTGAGGGCGTCTCGAGGTAGCCTCCCGGAGGACGCAAAGGAGGTGGCTTATCGCGCCCTTGCTTATGATCTCGAGGTCATACTTCAACAGCATCTCAATAACTGGAAATTCCTCACTGAAACGCGTTCAACGATAGATATGGGTGAAGTGTTTGACAAGAAACGTTTCCTGAATCCTAAAAACGTTCAAAATGATAGTCGAAAGGCCAGAGATGTAAAATGGCCAAATTTAGACTCTGCGCCAGTACAGTGTGATAAGATTTTCTGCAGTGAAGTGAAGATGAACAATGCAAAAAATAAACGAGGGAAAGATGAAGATACCAGCGGAATACAAGAACGAAATCGTACCTTTTACCGAGAAAAAACTCAATCAACCGACCACAACATAAGCGGAAGGACAGACACAAACGGAACGTTAGAAATACGGGAAAACGAAGAACAGACGAAAGAGAGAGACGAAAGCAGTCTCCACGGAGGCAAGAGGAAGCCGAGAAATATCCCCGTGATGTACATGCCAGGGAAGAAGACGAAGAGGAAGTGTGTCGCCGCAGGAGGGATCCTATCTGGCCACAACGCCTTCAGTTTTCTCAGCTTCGTCACCGGCGTCCTGTCCCTGGTCTTGAATGTCAACAATAACATAAACAATAACAACGACAACAACAATCTGAATGACAACAACGCCATATCCAACAACAACGTGGATGCCAATGCCAACACGCAGAATGCCAATCAGGTAAGGAGAATTATCTCCCGTGACACCCGCTTTCAAATAATAATAATGATAATAATAATGGTAATAATAATATAATAGTAATGATAATAATGATAATAATAATGATAATAGCAATGGTAATGATGATAATGATAATAATAATAATAATGATAATGATAATAATAGTAATGATAATGATGATAATAATAATAATAGTAATAATAATAGTAATTATATGGATGGTTATGATGATGATAATAACGATAATCAAAATAATGATCATAGAATGATAATAATAATATTAGTAGTAATAATGATGATAATAATGACTAATAATGGTAATACTGACTAACAATAATAATAACAATAATAATATTATTATTATTACCGTTGATAATGATACTGATAATAACAACAATAATTATAACAAATGCATTAAAAATCAAAATGAAAAAAATGAATGAATAAAATAGAAAATAAGAATTAAAAAAAAAATGAATGGAAACTAAGACCCCCCCCCTCCGCGCAGATCGTCGTGTTTCCACCTGGTCGGAAAAGACGGAGTTTCAGTGACTGGCGAATCCTGCAACTCATCAGTCAGCGGCCATACAATACGCGGGAAAAAGACGACGTTGATTCCAAGCAGCGTGCAACACAGTGCAGCAAGGGACTGAGCCATCATCACGTGACAGATGCTATGACGTCTGGCTTGCGACTCCTAGCGGCTTCGGCTATTGTGAGTGGGTTAATGTTCTGCTTTTATAGTCATGATGAAAATAGTGATGATATTGATGATGATTATGATCATAGTAATGATGATAATGGTTTATAATCACGATAAAAAGTGTGATGATAATGATAATATTGATGATGATAACAATAATAATAGAAATGAAAATAATAATAATGACAATAACGATGATAATAGTGATTATGATAATGATAATGACCATAGTAATAACAATATTGATTATAAGAACCATTGAATGTTTAAAATAATTATTAAGATGATCGCAGTGATAACAATGATTATAACAACAAGAAATAACACTAACAAAGACAACAATAATAATAATAATAATGATAACCATGATGATAAGAATAGCACTAATCACAATCATAATAATGAGAATAATAATGATAATAATACCAGTAATAGTAATACTAGTGATAATGATAACAATAATATCATTATTACCAGTATCATTATTGTTGTTATTGTTATTATTACTATTATTATTATCATTACTACTAGTATCAGTATCACTATCATCAATATTATCACCATTAGTATTATCATCGTCAGCATCATCATCATCAATATTACCATCATCAGTATCATCATCATCAATATTACCATCATCAGCATCATCACCACCAATATTACCATCATCTATTATCATCATCCGTATCATCATCATCAATACCATCCTTATCAATATTCACACTGATAACACCAAACCGTCTCGCTCACAGGAGGACCTAGCCAACAGCCTCTCAGAGAGCCAAGAGATAGTTTTCGACGACTCTTGGCGGCTCCTCAGCAGGGAGATCCAGCAGGTGAGAGCTAAAGGTGGCTCAGGGGCTCTGCTGGCTTCTGCTGTCAGGTGGGTGGCCGTTCTGCAGTCTGCGTGAGTTCGCAGGTGTTGGAAAGGCATGTCTGAGTTATTAGAAATATAGTGCACATAAAATAAAATATATATATAGGGATTGCATTCGTGAATTCATAGGGAGATAAGGACAGTGAATAAAAAAATTACTATGTAATTGGAATTGTGATAAAAGATTTGTGAAGAAAGGTAAATGTATATCTGAAGTAAGCTGAAAGTAATGAAATCGACGATAATGAAACTAACGAGCATGATGATAATGATGATGCTGGAAATGATAATGACAATGGCAATAACGAAATGATGATGATGATAGTAATATTAATGATATTGATGATTGACAATATTAACTGTGATAAATATTATAATTTTGTTATCATTATTATTACATTGTTATTATTATCATTATTTTTATTATTATCATAACCATTTTCATCATTATTATAATCATTATTATGAATATGATTATTTTCATTATCATTGTCATTAGTATTTTTATTATTGTTGTGGTTGTTGTTGTTTTTGCTCTCATAATTATCATCATTATTGGTATCATTATCATTATTATCGTTGTTGCTATTGTTATTATCATCAATATCATTACCACTATAGCATTCTTATATTTTTATGAGTGACAACAAAAATCATGATGAAAATATGTAAACAAAAAATCCCACATTCAGTAAAATAACCGCATTTCTCTCCTTTATTTCCAGGGCAATCTCCCGAGGGTGATTCATCTCCGGAAGCAAAGGTGGGCGTGGCCTAAGGAAGCACTTTATTGGCCAGGTTGTTGAAATCATGCGAGGCCCGACCTAATGAAAATCCACATGTACGGACAAGCATATACACAAATATAAATAGCTATCAGTATAGACAAGATTATCTACCAGATAGATAAATGTATATCTGTCAGACAGATGAACATGCATATCTACCGGATAGATAGATACATGTGTATCTATCAGATAGATAGGCATGCATATCTACCGGGTAGATAGATAGATGACTGTATCAGATAGATATACAGGTACCGGTTTTTGTGGAGGAGACTCGAAGTTTTGTTAAAATGAAAATAAAACCCATTTGTTACGATTTATCGAACCTTCCTGTTAAAGTACTCGCATATGAGACTTACCTATGAAAAAGAGGTAAATCTCTTAAGTGTGGAACTAAAAAAGGAAACCGAGATTATACGAGGAAAGTGATAATTCTATCGGAAACACCTCGTCATATGTGTTCAAATACTGGGCTTATATGATAGCGTTTCATACTGCGATAGTGGGTGTAGGATGACGGGGTTGAGTATTTTATCACTGGTTAAATAATGATAATAATAATTGGAGGAAGGATGATAAGAATGATAATAAAAATGCTGATAAGAATGGTAATCATTATTGTCACCATTACTATTACTATTATTATCAATATCATTATAGTACTTATTGGTATTGTAATTACCATTATTACTGTCTCTATCACCTTTTTCATTATCACTATCTTGATTATTATCATTATTATGATCAGTATCATTATCACTATCATTATTTTCATTATCATTATATTTATCATTATTATTATCATCGTTATCACAATCATTACTATCTCTTATACTTATTGTTATCATTATCATTATTATCATTATATCATTATCAGAGGGCGCTAACTTTATTCCACTTTCATCTCTGGACTTCAGAAAAAAAATCACAGCCAGGAAATCCCAACAAATCGGCGCTTTCGCCATGGTCAACCACCCATAAATTTTCTTTGCGATCTGATGTGTAACTTTTCTTTCTAAAATTCTTGACAAGCAATCCGACGAAGAACCTTATCAAATAAATAGGTAAACAAAGAAGTAAATCCTCTCAATGATCCTTTTTTCTTGGACGGAAGCAATAAATAAAAGAAACCGGCCAATTAAGCAATGATTGCGGTTGGAAAAACAACTCCCTTTGATTGGGCAATAACCGCTTTATTGCACTGGATTTTAACCATTTTACGACCATGATGAGTTGCTAATTTCCCGCTCTCCGCTGTGACAATAACAAACTCCCAAAACAACATAATATTCAGTTTGGAATTTACGAAATATATACGAGACTTGCAAATTACTAGTGATTGTGGTGTTTACAAATACAGTCATTCTTCTCTAAAAGGCCCACTGGTGAATTGCTCTGAATTATGTATCATAAAATTGTGAATGAGGAGCAGATGTAAGATCTTTTATAAAATTTTATTCTTAGAAGTTTTATTACTATTATTATTATCATATCAGTATGATTATATTATCACGTTCGATATCATTAAGAATATTGTTGTTTTTGTTATGTGAATATTATCATACTTATTGTTACTATTATTATTATTAACATTACTACTGCTGCTGCTATTACTAATACTACCTTTATCATTAAAATAATTAGCTGTATTTATCATTATCATTGTCGTTATCTTATCACAATTATTTTATCATCATTTTCATTATCATCATTGTCATAATCATCATCACAATTATCAGTATTATTAATATTATCCTATTATCATTATTGTTATCACTTTCCTCATTCACATTGTTGATGATATAACACTATGACTACCGTTATCGTTATCAAAACGTGTTATCAATGACCTTGTAACCATTGATTTATAACAGGATAACGGATGTAATGTTGAAATAACTATTGGTATATACCTTTTTTATTATGATCATTATCAACATTGAGTATTATGCTTATGATTTTGACATCATTTTACAGTATTAGTATCACTATGAATAGTTTCATAATTTTTTTTTTTACTAATGTGATTATCCTAATTTCATCACAACTATCCACATAAGTGATGTCTTTTAAGTAATCACCATTATCATTATTGTCATGGTGATCAGCATCATTATCACTGTTGGTAATTGTTATCAATATTGTTTTGTTGTTCGTTGTTAGTATGCCTATTATCATCACTATTATTACTATCAATATGATTACTATCATGATTATCATTATTATTGTTATCATTATTATCATCACTATTATCATTATTGTATCGTTATCATCATTATTGACATCGATATCATAATCATCAGTGAAATATCAGGAAAAAAATATGCAAAGAGCACTCACTTCTTCCCTGTTTACATCGGTGACGCTTCCCTCTGTTTACAATTCGAATTACTATGACTGCCACGGCCCTTGAGGTTTGGAGGCCATTATCACAGGCAAATTCACAATGGCCCACCACACCACAGACTCCAATCGGTACTCTAACCTTTAAATTCGGGGAGGCATCAAATCCATACCTACAGTCCCACCTACAGTTCCACCGTTATTCGTTATTTCTACCGTACATTTCCATAGTAATTTCCTTTGAGGGGCAGTGAAGTACCACTCGCCAGTTCCACTCGAGTGTTCCGGCAGAGTGTGGGCAATTTTGTGGAAATGGCTTATTTAGTCGTAGATATGAGCGTGACGCAACTGGGTGTGTGATTTTTACACGCTTTACGAGCCGCGTGTGCAGTAATGAGTATGTGGGTAATTATGGCTTGACCTCCTTTTTTCCGACTCTGAGGAGGAATAGGATTATTGGAAACATATATTTCTAAGAGTGGTATTCATTTTATAGATTTTTGTGGTATAGTTTTCGTTCAGTAAGTCAGTAGGCTGTACAGTTTCTTGGAAATAACACCGGGTTAAATATATACAGTCTCCGGACAACATGGCGACCTGGAGGTTATAATGGTAACTTGCGGTGAAACATGAGCGAAGATTTATAAAATTTTGGCAGTCGTTCGCGAAGGTTGGCGAGCACAGGGCTCCAGCAGACAGTTAGCGTTACCCAATACAGGTGGTGTTCAGCTGTCTATTGTGGCGTGAAAAAAGATAATACGCATGAATTATTATTATTATTATTATTATTGTTATTATTTTTACTTTAGTTGTGAATACAGGATTGCCAGTCTTGTGAGTTTTTCTCATTGCCAACTTTTTTTTTCCAAACTGCATTTCCCTGACAAACTGTTTAATGCATTGTAACAAGTACATTGAAACATAAAGCTAACGCCATACAGATATGTCATGTGTGGCCTACCTCGAAATGATGACGGATGAATAGGATTCGATTCCACTCAATGCAGTAGCAGAAAAAGGATGAATGGAAATAACATCGCAATACAAGCGATATATTTGACCGGTTTCGCATATACCTCCGTCAGAAATACATGTCATGTATTTCTGACGAAGATATATTCGAGACCTGTCTAATACATCTCTTGTATTGTGAAGATATTTCTCATTCATACCTTTTCTACATTTGTCAAATACCGTTCATAAAATAGTTGTTTTGTCCGTGTAGTTTTCTCTTATATTCCATTTCCATTTAGTGTAGCAAGGAAATTTTTATTCCAGCGAATTTCTTGTAATAGATTATGTAGCTAGATTATTTCATCTTATGTTAAGGGGTATAAGAACTCAATTTGGTTTGGTTGGAATACACTGCTTCAAGAAAAACGCAAAAAACAATACATGTATTAACGGTCATCTGATTAACGGTCGACGGGCAATAATCTGGACAATTAAGTTAAACTGAGATTTGTGACGGCGCACTTCGAATAAGCCTTGTTTACGGTCGGCCCGGACGCAAACAGGGACTACGTTATATTAATAGCGCATATCTTTTAAGGTCACATACACATACACAAATATAAATATGTTTGGATATGTGCTGGATACATATGGTGCAGATTTGAAGGTGGTAGTGCATCTTACACACTGCATCAAAATGAGCATTTGCATTCGTATATGTGTGTACTTCTGGGAATGTTACCTTACAGTAGGCATACTGTACGTGATATAATCACATATTCCATATATATATATATATATATATATATATATATATATATATATATATATATATATATATATATATATATTATATATATATATATATATATATATACA
>NC_091550.1:19592527-19595027 GCF_042767895.1 Penaeus vannamei | reverse complement strand
ATATACATATATATACATATATATATACATATACATATATATACATATATATACATATATATACATATATGTATATATATATATACATATATGTATATATATATATATATATATATATATATATGTGTGTGTGTGTGTGTGTGTGTGTGTGTGTGTGTGTGTGTGTGTGTGTGTGTGTGTGTGTTTGTGTGTATATACATACCTACATACATATATGTATATATATATATATATATATATATATATATATATATATATATATATATATATATATATGTGTGTGTGTGTGTGTGTGTGTGTGTGTGTATGTGTGTGTGTGTGTGTGTGTGTGTGTGTGTGTGTGTGTGTGTGTGTGTTTGTGTGTGTGTGTATGCATAAACATATGATATATATATATATATATATATATATATATATATATATATATATATATATATATATATATATATATATGTGCCTGTGTGTGTGTGTGTGTATGCATAAACATATGATATATATATATATATATATATATATATATATATATATATATATATATATATATATATAATACTCGAAGTGAGAGCCAGGGGCCGACTGGTGCTGCCACCGCCCGGGAGCTGCGCGAGTTCTGCGCCGAAGGAAGGCGGCCGCGCTTTCGTCCCCGTCCAAAGTGGTCGGATGTAGTCTGCGTCCGTCCGGAGCGCCTCCTCGTTCGCCGCGATGTTCAAATACCAGTTTATTATATTCGCGATTATAGTGTTGTGGACGAAAAGTGTGAAATCCTCGGTTTTTCAGATAGATGGGAGTGGAACTCAGTTGAAAGATATTGATGTAAAGATCGAGAGGGAATTGTTGAGTGACTTACAAGTGGAACTAAATCAAATACTGGACCTCCTCTTAAATGAACGGGAGTTACCGAACGAAGGAAAGGAAAAAACAACCCAAACTATCTCAAACTCGCCAAAGAAAGAAGGAAAAGCGAACGAGACGCGTTCCCTCCCCGAGCACGAGCCGCCGAGCACGCCCTTCCCCACGCGGGCGCGAGCGAAGCGCCAGCAGCCGCCCACGACGCTGTTCCGCCGCAAGCCCGCCGCGAGACCCTGCCGAGGCGACGGGGCGAGCGCGGTGTTCAGCGGCAGCAACGCCATGTCCTACATCAGCTTCTTGGCCAACGTCATGGCGCTCGTCCTCAACATCAACAATAACGTCAACAATAATAACAATAACAATAACATTAACAGCAACAACAATATCGATAATAATAATGCTAATCTCAACATCAACAGTAACAATGCTAACCAGGTAAGATAGAAAGTGTTTATTTTCATTTGTATTATCAAGTGGATGATAAACCTGTGTTGTGCCAATTCAATATTCAGAGAAATTCAGCCAATTTCTGGAATCTTTTTAGTACTGTAATTCTAAATCAAGTCTCAATAACAAAAACAAAAAAACTAGCTTACTCACTGGATACCAATACAAAGAAAACCATATTAGTGAATCAACGTCCTTAACAGAAATATAAAATTATAGGTAAACCATCCCAAATGAGCAAGATAAAGAGATACACATGATAATCACAATGTCCCCCTGACCCGTCTCTCTCCTCTGTGCCCAGGTCAACATCATGCCCCCTGGAGGAAGGCGGCGGCGACAGCTCCCCCCCTGGGCACTTGCCGCGATGGCGCCGGGCACTCGGGCCGTCTGCGCTGCCCACGACGCGTCTGTATTTTCGCGCTTCACCATTTTTCGTGGCTATGTGTATTTTCTTTCTCTTCATTTTCATTCGTTATTTACTCTGTGGTGTAATTTAAAGGGAAGAAAGTACCATAGCGTTTCTGAATTTCTGTTTAATTATGTACTGACAATGAAAATCTGAAGTATGATCATATGAACCTTACTTATTTTTTTAGATATTGATAGTATACTGTAACCATTTACTCTTCGATAAATCAAAATTCACAGACAATTTCTTTCACCAAAACAGCACAATGGAGAAGGTCTTGGAGGCAACCGTCGAAGCCAGCTGGAGCAATCTTACCAAAAATAGAAAAATGAAGACTCTGGAGTGAGCTGCGATAATAAATGAATTAAAATCTAATCACCTCCTCAAGAATGTAGAAGAATGTTTCTCAACCCTCATTATTCTTTTTATTACGTTGATATTAGCATTCCTTTAATGCAGAAAAATATGTGAGAAGAATGAAACCTAACAACCTGCATTATATTTCTTCGTGACTGCAGACGCTCTACATTTGTGTGTATGTATCTAAAGGGTGTTTTATATCATTCTACAATTTGTGTTTTGTCTGGCATTCAGGCTAAAGGCATGAGAAAGTAACAAAAATATATTCTAAAAATATTAGATGTAGGAATAAAATAAATATATGTCATTATCATCACCATTACCCTAGTACAATATCATTCGACTATCACTAATAATAACATCGTTATTATTACCCTTATTATTTGTGATTTCTAATACCAAATGAATAATCAAAAATGAAAACCAATATCA
>NC_091550.1:19582527-19585027 GCF_042767895.1 Penaeus vannamei | reverse complement strand
CCCCACTGACAGCTGAAAACGACTACCCTTGTGACGAGTGTGGCGATCAGGGTAAGGCGAACATTCTTGTCAAAGAAGCCTTATATGGCAGACCGCGGGTGTCCGTTCAAATGTTTAAGCCCCCAGAGGACAGCCAATTCTACCTCAGTTCCAGCACCCTGCAGGACCTCTGGCAGAACCACATCAACGCGGCCGACGACATACCGTATGAGATCGTCGACATGGCGCCGAGTGATCTGGTCGAGTACTTCTTGCCGCCTCCCGATCCCACCTTCGTTGTCCCCGTCATGTCGTCGTCATCTTCGAGGATTAGCCCAAATTTCCCCGGCTATTTCGAGGGCAACATGCAGATGCCTTCCCACACGCCCACACCTGTGCATGTGCTTCCTCGCCCTCCGTTGTTTGAAGCCTCCGGAGGGCAATTCCGCCCAGTTTACACGACTCCTTTCTACCCGACCTCGCCCGGATCCGTACATCATGTTCTGCAACCGCCACAAGTCAGCAACATATCCGCGGGTCATCTCCCTGCTGAAGCACGGACACCCGAATCTGGAAACCAGCCGTTTGTGCCGGGTCTGGAAAATGTCGTTGGTCGGATTCCGCCCAGTTACGTAATCCACACTCCATCTAATATGCCAACACCTGTCCTCATAAACGCAATGGCCGACGTGCTTCCCGAATTCCAAGGCCGGCCGCCCCACGGAAGCCCCCTGGGCCCATTTCAGCCAGCCTCACACGGAGGGGGGATCATTGTCACCTCCCACAGCGAGCGAGGACGCCCAAGCACCAATCCGGAGCTAACTGAAGCGGAGGAAACTCGCGTCGTAATCAGACTGAAACCCGGCCAGTCGCAGGAACAGACCGACGACGAGACTGACGGCTATTCCGAGATCGACCTCAGTAACGGTCAGAAGATCAGGATAAGGATTGCTGAGGACACGGACCCAGCGTTTTCCGGACCAAGAATTCCCGACCAAGCCCAGAATCCTCAGAGTCAGTTGCCTTCTAGCATCGAAAACCGGCCTCCTCAGAATCAAGCGCCTCCCAGCGCCAAAACGCGGCCACCTCAAACCCAGCCGTCTCCGAACCGCCCTCTGCAGACCCGCCCGCAGCAGGATTCGCCTCAGTTCACTCGACCGGCACCAGGACGCCCGCAACAAAGCATTCCTAATCCGTCCTCACGCTTTCCTCGGCCACGCCCCCAACCCAGCGGTTCCCGGAAAAGGCCTCCGCAACAACGACGTCCAAACCAGGGCGTGGTGCATGCGGGAGTGCTGCCTGTCATGCCCATCGTCAACGTGGGAGTCCCGCGCCCCGCCGACGACCGCCTCAGTGTCTCGGATCTGCAGAAGATGAAGGGCGACTTCGAAAGCTTTATCAATGGAATGATGACTAAGGGTGGGGGAAATATGTATCAGCCTAACACAGGGATGAGCATGTATCAAGCAAACTCGGGAGGAAATATGTATCAGTCCAACACAGGGACAAATATGCATCAGTCTAGTTCGGGTGGAAATATGTATCAGTCAAACCAAGGTGGCAACAAAGGCAATATTTTCAACAAGGGTATGCTGGATGACCTGGCGAATAAGTTCAACAAAGGGGAGATGGAGAATCTAGCCAACAAATTTAACAAGGAGATGGGTAGTTTGGCAAACAAATTAAACAAAGACATTAGTGGTCTTGCAAACAAATTCAACAAAGGCATGGGCGATTTATCAAATGAAATCACACCAATTATTGACGACGTGAAGAAGAAATTACAGAGGCTCGTAAACCCGCTTCAGACCAAAGTGGAAAGTTCTTTCGACTCGACTGTAGGAATTCTGCAGTCTTTCTTCGGCGATGTGCTGCCTCGGGATTACTACGAGAAGGTCCTCACCAGCCTGGCCATTCTCGCCTTCCTGGCTTTTGTCTTTGTGCGATTTTTGATTATGTATAATTCGCTCAGTTCCTCCGTCACCTTCGGCTTCCTTGGCAAGACGAGTGAGCTGCTCAATTACCTGAAGGAAAGCGACCAGTTCCAGGTTGCCTACGAGCTGGCCGCCGATGTTTACGACTCGATCGAAAAATGGAGCGAGGCTCAGATGGGTCTGCCGAGCGGCTTCTCAAAGCTTCCCTTCGCGAGTTCAGTAAGCGATTACATCTTCGGGGAAGCCGAGACGAAGGAGGTGAGGGATCCCGCGGGCGTTGAGTTCAAAAGGAAGACTCTCTACTTCCTGGCAACCAACGAGACACAGGTCACAGACTCGCCAGGCAGTAGTGCCACCAACTCTACCCTGACGCTGATAGACGAGGCGGAGTCTGCTGCGCGTCTCGGGGTGGCGCTGGTGGACTTCACGTGGCAGTTCGGCAGGCGCGCCCACCCTGCCTCGGGCGCGTCTTGCCTGCAGCGCCCGCTCTGCGAACTCAACAGCATTAGCGATCGCCAGAGAGGGGTCAGCAGCCTTGCATTCCCTCTCTTTAGGTAACCGATGTGATATTTTTTTCGCCTGATGAA
>NC_091550.1:19560027-19570027 GCF_042767895.1 Penaeus vannamei | reverse complement strand
CGGGTAATGGGAATGCAAACCCCTCATGATGACAGGCCACCCGGTCGAGGCGTGAGGAAGAAGCGTCTTGATAGCAACCCTTCGATCACTTTCCCGCGCCTGTTCCGGTGGGTGAAGCCTCTCGGTGGGTGCTTCCGCCGAGATGCGCCGTCAGTTCCTCCTTGCGTTGCACCCCAGCCTCACCTGCCTGTCTGTGCGGAGGCAACCACAGGCTTCCTTACGTGCCCAACTAACACGGACGGCCGCTGCTCTTTGTCTCGGAGGCTTTCTTCTCCTTTGTGGTTTACATATTTTAATTTCTGATTCGTAATTCTAATCATGTGACCATTGAAGAGGCCCAGTGTGTCGTCATTTGAAAGCGTCCCCTTAAAATACCTTTTATACGGAAGACCCGCGTACCTGACGTAAAGGATTGACACCTGGCACGCTGAACCAGGGTTGTGGGGTTTAGTCTTCGTTGTTATCGTCGTGACAATATGGCCGAGGTTGCCTTGGCCGGGACGTAGTAAACAGAGATGAGGATTTCACATGAAGAAGTGTAACGTGCGAGTGAGAAGAGGTGGAGGTTATATCGTGCGATATACGAAGCTGTGATCACGTTTTTATAAGATTGTGAAAAAAGAGAAAAGAATATACACAAATAGAAAATAATATTGAGAAAGGAAGATGAGGCATAATTTATTATGTCTGTTCTTATACTAGTATATGGAACACTACTGGTAACATCAAAAACAAACAGCTCTCCCAGAGGAGAAAAAGAGTAAAGAATAGGACTATTATGATGTTTGACGAGCGCCACGAGGTCAGCGAGCAACGCCCCGGGCGGTCATTCCTCGCGTAACGGTAAGGCAAGCTTCGCGCTTCCTTCCCGTGAAAGGCGTCAGCAGCGGCGGCGCGGGAGGTCAAGACTGATGATACGCAATTGCTAGTTATGACTAGTCGTGTGTTCTGCTGAAGTAAATGTCTTTTGGTGTGATTTATTGTTTACTGAGTACGAAGAATGTGATGGACAATTCTTTAATTTTTGCAAAATCTGAACATAACATGTATGCAACAGTGGTCCATCAAGCTGTAATTTTGGCCGTCGTCGTGAGCGCGGGCGTGGTGGGCGGGGCCCCTACTGGCGTTACGCCTACCGCCGAAACTCCACCCACCGCGCCCGCTTCCCGAGGCTCCAGCAGCGGTTCATATGATCTGCTGGAGGCTCCCGGCGCAGAGCGTGGAGTGGGCCTTGACCGTGAAAACTTGTGTACAAGCAGTGACTGCGCCGACGCCGCCAAGAGCAGTAATCTCGCCGGACAGCAGCAGCGACTTCAGCGGCGCCGCCAGGTGAGTCCCTTGTATCCAGCAGAAAGAAAGAACGATGAATCAGGAGAAGTCCCGTCACGGTCTAGGGCTGCGAGGGACGCAGACACGCGAGTGACAGATTGGTTATTGGGGCAAAGTACGAGTCAGGCCTCCAGTGACGGCGCGGGGGCTGGCTTATCGACGTGGAGCTGGTTGAACGGCGCCAGAGAAGCCACAATTGCGCCGACGGAGGAATCCAAGAAGGACGCAAGAGATGGCTTTCTGCAGCATAGCGCGGCATCCTCTTTGCTTCACAGTGGAAATACTGCTTCTGGCGCGGCGCTGACTGGAGGCATGACTGGTTCCTGGTCTTTGCCAATTCGTTTTAGTCAAAGCGGGACGAAAAAAATCAGTGATCCCCTGACCTCCTCCCCGTCGCTTCCCCCGGTGCTAGACAGGACGACGAGAGAAACAGAGCCTCACGCAGGTCACCAGTCGTTGACAACACAAACCGTTAGCAACGCCCTCATCGCTGTGACTGACGAACCAGACAGGGTCCCGTCGCACCCCGAGGAGCGCCCTCCTGGCCCGCAATCATCTCATGACATGGACCCGCTTGTTGCCACTCCTCTGAACACACATACAAACACACCACTCACTACTTCGCCTCGAACGAACACTCCTCGATTCACCAATTATCCACGCACACGGAGACCACATTCTACTACCTCCAAGCACACATATACACCATTTCCACTCACAACACAGCAAGCAAATCCTCCTATAACCCAACCTACCAGCACGCCACAACAACACTCATTTCACAAGAGCCGTGAACCACCTGTAAACCAAAACCAAGGCACGGTCCTGCAGGAAACTAGCACGCCGCATTACCCATCAACGATAGAATGGCTGACTTTCTTACTCTCTGATCAATATGTCAGTTCAGATCACGCATCGACTACAGAATCAGTTACAGGTGACCCGGGAAAACATGTGAATATCAACCAAGATGCAACAGAAGAGGCAAAAGAAGTTCCAATTTTGGTTTTAGAATCTAGCCATACCTTGACTCCTTTGATGGCTCCAGGTCACGACGCATCACCAGTCGGGAATCATGGCAACTTCACAGGTCAGAAACTTCAAGGACGACCAGATGTGCCTGTCAGAGAACAACCATTCTTTGTAACGTCGTCCAGCGCTCGCCCTTCACTAATTTCTCAGGAACAAACCTTCATTGATTCAAACACACCGTTTAAGAATTTAGAAAAAGATGTCCTCGTTTCAGAACAAACGCTTGTACTATCCACAAGTCAGTCTATAATCACCGAAGGGCCATCGCGACTAACCCCACAGCCATTTACATATCCCATACAGTTAACTACTTTTACTGAACCAGCATCTCGAGGCACTACTCCGCCATATCAAGACCCCGAGCAACCACAACGAATGACTCAGACAATAGCTTTAGTAACTGATCAGCCAGTACTAACCACTGAACCTTCAGCAACCACAGGTCAAGCATTTAGTACATCTGAACATTCGCATAACCATCCTGAAAACCCTTTTATAATCACTGTTAAACCAAAAGTATCAGAACAAACGCCTAGAAACAATGAACATCCTCACAGATATTCCGACTTGTTCCTGAATAATTCTGGCCACCAATCTGTGTTAACTACCCAGTCATCTACATTTAATGATCAAGCGCCTAGAAGGCCTGAATCCCCACCCAAGGATACCAAAGAACCTTTAACAAACATAAAACAACTATTCACATCAGCTAATCTATCTGAAAGTACTGAAAAGTTACATGACAATACACATGATACCTTTATATATTCTGAATCAACACCTGATTCTGACCTTACAATGAACAACCATGAAAGAGTTAATGTAACCGAACAGCCACCCACAAGCCCTAAACATATACAAACAGATCCCGTAAACCATTTTACTGGAGTCGACAATATAAACACTCCCAGATATAGATTTTCGACTGAAAATAACCAGAAATATGGAGGACAGTCATTTGTAGCTGCTGGGGAATCCTCCTTTAGTAAATTTCATTATATGCATAATCCTCCTGACCAACTACATGCTGATCCAGAATATGAAGGACCTTCTTCAGATCTTACCCAAATACGTGAAATTCTTGGGCAGTTACTTGTTCCTGAGCAACCTATTGTAGGATTAGAGAAATATCCTCTTGGAGGGACTACAGCAGTTCCAGAGCAGTCATCGACAGATTATGACCGACTGGTCCCGTTTACCACAAATATTCTTGAGCAAACAACGACAAGCACTGAGGCCTTGAAGACAGGATACCAGACAACAGAAGACTCGCCTTGGACTGCACTTCTGCCCACGAGCAGCTTACCTAAAAAGGATCTTCTGTCAGAAATACTCAGTCAGACTTTAACATTTCTATCCAACACGAACCCTTTACCAAACACAAATAACACTGGAGAAAGACTGCCTGACCCTTTTCCGAACGGGACCAATACAGAAAAGGTTCCCACTCAACCAGAAATTAGTCCAGTACCCCAAAACACCTCAACTATTCTGGCTTTAAAGAACCATTATACACCTGATCATAACAGTGGTGAAACGCAAGGGGCACCAGTGCAAAGTGCGCCACTTGAACCAATCAGCCTTTTGCCAGCCTTAACCACCACCGCCCCTATGAAAAGTATTACTGCTTCAGAACAAAGTATATCATGTGAAGATGTTGGTAATCTTTCCCCTCTTTTGGATTTTTATGGTGCAGTTTATCCTGGATTGACAAATCCTTGTAAATCATTAAGATCAGATAAAGAGAGTGGAGGCATTGTTGAAAATCCTGATCTAAACTCTACACAGGAGCAAAAGGAGAAGTCAGTGAGTAGTGAAAAGACAGGCCCTGTCACTGCTGATCTTTCTCCCGTTATCATATCGGATACATCAATAGGATACTCGACATATAGGATACCAAATCCTGACATTGTATCAAATACCTATTCAGTTGGAAGTTCTCAGGTGTCTCCCAGCCACATCTCCATCAATCAGCCCAATGTCCTCATACACAGTAATAATTCATCACACAGTACCGATGACCTCACTCAGCCACCCACTGACATGATACTTTCACCGACAAATGCCACACCCAACGTAAATTTATCCACGAGCATTCCATACTCAGTTGATTTCCCAAAAAGGAACGTCTCATGGCACATAGGCCCCCAACCCCACAATACGGCTGACTACGAGCCCCTACTTACTCCTTCCCCAACCCCTATTTATGAGGATGTACATAATGCCTCGTACATCAGCGAGAACGTCTTTTCAACTTCTCACACTCTGCCGTCATATACGTTCGACGAGCTCTCTCAGCCAGAAGCTTTCCTTACCGTTGAGGATTTTGACGATAGACCAACGGCAACCTTGGTGGCAGGTGATGGAAGCTCAGTCGTCGTCAGCTCCATGAGTCTGAACATTGGACATGCCTTGCCAAAGCCTTACAAGGAGGAAGAGGACACAAAGTGGGTAAAGATTTCAATAGAACCGTCATCAGACTTGGCTCCTACACTTCCAGCAAGCACAAGCAAAAAAATTCCATCCACAAGCACAATGCCACCAACGTCTACAGAGAAGGAAGACAACTCTTCCCTTCCTATAACCTCCATCTGGGGATCTTGGTATAAGCGATGGATGTCATCTCGGTCAAAAGTCACGTCTGAAGGTCCTGCTTCAGACACCGGGGTTCCTGCGACAGGGACAGAAAGCCAGATTGTTGTCTCATCGTCTACAATAATACCTTCCCCTGCAACTACGACAACCACTCCAGCATTAGCAAACAACACGACATCCTTATTGTTGGATAATCTTGAAACACATCCTTCTACAAAACATCCTGCAGAATCATATCTTTTATCAGAGAGCCAAACAACGACCTCATCATCAGAAATACCCTCGGTGACCTCTCAGGCAACTCCTACTCCTGTGGTATCCCCTACTACACCACCAACAAGTACATTCCATGCAACCTCTCAAACAACGCCACTTTCAACAAAACCAACAGCTTCACCAGCGATGAGTTTTACGTCACCATTCCCTTTATCAATGAATAAGTCAATGGCGAGGAATCTTACCATATCATCGCTTCAAACAGAGTCTTCATTAAATAAATCCATACCAGCTGATTTGACAGTAGGAATGGATTCAGTTATACCTCTTACAACACATGTGTCAACGTCAAATCTTACAAAGGACTCAGGTATTAACTCACTTGTGCTAAAAGATGAACCTTCATATAGCCAGCCCATAACAGAGCGTCATACAACACCACTTTCTGCGGTATATGAAACTGAATCACCCATTAATGAATCTACCGAGACGACAGTATCGATGCATGAACCGGTATCGAATTCGAGCAGCCAAAATTCAACAATTAAAGAAATAGCCTCAACGTCCCTCGCTACAACTTCGTCGCCACTGACTCGCGTCCTAGGTTCTCTCTGGGACTTGTTTCGGCCTCAGAAACAAAAATTAAAAGTACAGACTGACCCTTTGGCCTCAGACGATCACAAAAACAAGAGTCATTCCGGAAGTAATGTTATAGGCAACACTGAGCAATTAGTTACAACAGAGATACCTTTATACACAATACATAACCTTACATCTCCTGTTCCATCTGCAGTAACTAAGAGTATTCCATCGAACATAACAGCTATAACTCAAAATGCAGGTAATTCGACTGTACTGATGTCGGATACAAATCATGAAGAGAGACACCGCTTCCTACAGATGCTAAGTACACGTAAAGAACCCCAGGTTATATCCAACAATCCCGCAGAGGGCAATGTAGAACGCCTGACACCCTCTCCGACGAAATCTCCCCTTGCAGCGTATCTTCCTTCATCAATTGAATCCTTAGACAACCTGTTTACGCTCCTCGGTAAATTCGGGAACAAGCATAGCATATTTGGAGGTCACGAGAAAAGAAGAAATGAGGAAGGCGAGGAAACTGTCCCGGGAAACCGATGGCCAGTCGTCTTGAGACAGAGGCCTTTACAACCTCCTCATTTCCCTCAACTCGTAGCGCCACCAGTTACCGTGACTTACCGCCCGCCATCCGCTCACCACAGGCCTGCCACAGGGATATCCACACAAAGACCCGCCATCATCCTGAAGAAACAAGGATCGAGGGTACATATCCCCCTAATACCCTCAGCGGATTTCAGCTCGTTTCAGCCCCACAGTTCCATTCGCTCTAAGATTACGAGCAATTTATTCCACCCTCGCCCTGGGACAACGCCAGGCGCCATCACGGTGAACCCCGCCATTCCTCCTCGCGCCACGGGCACACTTCCCCTGAACATCATTCGCTCCAGAGTGGGCGAGATCGAGTACGACCGGGCGAATGACGTCAGAAACGCCGAAGCTGAGGTCGATGAAAGTCAACGTCAGCGCCCTCCCTTGCCCGTTGAGCCCAAGACGTCGGAGACCCATCAGCGGAGGAGGTGCGGGAGTCGCCTGCTGGACCGCCTCGACTACCTGCTCGGAAGGGAGCTCGTCATGGACCAGTTCGGAGTGAGAGTGTATAGCTCCGTCGTCGAAAGGTGGGCTTTGACCTTCAGACAAACGCACACTAAAACTCCGACTAATCAGTCACTATTGCTGCACAATCTGACAAAATCCTGCACATGAGACGTTCAGAGACAGCATAATGACTTCAAGACGGACAGCTTCTGGATAAAGTACGTGACATCCTGACTGTACTGATGAAAGTTTGTAAAAAAGGACATGGCATGGACTTGATGGACGATGTTGATGAAAACCACCAACTTGAACACTTCATAAGGCATAAAAAGTGTAATCTTGCCCTGTTTCTCTTTATACCAGGAAACATACATACATACAAATATATATATATACATGCATATATATATATATATATATATATATATATATATATATATATATATATATATATATATACACATACATGTATATGTATATTGATATATATGTGCATATATATGTGTGTGTGTGTTTGTGTGTCTGTATTCGTGTGTGTGTGATATTTACAGACTTACATCAGCATGTGAAGTATTTCACCATACGCATTTTCCCTTTCAAGTACACACAGATAAACAAACGTATGATATAACTCACATACATACGCCTTTCCCTTTAAAATGCTGCTCATCCTACGATTTTTTCCATCCTTTTCCTAACAGCATACTCACGGCCGAGTGCAGCGCCCAAGAAGAAACACCTGAAGGAACGAATAGAGGGCCTCTGCCGCTCCCTCCGTCGTCCCCGCCAGCCCTGTCTCCGAAGCCTCGACCCCTCGCCCCTCCTGCAGAGTACAAACCTGCAGCCACGTTCGGGATGGAGGGATGGATGACGATGGATGACCTGAGGGCTAAGGTGAGAGGGGGGTTCACCGCGTGTTGGTTGTAGTTACTATTGTTGTCATTATGTGTTATTATTATTTGTATATTATGTTCGTCGTCGTGATTATCGTTATCTTATTTCTCATAATATTCAGCCTCTTGTTTTTTTTTTTTCTTGTTTTTTTTTTTTGCCGTACTCGTATAAACAAACGCTACAGATGTGTCGTTTTTTTATTTTCTCAACAGGCTGAAGAAGATCGCCTCAGAAAGCACAAACAGAACATCCCCGAGGATACCACACAGCTTAGCATGGACGCAGAAACCAGCGCGAGTTACGCACATTTCCTCAAGAACCACCGTCTGACGGATCCCTTCATGCCCACTGCCGCCGCCCTCTCTGCCACGCCCAAGCACTCTTCGACTTCCCCTACGCCCTCTCCTTCGACTCACCTTACCACGACAACTTCCCCTGTCTCGACGACCTTCCCTGCCTCGATGACCTTCCCTGCCTCGACGACCTTCCCTGCGTCGACGACCTTCCTTGCGCCGACGACCTTCCCTGCCACGACGACTTCTCCTACCACCACGACCTCCCTTACGAATGACACTTCTGCCAGTTCCTCCATTCTGGACGTCCCTGCTACGCATCCCTCTTCCTCCTTCCTTCCATCCTTTACATCGAACTCCTCCTTCCTACTCTCCTTCGCGACCCAAGACGACCTAGAAGTCCCTCCTCCGGCCTCGTCCCCGCGTGCGATGTCAGACACTTCAGAAGACTTGGAATCCTCAGGCTTCCCTTTTCCCTCTTCGTCCAGTGACACAGCCCCTTCGACCTCCTCCCCAGCCGCGTCTCTTGCGCCTCCTATCCTGTCCATCTTCTCTACACTCTCTACATTCGCCAATTCCTCCACCTTGACTACTCCATCCATGCATCGACCTGGTCTGTCCACGCTTCCAAGCCCGTCTATATCTACATTGTCCGATCTACCGTCTACTCCTCCTGCATACTCCACTAAGTATTCTTTGTTTAACTCTTCTACTCTGTCTACACCAAATGCGCAACAAGCTTCTTTTGATCGATATGTACATCCTACTTCATCCACTCTTCCCGTAGCCTCCACTCAACCTACTCTTTCAACATCTTCCATTTCCTCCACCCAGTCCACGCTCTCACCCCCATCAGCCTCACCCACATTGCCCGTTTCATCCACATCGTCTACAACCTCCACCCCATCCACACTCACCAATCCATCCACCTTATCCACTCCACCCACCCCCGCCACATCCTCCACTGCTTCCAGCGCACCCACAGCTTCCACACACACACTTCCTACCTCCTCCACTCTTTCCACCTCATCCCTCGCTGCAGCTGCCACCTCCCCTCCTTCGTCAGCGCCGCGTGATATCCGCCCAGCGCCCCCGACCCTCCTGCAGAGGCCACCGGCAGCCCGCAGCGAAAGGCGGGAGAGGAGGTTCGCAACTATGCTCAGGAGTCCCCCCGGCCTGGCACTCGGAGCCGGGATGCTGGCACTGAACGGCGTGGCACTGGCTGCCGGTACGTCACTCGGTTGTTCTTGGTCTTGTGTAATGTAATGTTTGATTCAACCAATGCTAACCCGGTGTACTAGTTGGCAATTATTAAAGCAAAGAAAATAAATGTGTCAGTGTATTTAAATATGTGTGTGAATGGTTTGTATTCATGAGAGAAAAAAAGTATATGTGAGAGAATGTGTGTGTGTTGCGTGTGTATGTGTGTGTGTGTGTTGTGTGTATATATGTGTGTATGTGTGTTTGTGTAAGTATATATGTATATATACCTATGCATGTATATATATATATATATATATATATATATATATATATATATATATATATATATATATATATATGTATGTATATTTCATTGCATTTGTTTCCTCCCATAGGATCCCCAATCAGTCCAGCGGAAGAGCTGCCTCCTTCCGCCCTGGAGGAGACGCCCTTCCCGCGCGCCCTCAGCACCAGCGTCTTCGGCTTCGAAACGATCCTGACGGGGCTGGTGTACCTCTCCTTCGGGATCTTCCTCTACCAGATGATCCAGAGAGCCGTGGACGCGAGACTCATCACCTCATTAACGTCGCCAAGCGGTGGGAGGAGCGCCAGCCAGTTCGATGTCGGCGCTCTGTTGCAGTCCTTAGAGGAGGTAGGAAAATGACTCCGGTTCTCCGATCAGTTTGATTTCATTTTCTCAGATCATTTTCTCCTTTGCTGCATCCTCATTTGATTGCCGTTATGTACAGTCAGCTCTCTCTCTCACTCACACAATCACTAAACGCCGTGGCAATAACCTTCGT
>NC_091550.1:19525027-19540027 GCF_042767895.1 Penaeus vannamei | reverse complement strand
GAAAACCAATAATACAACTGGACAAAAACAGATTTCTTCATTTTAAATTTTTATTGTAAACAGGATCCTATTGTACAAATAAGTTCTCAGTCCTCAGTGAAGAAGTAGATACAAAAGTAAAAATACTGTGGGTGCTGCAGATACCCTCCCAGTAACGGGTGTGACAGTCACGGGCAGAGCTTACAAGAGATGTACAGAATAATGACTAATTGGTGTTGGACTTCTCTGATAATTTTGCAAGCAATAATTCTGATGCTGACTGAACACATTATGAAGTAATACGTTATTTCCCTGCTGATAAATTTTCTTACAATAAGCTGAAACTACATGATATATTTTCCCGCATGTTTCCACCATCTGCCCAGACTGATTGTCACAAACACTTTGCAAAACACCTGCTGTAAATCAACACAAAGTTTTAATTGTTACCCAAGTACACTGTGCCAGTCAATACTAAAATGAATCCTGATATAAGTTCAATTTCAAATTATGCGCCAAAGATGACATTATCTGTACATGAAAAACAAAAAAATCACAGGGAAGGTTATTTTCATTGTCTGCAGATTAAAGTAAAAACATAATTGCATCTACATATTACATAAAACCTTTTTTTTTATCAATGATAGTACATTAAAATCTGATGATCTGACCAGGTCACTGCTCCAAACTAGTGACTAATTATTCAGTTTCTTTGGTTTGTGTACTTTCCCTTATGTTTATCATCCTTGGCCAAACTGTATAAAAAAGTGAACCTGTGATGCAGTCAAATGTGGATGGTTTCTACATGAAATGATGTCAACTTACATGTAAACCAGCAAGTATCATTTCTAATTCTTGTACCATGCAAAATTAAGTAGCTTTCACAAAACCCACTGCCACAAAAAACATGAGTGCGTTTGCAGGATAAGGCACACTCTCTTGGGATCCATCTGCCATGTAAAATAATTTACAATCATAACATCCGATCCTATTTTTTTCGAAGGAAATTTGCAATCACAAAATATGGATGGAAATACCTATACTCCTAATAACCATATATCCATAATGGCCACAGTGTTTCATAATGTGACCCCAATGCAAAGACATACCACTTCAATGAACATCCTTCTCTATCTAAAACCCTGTAAATCATATACCATTTAAATTCTCACGGAAAATCTCTATAACATACTGTACAAGCATAGCTACACCAAATGCATCTAAATGTAGATTACTTGAATAGTCTTAAAAGCTAATAAATTAGATTAAAAAATAAGTTAGCTGAACCACTCATCATATGAGACAATACGTAAATATACCAACAGGCCAACTACTCAACAAGAAATAAAGACATTCTCTGCAGTCAGTTTTAGAGATCAATAATCTCTTACTATTATTTTGGAGATCGAAATCTTATGTCCCCCAAGGATGGAGGTATTCACTGATTATTGTAGAACTGTATGATAACATGCTTAAAAGTAGGTTCACTCTACATTTCAATGAACATCTACACAATTCCTAAGCACTTGGACTTTTAAAATAATTTTTATTAGTCTTTTCTATACATCTTATAATTTTAGCCTTTAAACTTGAATTGTTATTTTGGGGATATGCATTTTCCATACCTTTCTTGCAGCAATAGTAATATTTTTATTCACCTTAATGATTTATATATCACTGTGATTTCAAGGACTACGACTTATGTCTGAAAATTCACTGTAAAGTATGTGAATCTATGCTAACAGTGTCTTTGGTTCTGAGTGAAAAGAAAAACAAAACCTAATACTAACTGTTCACTAAAAGGAGCATATACCTGTCAAGACACTAAATTCCAGCAGGTTTTGCAACTGTGACAATGTGGTGACACTTATAAAGAAAACACTGACTGACCACCATGAATAAATCCTTTAGCATTGAAAACTGCCCTAAACTCTATGGTGAGACAATGGACTGCTCAACTGGACCTATTTCTTTAAGCAAGCTCTTTTGTGCAACACTGGCCCCCACATAGTAGGCACACACCTAAATATTTCAAACTCCTGAAGCAACTTGGAATACTAGCAAGGGTACATAGGATGTGCTTGATGTGCTCCATAAATAGTAACAATAGTAAATCTGCTTTTACAAGTACACAGATAAAGCAAAGTGACTGAAAAAGAACTGGGGCCAGTGATGACACAGCACAATACAGATCACAACGCTGTCACCTTGTTCTACCTATGTCACCAAAATTCCAGAACAAACAAGGTTACACAATACACTTGAAAATATTTCTGGCCAATCACTTTCAACACATGACATCAGTTCTTGTTAACTGAATTATGTACAGATATTCTACACTTATCAATGCAAGTTGAGGCAAAGTGATAGTAAAATACAACCAGAATTTAAAATGTGTTATTTTTACTTCAGAGCTGCACAGCAACATTTCCCAATACAGAAAAAAAAATTAAAATAAAAACTTACAACCAAGTATAGAAAACCCCAAAACAGCTAAATTCTCTGCTACTACAATCATGTACAATCCTCTTCCATATTCAATTTCATTGCTATGAGAACACTTTTAAACTGATCTTTTATTTGCATAAATACCTAATAGCTACATAATCAGCCAAGGTTGAAGCATATTCTCTTGTTTAAGTTGAAGTGAAATGGTTAAACACTGAAGGACAAAGGTTCTCTCAACACTGAAAACTTTATCAAGCAACCCTACAGTGCTCACCTGGTATTATTTTCACGAGTATGCTACAAAGTAATATGATCTCAGCAATTGTGATCAATAACCGAGTTGCTGTTCTTGTCCCTTGGTCAAGCTGCTTTGAAATGGTGCCTTTGACACCTTAAAAAATAATAATAATCACAATAAAAATATTAATGATTATTACAATAACTTCATCAGCCAAATATTGGCTATTATGTATCATATACCATATATGATCTTCACAAACCTACCAAAAAAGTATTGTAACAAGAGACACACAAGAAAATCTCAAGGTCCTATTTAGAATGCTAACTAACTATCAAGAGGTGTAGAGAACAATATTACCACAAGCATAACCAGATAAAGAAAAAAAACTTTAATGATTATTACAAGAACACAAATGTGAACAGGTAACAAGACTGAGATATGAACCCTTCTCAAGCACAGTATATGGTGTGTATATATAAAAACAAGTTTCAATAAATATAGCAGCCTAGATCTGCAATCTTTTCATAATAAAAAAAAACAACTATCATGTGAAAATAAACTAAAAAATTATAATCAAGTTAAGACCATTAATAATCTGGATAACTACCTGTGAAAGAATTATTGAGTAGCACCCTCACTGTTTGAAATATATGATCATATTACCTAATATCAATTTTATCTCGTCTTTCTCACGTAAAACTCACTCTCCTAACTAAATGCACCATGTGATTTTAAAAATTTATTTCAATATCAACAACTTGTATTTTATCATTTGAAATTAATAGAAATGCTTCTTCATTTAAGAATGAAGAGTAATGATTACCTTTTTGCCATCATGAATTCACAAAATTGTTAATGAATAAAATTTTAAAAATACTTCTTTTAGAGCATTCCTATGACAACAGCCTGACTATAAAAGCACTTGTACAAGACAAATGCAAGGATTACATGAACTACCAACAGAACTATTCTGAAGGAACTGCAAAATAATTCTTACTTTTGTGTCTAAGAAAATGAGGCAGAATATTGCATTCCTATGTCCAATTTGCTTACAATCAGTATTACAAGAAAACATAGAAAAAATGGAAGTTATACCATTGAACAGGCTGAGCTACCTATCAGCAAAGTACCTTGACCAAAAACCTTCATTAAAAAAAAACATAAGTACATTTCTTGAGCAGTTCTGACATTTTATCCTGCCAGACTATCATAAAATCCAACTTTGCATCTGTCATACAAATTCTGGTTAATACAAATATAACTATATCAAGAGATTCATGGAAGTTAAGAACTGTAAAAATATTACTTTAAGTAGAATCAGCATTGTCTTTTAGTAAACTTGCAATACAGATCATGTCTACATTTTAAAAAGATGAGCCAACTACTGATTCTGGTTCATCAAGATCATAAAGTTGTATGTGAGCTGCCCTTAACTTCCTAGCTCATATACAAATGTGTGTTTGTGGTTAACTGCAAAAAAGAATAAGCTCTTTAGTATTACATTTTCACTTCCACAAATAAAAACATTTTTATTTGTAGACTTCAGAGAGACCAATATCTATATAGCAACCTTTCCACCCAGCAAACAGATTACCCACTCAACAATAATAAAAAGTGGAGGATAAAAAAAAATCTAAACTACACTTCATCCATACAAAATTAATTGCTCTTCTATGCAATTCTAAAATCAATTACATGCAAATATGAAAGAAAAATGTGTAACATTTGTAGACTGTTTGCTACTCTTGTCCAGGCTCTGAACAGAACTGTCTCCAAATAATGAGTATGCAACGAGGCAGGATCTCTTAATACAACCTATGGCCCGTACTTGGGAGTATACGCCAACTGAGTAATATTCACTGACGTACAATTTCAATTATCAAATGGCATCATTAACAAACTTTACTGATAGTATGCATAAGCTTTATACAATATATCTTTGAAAAATACTTGATTTTGTAAGTAAATAGGAATTAAAATTCTAAATCTTATGATCTATCAGGTATTTGTAATGCAATTTTAATTTTCTTTTCTGGACGTTGTAGTATTACAAGGTATCTAGATTGGGAAGAATCATACAACTTATTCTTAAGATTTAAAGCTTCTGAGATACTATGGGTAAAGAACACAGTTCTCATTATGGACATGCCTCTGTTCTGATTTGGACGATATGACCTGCACATGAATATTACTATGTACTTTGAAATTCCTGTACATTAAGAGTCAATAGTAAAAAAGAATTGAAATAAGTCAAATATATATATATAATCTAAAATTAAAGCAATTTCATTTAAAACAATTTTTCCGTCAACTACTTTCTGCTTCACAAACAAGAAACAGCGTAAGATTAAAAAAAGAGGGGCACACTTTTAACAAGTTACATTCCAACACTTCCCAATAGCTGCTTCTCCATACATCAATATAATATTCCTTTCTCATGCACTAATTCCAGGTTATAAAGCAGAAGAGATGACAGCCACTCCCAGCCTTCCCCTCAAATGGCAGACACATGCCAACCTGTATGCGACTTTTGTTATCATCATTTACACCAGAAGTTCCTCAAAGTATCAATCCATCCTCAAGAACTTGCATTTTTACAAGTGTAAAAAGTCTTTGTAAGATAAGTCCAGTTTCTGAGGTCTTCATGACACAGCGTAAACAAGTTTGAAGCTGAATACAGGAAGAAAACACAAGTTTAAAAAAATAATATACAGATGTTCTGGTCTTATGATAAATCATCCTATTTCAACCAAAACACTGTAATACCTTCCAACCAACATCTCATCTCATGCTTTGCTTCACATAAATACATTTAAATACAATCATTTACACTTCAATAATTATCTCTGCGTTGGTAATGATGTTGCGATGGAGAAGCATGTGGCTGGTTGTTAAATCTGGAACTGTAAGCTCTACCCCTGCTCCCAGGATGCTTTCGCATGTTGAACCTGAGAAAGGAAGACTAGTATTCAAGCAACGACTTAGCCTGTAATTTTGCAAGAATCTCACAGCAGCTCTATTAACCTGGACATTTACTTACTCATTTCTTTTTTTCACTTTGTTTTACAGATTGGATTTCTCATGCAAATTTTAACTAGAAAATATTTTCTGATACTCTTTTCATATTGCAGCATAATTTTTTTTATTTATCTTTGTTTACTGAAAGTAGCAATCAAGACATTTATATTTCACTTTTGTAATTACAATCAACTGCATGGACTCATTACTATACATGCACATTTACAAAACTGAAACTGTTCCTATTCTTAATTAGATCTAACAAATCATCAATGACTAAATAAAAATTCAGACGTTTATGCAAACTAAAGAAGACTCACCTTTCTCTGTCACACTCCATATCTTCCAGTCTCTGAGTCAGAGCTAGCTTCTGCTGGATGGCCATTCGTAGCAAAGAGTTTAGTGTCTTTTTCTCCTCTTCAGCTGCCACTAACTGACGTTGCACCTCGTCTAACTGTGTTACATACTCCTCACAACGTGCAGCAAACATAGCACGGAGACCTGTGATTCACAGAAACAAAGCATACTTAACATATCATAAAGCTAGTGCTAATCTCAGTTAAATCATCTTTAAACAGAGATCAATATAAAAGTTCCCCAAAAAATTGATGCTAACATACTATTATTTTTTAAACAGATGTATTTTGTTTATAAGGCTATCAAAGTACATGTGAAAACAAAAACAAAACAAAAAACTCACTGGAGAATGTAGCAGCATCTTCCTTCAAGAGACGCAGTTCGTTGCGAAGTTTCATCATTGTTTCTGAGACTATGCTCTTTTCTGTTTCATACTTGGACTTCAGATTGGACAGTGCCACCTACACATAAAAGAAAATTCATATAACATGTCCTGGTACCTGATACAGCAGTTTCCCTTTTGGAATATAATACCAATCAGCTGTAAATGACATACCTAAAATAAGAAATAGACATTGACAAGATTAAATTTAAAGAGATTATAAATACATCAGTAATTTAGTCATATCATTATAGTTTCCTAAAATGAGAAATTGCTGAAGCGTAACAGTACTTTAAAATCAAATATCTAAATACAACTTCAGCATGATAAACTCAAAGCAGATGACAGCTTCAAATTTTGATCCTTTAAATTCTACTTATAAGAAAATTACAAAGTTCCCTTGATTTAATTACTGATAAAGTAGACACAACTAGCAAATCAGAAAAAAAGCCTTACCTCTGCAGTCTGCTTGTTGGCCTTCAGTACGGTGCGAAGCGTGGCAATCTGTTCCCTCTTAGTGGAGAGCAAGGACTTCAGTTTGATCACCTGCTCTTGAAGTTCCTGTACTTCACTTTCACTAAGACCACCTGGGTGAGATTGAATTTATTATTTAAGAATAAAATAATGCAAAGGATGAAATCTGAATTAGCACATGAATAACTTCATTTTTTGTGTGTTTTATACATTCTGTAACATTTTGTACTAAACTCCCTATAAAATAAACAATGTTATCTTTCATAAATGCACATATTTACAGTTTCAATTGAACAAAGACTCTACCAACATCAAATTCTGCAATCTGACATTATCTTGTGGATGTAAAAGCAAAACGCAAGTAATCTCACTACACTTACTATCAGATGATGCACTCTCCCTGAAGTGTCCCTTCTCCTTGCTTAATTCTATAGTATGTTCCACAGCCTTCTTCAGATGTCTGATCTGATCTTGGATGGTATCTATCGTATTGCGGACATCTTTTGGATCACTAGAATCATCCTAGAAAATACACGTGAAGTATAAGAAATCATTAGAGGTTTGGAAAAACCTAGGTATAATTCTGCTATCTAATGAATTTTAAATTTCTAAGATACTAATAATAGCAAAAAATTGCATACTACCTATACTTGTAAGGAAGCTACACAAATATGCCTAGACTTACAAAATCTGTCAGAGGAACATCTGTTCGCAACTTGTTCTTTAGATTCTCCAGCATTGTTGTAATCTGTGTTGGTGAAGATACTTTTTGGTCCTCTCCATCTGCAAAAGAAAAAAAACATTTATCAGATAATTGAAAAAAAATCACATAAATACATTATAACAGATCAAAACAGAAATAATGTAGCACATAATTAGTATTAATCCAATGCCACCGGGTAAAAAGTTTTGGCAAGTGGACATAATAACGGGATTCTTGGCGCATATCAGCAGCTTCGCCTATTTACGCCTGGCTCATTTGGTAGTTTGCGAGTGACATTTGGTACCTAAAAGCTTTTATTTTGCTATAATTTATAAAAATATTATAATTTTGAAGGTTTACCTTCATTAAAGATGCTATTGCCTAAAATCTTTACAATAAAAATGAAGTCACTACTATCGGAGAAAAACAAGCTCCATCTGACGAGCCAATGGCACAGGAATGGTCAAGATAAAATGCCATCCATTTTTTGGTCCACAACAGCCATGGCATGTACGTACAAGCCACCCAGCGGCTAGTGGTTGAACCGGGTTCATTTCATTTACATCTACAAGGTTTCTATAAGTGTATCAAATGATCTACACAATCATTAAAAACTTACAACTTTAATGGTGCTTGATAAAAAATGGATATGGAACCGATTTGACTTCTCTCTTAATAAATGTAATTAATATATATCATGAACTCATTAGCCTTTACATATTCAAGTATTTTCATTTCATGGAAAAATAGCAACCTTTGTTTACCCGATTTATGTCTTTCCAGACCAATTATAGGTAACAAATGTGTCTTCTATAATCATTACACTTCTAACTTTAAAATCTTCAAGAAGGAGCAGACATCACTTACCAGAACTCTTCTCTGTGTGATGTCCCTGTTTACTGTGATCAAGAAGTACCCTTGATGGGGTTTCCCCATTGACTGTGCACACATGGTGATACAGCTGTGCAAGCATTTCACTGATACTCCTGTTCAGGAAAAATAATATAATGTTATCAACTCAAAAAATACTGAATAAAATATTTCACTCCCATTTACTATACAAATAATCTGTAGTGAAATGTGCTATATATTTAAAGAGCTGCTTATAACAAATTTATATCAAAATGAATCTATTATAGATACCTAAAATAAAGACGAATGATATTTTGCAAGAACAAATTATTATATCAAATTAAAATAGAATTTTCCACCATAAGCCAACAAAATTAGATGAATTTCTTCATCCTGATAAATATGCCCTCCCTCTTTCAAAAAAAGTACAAACCCTAGATCATTTTGTGTGATTGAGAGTGAACCCTCTCGGCTGTTAAGCATCTGGCTCAGGATGTTCACATCATTGCCCAGATCCATGGACTTCTGTTCAGCATCCACCAGCTGAAGAAAAATATATGTAAGTATAAGTTGAGGTTATATACAATGAAATAAAAACTGCTATCAAGACTAAGGACATTTATAATAATCAATCATAGCACTCACCATATTTCTTCATCAAATTAGTAAGTAATATTACAGAGGACTTTACAACAGAACATTTAAAAGCCAATAATTCGTACCCTTGCACGTAGTGTTCCAACTTCATTACGAAGTTGCTGAACAGCATCACTTGCTCCTGCAGTTTCAGAACTCTGAATTTCTGCCATGCTCTTTTTGAGTTCATTGATCTCTTTGGCTGCAACTTGATACCTTGACTTTTGCTTCTCCAAAAAGCTCACCAACATAGCTGAATCATCAGCATTCATCTATAGATTTAAAATTTGGCATTATTCAAACCTAAGCCAAAGAATAACATCTCTATAACAAATTTCAAAATCTTTATTAGCACAACAAATTTTCCAAACAATCTAATAGCAAACGCCTTACCTGGCTAGGATTTTCCTGATCATGCAGCTTTACTAGAGCAGAGATATGCCCCAGAAGATGTGACACTCTGGCATGCTGTGCATCTAGCTCCTGACGGGTCTTCTCCAAGCCTTCCTGACTCTCTTTCAGGTTGGTAGTAAGCTGACTCTTCTCATGTTCCGCCTGGTAAGAATAATCAACATGATACATATGGTACACACACAAAATTGTCTGTACATTATGGAGTATGTCATTTAATCCAATAATTGAACTTATTACCTTGCTTCTTATTTCCCTTCCCATACTATATCTATTTCTATGACATAATCCAGTGCTCAGGTAACAATTACAGATACTGTTAACAGAATTATAACATTTCTCAATTACTTCTATTTGCAGACATAAAAGTAAAGCATACCTCCTCAAGCTTCTTCTCCAACTTCCGAAGCTCATTCAAATGGATTTCAGAGAACAGATCTCCCCCTAGAGTCTCAGCTGATCCTCCTCCAGCACTCATCAGCTCTGATTCTAACCTCCTAAGAACAGGAGTATCGTCTTCGCCATCGCTCTCACCAAAATCTGTGCTTCCTAAATTAAAGGGCCAAGTAAATTACAAGTATTAGCTCAGTCCAACCTAATTTTTTAAAGACATTATCCTTCAGGAAATACCATTTGTTTGAAAAAAGCTTTTCGAGACTGACCTGAGAGTTTCATGCTCATGGCCAGGTTGGAGAGGTTGTACATGGACTCAGAATTCATCCTGGCATCCAGTTCCTTCTTGAGAGCATACTTTGCCTCCCTCTCAGCTTGCAATGACTCAAGTGCTTCTTCCATCTGCCTCTCTGCAATCTTCTTGAGGTTAGCAAGCTCCTCCACCTGCGAGTTGAGCACATCCGTCTCTTCCTGAAGGCGTCGGATCTCATGTTTGGCTCCTTCAAATTCAACTTGTGACGACCTATAATAAATCATTCAAGACACTGAAGTTTTAAGATTTCTAGAAGATATTTAGAAAATCTATACTTCTTTAAAACAGGGCATTCCATGTTATATATACTGATAGTATATAAAATAGTGTATATAAACTAATAGTATAAAAAAAATATATAGCATAAATAAGAAGACAAAATAAGAGAGACCTAAACCAAAACAATAGATCAGTGTTTTCTCACTCGCAGAAATGAGAACTGGCAATATCGTGTTTAGGAGCTACACAATGTCCCGTCCCTAGTTAATCACATAATGGCACCAGTGGGAGGAGAGGCAGAGGTGGCTCACATATGGCCACACCCATCTCATTTTACTTTAATACCTTCAAGTATCAACTTACCAAGGGGAATTTCCCAGTTTTAAAAATCTAATAGAAAAATATTTGGCTTTACTGTGTATAGAAATATATACTATACAGTATGAGTAATATATCATAAATAACATATCATACATAAACACACACACACAGGCGCACACACCCACACATGCACATCCACACACATGCACCCACGCACACATGCTCGCACAAGCGCACCCATGTACGCACACAAGCACACACGCACGCACAGTTCTAATAAAGATAATGGAAAAAAAAAAATGCAATGACACAGACACACAAGCGCACACACACACACGTCTGCACAGACACATAAAAAAAAATTATTACTTAAATAGAAAAATAAGAATATTGTATGCTTTGCCACTGTATGAACACAAGCAAACAATTACTTATACTTACTTGAGGTTAGAGATCTGCTTTTGTAGCGTAATGTTCTCATCTTCAAGCTCTGCATAGTCCTGGAAGAGCCTCGTCTCTCGGAACTTGAGGTCTTTGAGTTCTGTTCTAAGCTGTTTCTTCTCATGATCACTTATATCTTTATCCTTGAGGAGCTCATGAAGTTCTGTGTAGTAACGGCTTTTTTCACTCTGCACACGTTCTAGCTCAGCTCGGCACTGTTAACAAAGAAAGAGGTTTGTACTTTGATTAGTCTTGCTCAGCTGAAAAATGGAGAAACTCTAAAGAAACAAAACTTGTATTAGCTGTTTCCTAAAAATATTGCCCAAAATTGAGAAAAAGTGTAATCATTCCTAACATAAACTTAATCATAATATATCCATTACAATTTTGTTATTAACATTGACAAAAAAAAAAAAAAAAAAAAAAAAAATCAGACCTTGATTATCTATCCCTATTACAGTTCATAATTTAATCACAAAAAAACAAAAATTGAAGGCTATGATTTACCAGAACTTCCTACTACTATCATATCAAGTAACAATCAAACAATTTTTGGATTATAACAACCAATAATACTATACACAAAAAGACGGATAAGCATCACCACACCCAAATCTAAAAACTAGTCATCTTAGAAACTTTATCATTGACTGTGTGACTCACAGTTCTCTCACCTCCAGCCTCCGGTGAGTGAAAGGCAGTAGAAATTCCTAAGCTACCATATATATATCTTTCCTTTCTTTCATTTATCTGTTTTATTCTCTTTTTTTTTACATTCACTCTAAATCACTAACTTTTGTTTCCTTTCATTCTCAACCACTCAATCATCCTCTCTCTTACTCACATTACTTAGCACTCGCACTCATATTTAGGCACTTGTACTCACTCACACATTCACTCATTCATAGCTCTCATTAACTCTCTTCTTTTCACTCTCCATCATTTCTCCTCTCTAACACTCTTACTCTCCCTTTTATTCATTGTTTCTCCACCCTACATATTATCCCTTCGTCTCCTCTGCAATCAGACATGACCAGTAATGTAACATATTAACTCCTCCAACTCACCTGTTTCGCTTCAAGTTCAAGCTCGATGATCTGGGAGTTCAGAGAGGTCTCCCTGGCAGCCGATTCTGACAGCAGGCTCTCTTCAGTTTCAATTCCACTAGCAGTGGCCACTCGGTGTGTTGTCTGGAACTTGGCTAAGGCCTAAAACAAAAGTAAATCACTTTTAATAGTAATCCTTGAGATACAGTAAGGTTAAAAGTCATATGTATCTTATGAGAAAACAAAAACATACAACATACAATATCAATACCTTATGGGATATTTTGGAAGGCTATGAGATACATGTGGTTATATGAAACAAATTTCTATCCATTATTCAAATATTAAAATGGCTGTAACATGTTGGGTGTAGTTGTAGTGTATATCCTTGTAGCTTTTCTTTTGAAAATTTGTGTTCACGGAGAACAGAGTTTTTGTTTTTAGATAATAATTAGTATATTCAATTCACTTCTGAAATTAAAGACGGCTCCACCCGCTTTTCTCAGTTTGCTTATGAATTCTGCTTCTAAGAAGCAATTAGCAGTTAATAATGTGTTTCCACATTTACTTCCTAACATCCTTTCTGTGGGCTACACACCAATATATCTGTAGGATATATGGTAATCTGAATAAAAAAAAAAAAAATAAAAAAAAAGGAATAACAACAATTTCTTTCCTGACCAGATTATGGGAAATGACAAATTACAAATTTAAGTAATTTTGAAAGAATTAACTTTATGAGAAGTGAAGGATTTACCACAAATTCATGAAGGGTATTTTGAAAAAAAATGTACATAAAATATAAAAATACATTTGCTCTTACATCACCATCTTTGTCTCATGAAAGACAGAACATGAATGACTGAATCATTATATACTATAGCATTTATGAATTTGAACTCCCATCAACTGACTAGTCTCTAGTGAAGTGCTGACAATGTAAAAATATAGCCACCACAGAATCCCATCTCAGAGCAGATCAACCAACCAAAGCGAGCACAGTATTAGGAGCCTCTTGCAATTTCTTAAGCATAGAGTATAGTATGCCAGCCTAGCAGCACTTTTGTCAAGGGTCACTATATTTCCTGTAATTCTTTACATTAAGGATACACTTGCCAACCTAGCACTGCTTGTGTCTAGCGTCATTCTATATCCAGTAATTCTTTATACTACGTACGTACTCGCCAGAGGCTAAGTCCCTAACTCCATGTCACAAAATCTATTAACAATTTAAGTTGCCGTGACTGGGCATGACCTTTGAGCTTCATGTAATTTCTTCCTTCCCATTGGCATGGCTGAGATAAATGCATGGTAAGCAAGAGGTGATGGTTTGTGACAAGTTCTTCTACAGAGTATGGAGAGAGTAACACAAATAGAGCTAGGATAGGGGGTGGCGCAGACAAGGTGAACTAAGCCCACTGCCCATTGACCATAAGCCGTACTGCCAAGGAAAAAACATCATACCAAAACAGTACTATTGAGTTATTACCACATCCCCTTACTAATTCAGCTAAGAATTCCACAAACTAATCTAACTTAAACTAGTTTCACCACTCACTTGCCTATGCTATCCTTATGGACACAGCCACAAAAGGGGTGTGTAACCTGAGCCTCAGAATGTTGATATTGCGATACTCAATGGCAACCAGCCGCCTTACATGGCAAACTTTACATGGAAACAGCAGAGAGAAAAGACCCAAGACAATTAACATCTATGTAACTTGTCACAAAAATTTTATACAGAAGTGTGAAGAAGCAAGAGAAATAAAATGCAATCAATAACAAATGTCAAATTCTAGTGTTCTATGCAATTATATTGAGCATCCTGGTATTACTAATCTTCAACTAAAATATTATATTTCCATTTCTTGTGTACTGTTGGCAAATTTCCAGACAAAATTATCTTTACAAATGCTATTGACTTTTACTTTTTTCTGGATCCATACACAGCTGGCACTATATCACCATACATTGTTTCCCAAATAAAGCACTGACAATCATTTTTCAGATAGATCTTTAAATACAAAATAAATATTTGCTATAGTAACATTGATCAACCATTTAGATGCATATAATTCAGCAAAATTATAAAGATATAATCAGCTTACCTCTTTCAATTAATTAATCTAATAGAAAAGTTTATCTCTGCAATTATCTAATTCATGTAAAAGGGTAAAATCCAATAATACAAAGGATATTACAAGAGAACATAACAATAACTATATACATTTGTGCATTTGTGTAATTAAGGTGACAGCAATTAAACTTCAGGTAGAGAATTCCCACAGGGAGGAGCAACATAAAAAACTAAAGGCCGAAAATGAGATCTGAAGAAATGAGCGTCACAGACCGGCCCAGAAAACGCCCAAAAGCCCCACAGACCCACAGACGAGCGGAAATCTACCGGAATAAATCCCCGACAGACAGACACAACAGACACAGCCAACCGCACCTTCACCTCCCACGGACGACCCGCCAGCTGACGACCCTCCCGACCCTCCCCCTTCCTCTCTTTTCTTCCCTCCTCTCTCTCCCCCTTTATTACCCTATATCCCTATCTCCCTTTTCTCACCTCTCTCGTGTTGTCGAGTTCATGTTTGGTGTTCTCGTAGAGCGCCTCCAAATCCTCGAGTCTCGTCTGCAGGCTCTCCTTTTCCTCCAGCAGCACCAACCCGTACTGAGCCGCCTGGTTTTTCTCGCTGCTCGTCTGGTCTAATTCCAAGTTCAACCTCTCCAGCTCCTGCTTGAGGTTGTCGATGGACTCCA
>NC_091550.1:19497527-19510027 GCF_042767895.1 Penaeus vannamei | reverse complement strand
GAGAGGGGAGAGAGAGAGAGAGAGAGAGAGAGAGAGAGAGAGAGAGAGAGAGAGAGAAGAGAGAGAGAGAGAGAGAGAGAGAGAGAGAGAGAGAGAGAGAAAGAGAGAGAGAGAGAGAGAGAGAGAGAGAGAGAGGAGAGAGAGAGAGAGAGAGAGAGAGAGAGAGAGAGAGAGAGAGAGAGAGAGAGAGAGAGAGAGAGAGAGAGAGAGAGAGAGAGAGAGAGAGAGAGAGAGAATTTAAATATGGGATTCAATATTTATATTACTACCTGGACAAAATTAAACGGCATTCATGTTCCAGGAGAGGCTAACAAAGCTCCACCATATATATTCTGATTCCAAATTTGACTAGAAATCACATGCTAGGTCTGCAAGCATTTTCATGCCAGAATATACATGGTGAAAGTTTATCATGTTCATACAAGAATATCATCTTCAATTAGCTTTACTTCCTGATTACATCCATACCTAAAAGATGAACCCATATTACTTTAAACAGTAATGAATCTTGGTGCATTTCTATTCAATTACCTTTACTATATTTACTGGTATAGTCCTTAGTAGGTGAGGAAGCAGCCAGCGGTCCAAAAACTTTGTGATTTATAAGCTGCGGAGAAAGTACATATAAGATAAGATTCTCAGAACCACTCACTCTATTGTTTACATATATTATTTTTCATCTAAAAGAAGGCTATATGAAATTGGACCTGTACCCAGTACTATATCTTGCATTTTGGTAAGAAATAAAAGGTTTCTCATAACAGATACTGGAAGGATATTGGTAACAAATGAACCACAAACGTGTAACTTGTTCCCCGTTAACCTGAGTGTGATTACTTTAATTACAAACACAACTTGATGACAATAAGCATTTACTTCCAGTTTCAAGTTCAAAGACAAATATCTCCAAAATTTCACTCACACTAAGCTCTATTTATACCCTAATGTCTTCGGGTAATGAGTTCAACGCCAGAGCTCACGGCACTATGATAACCATCTAGTTATAACCAATAACAAATCCACTTCTACTCAGGGGCTTTCAGCTCACAAGACCATAAATATCAATAATTTATCATTACTTATACTTATTTACACAGAGCAACTTTTTGATGTCCCGCTCCTATGGCTCGTTTTGTTGTTTCGTTTTCTTTTCTCATAGCGAATTTTTCAAGCGGTAACTCCATCATTTTGATTATTGAAAGTAACAGTTTGAAAGAATAGATGTCACCTCATTGTCTTACATATTCATACGGTGATTGGGATATGGAATATGTTAAAAGAATTCTGGAGGAATCAGAAATTTGGAGTTCAAAATAAAACAATTCTATTATGTGGTATCTACTATTCCCGGTGTTTTTTTTTTCATAATAATATTTCTTTAAGGTTAGAATAACCCAGATGGGTTAACCTGTTTTCAAACTTGATCTGTTATAATCATCATACGGATTTATAAAGAATTTTGGAGTACGAACGGGCTCGTAAATTTCAACCTTTACTTCCTTTCCCGGCAGCACCAAAGCATTGATTTTGAAATATCAGATTATCAGTGACAAACAGAGCCCTATCTTTTTCCTGAGAGCTTTTCTGGAGATTTTAGGCTGCATCTTGTTTCATTTTGTGTATCGGAAATATATTGATTTTCTAATTCTCAATTTCCAAATGCTTATTAGTGATTAAAAAGAAAATTGAATTTCCCGCGAGGAACGTCACCTAATGAAGTTACCGCTTAGCGTTATACTTTATTATATTTCAATATTCATTCGTCGTATTTTTAATATCTAGTAAACATATCAGTAAGATATCGATATTTTGTTTCATATCTTTACATTCAAATAAACTATATATGCACATAAATATCACTAATATACTGATAAACAAATAGACAACTTCATTGTTGATCGTACTGGACCAATAGAAAGACGACTTACGTCATAGGTTACTCTTATGTAGTTAATTTATATATGTGTGAATTTCGAATGAATATCGGTATTTTTATATTTAATACATAGATCAATATAAAACTTAGATAATCAAATTATCTAAGCACACAAAAATTTATATAGTTGGAGTCGTAAAATGTTTTTACAAGCAAAATTCATGTCATGAGCCGGATATAATAGAGTATGAGGAGGAGCTATTTGCTACACGAATTGAAAACAAATTTGAAAGAAAATGTTAATATGATCTATTATTTAACAGCCTAGTGGCTTATTTTCGAAGTTGAGCGCCTTTAGACCATAAAAGGTAAGAACGTAACAGTGCTTTGACCATGATTAGAATTGCTAAGGAACTTAAAACTGAGTAGGAACAATCTCATTGGCAGTTACTTTTTCGGGGAATTTTGATAAGCTAATGAACATTTCTCCGTTAAAATATATATAAGATATGCGAGTTAGTTACAGATATTTGTGTTCAGATCATGACTACCGGCTTGTTTGAAATTACTTATACTAGATATAGGGTTTTTAAAGTCATTTGATTATGCTGATTATTATCCAAACAAACATGGTTAAGCTAATTTTGTCTGTCTAATTGTTTCATTCTCATAGTCATTCATGATAGACTTACTACGTAATCTTTATTGGATGGCATTTACAGATCTATGTAGGCTCAAAGTCAAAGAAAAATTAACAAATCATTAAGAAACGTTACTGATATTCTGTAGTCTTTGTAGTAAATGTTTTGCTAGGAGTCTTATGCTGCGTTCGGAATTCCTCGTCTTGCTCATCCAGATAACTTGTCCAGGACCAACAGGACAAGGAGTCTGTGTTTGGAACCTCCAAGACCCTTTCTGCCCAGAATGCAACTGGCTCGAATGTAAACATTTACTTTTTTATCATACTGGTCTTTGTTTCACACGCTGCATAGGTTTTGTAACTCCATTGATGCATATTTAATTTACCTGCAACTGACAAATACAAAAATATCCTTTCATAACATCAACAAAGGGCCATAAAATTACCCATCAATATCTTGTGTTTGCCTGCAACTGTCAGTATTTACATACAAAAGTTATTGTGACGTCATCTTGTCCTGCTCACCCAGCTTCACTGGAGGGCGAGATGGACGAGATGGACAAGGTCAAGTGATCTTGTCCAACTGGTCTGGACGAGCAGGACTAGTAGTTCCGGATACAGCATTACAAACCATGTAATTGTCTGGTCTCTGCAGTACTTTAGAGAATTACCAATAGAATAAATAGTGGAGGGCAAAACAACAGTAGGTTCATTTTATGAGTATGTTCATACTAGTTCATACAAAAGATACCAGTAAAAATGTGTGGGGAAATATGGAAGCAGGAAGTAGATAACAAGAGCTAACATTTATGTTTAGGAAATATTTAAATAAATCACAAGAAAAGATAAATTCCTTACAGGAAAATTGTTAGTTAAATTAAAACACTAAAAAGATTACCCAAACATTTTAGAATGTGGTTGGATGGGTAGATATTCATAGCAATTAATGTTTATGGATGTGTATTTGATGATAAGACTTCACTGATAATGATGTGAAACCATCAGCTGCAAATGAAGCTACAGTTAAGCTCTCTTTCATATTGTTGTGAATATAGGGCTAATCCTAAAGAATTATACACAGGCTAATTGTAAAAAGTTGTACTAGCGTTAATGAGAGTGTTTCTTTTGGTGATGATTACAATTGTTGTTGTTAGGGATGTTGTTATTGTTGTTCATTCTTTTTGGTAATGATATTCATTTTTATTTCATCATCATTATTATTTTTCATCAATCATCATCATCATTATTATTTTTCATCAATCATCATCATCATTATTATTTTTCATCAATCATCATCATCATTATTCATCCATCATCATCTTTATCATCATCATCATCATCATCATTATCATCAATCATTATCCTTTAATATGATATGCAAATACCTGGATGCATATGAAATACTTGTTAATGTCTTTATTTTTATTTCAGATGGCATCAACCTTGGAAAGTTTGACTGCTGAGATCTTACGAGGTATGGGTGTTGGATCACTTTCTGAAGTAGCAGCAACCTTACCGAGTGCTCTTACAACAGGTAGATGGCTTGAATCATTGTTCTGGTGAAATGCATATTATTATTATTATTACTGTTACCATTATTATTATTATTATTATTATTTTACAAATCTATCAACTTTTCAGGAGGAATACTGATACAAAAATTAGTAGTACATGTTTTAAGTAGTATTGTACTATTAAATGCTGGACACATTTTAATTATTTCAGATGTAAACATCAGTGCTGCTGAAATGGAGCTCAAAGCTGGCCGGATAGAAGAAGCGTTTCACCAGCTGTCTCTCTCACACTCAACTCTCCTTCACCACCGAATGGCACAGCGACTTCATAAACCAAAGTTAGTCTCAATAAAGTCTTGGTATTGATGTATTTATTTTTCCATCAGGTGCTACTTGAATATATACATGTGATTTTTTGCATTTTATTTAATATTGAATTGCTTTGGTAAGTAGTTATCTTTTGTATATTATATAATGTATATATGTATTTCAGTTCTGCAGTTGAGGAAAGTACATATGATTATAAACTCAACTAACATGTTTTCCTGTGTATCTTTTGTATGAGAATGTTGGTATGATTGACTTACATATATTCCAGTTATAATCTTTTTCATTCTAGAAGGTCAAGTAAAACATATTGCTTTTTTCTTCATGGATAGACTTTGCAGTGTGTTTTAAGAAAGAGTGCTTTTATTCACAGTAAAAACAGGACAGATGATGAAGGATACGATAGCGATTTGAACTCCATCTCTATTGACAATGAGAAGATGACATTAGCCACCACCAAAAAAGAGGGTACAATTGATTTACTACAAAAACTCCCCTCCGGTGAGTTCACCCAGCTATGTGACAATTTAGTTGATGTGTAAATTAGAAAGTGGTGTTTCTTTTACAATTTTATATTTGTACATCTATTATAAATTCCTTACTTTTTTTTAGATTGGACCATAGTACAAATAACATCAGCCAATGTAGGAGAGTGCAATCTTCGAAAAATAGGTGATCATCCTCCAACACCTCGATTATACATATCCCGCTGCACTTGTGGTCCACAGCCTACAATTGCTATACAGGTACTTTTAAATTGGGATGAAAGAATGTAGAAGAACCATATTTATGAATATGTTAGTAATTTATTACCTCTGGGTGTGTTGTAGCTATGTCTTGCTATGCAGAGCATTGCTGCCACACCAGGGGCATGTATGTCATGCCATCAGTAATGTAGTTAAGTCAGTCTCTAGTCTTTCTGTCTTATGTACTTTGTGTCATGGTGACTGAATGGTTTTGTGGGAGCCTAGGCAAACAAATATCACTTGAACCTTGTATTATCTAACATGTCTGTATCAGAGCCACAGATCAAGACTTTATCTGTATGTTTGTAGTTTGAAAACAATTGTACTGGTTCCATACATTTCACATGCACCTATGTTTGTGATGCCTCTAAGTTTAGCTGGCCTGGAACTATTGGTTTAACTTTTAGGAAGTATTAGTTAATATTTTCTTAGATAGGAATACCATTTGAATAAGAGGAATATACGTTTGAAATCAAGTTAGAAGCTAATTGGAAGAGTGACATAACTTATTTACTCCAAAAGACAGTGGCAGCTCCAAGAGACAAGGGTGTACGAGGGATCTTAGAGGAGATTGAGCTTATTAAAGAGGAGAATAAACTCATTAACCGTGACTTCAGAAAGCAGGTACAGAAATATCATGCCAAGCGGGAGGAGCTGAACAACAGATTAAAGGTAGGATTTTTTGTGCAACCTTTAATTTATCTATTTTCTTTCATTATTCACTCAAAGAAAATTAAGTCATGGAAGAATTTAATTATTGTAATTTGTTGATATAATAAGAGAAAGAAAAAAAATCACTGAAGTTATGGTAATTTGAATCAAGTTTGAAATTGAAGATTGGACTAATTTTGAAGTAAAAACTAAATGAAAATGATACAAAGGAAATAAGGAATGAAACAAAACTTCTATTAAGAAAAGTTACTTTTAGATGCCTTTTTGTTCAACAGTGTGTTGTAAAGTCTATGGAAGTAGCTTGGCTGAAACACTGGTGCTGCTTGTTGCCTGGAGGTCTGGAGCCCAGAGATCAGCAGGTACTGAAGGACACCATACGTCGTATTTTAAGTAACTACAAGGGGTGTCTAACAGAAAATCAACAGCTTCTACTGCAGGTGAGAGATTAAAATTGAGGAAAGATACATGTACGTAATATATACACATACCATAACTAATTATTCAATGTATCTTAAAATTTTTACTATAGAAGCAAATTGATCAAGTTATGCATTAACTTGGATATGTTTACATTCAAAATTGAAGTATTCTTTGAGTCTTTAGACTGCAGCTAATAAAAACATATATGAAATTAAGATGATCTGAGCCACTTAAAAGATAGACTAGAATATTGAACAGGTTCTATGTTTACTCAGTTTAAGTTAATTCATTGTTATCATTGACAACAGTATTACATCCACAGTACATGATAAGCTGCCCAATACCATCAGAGAAAGCAGGGAGCATTGAAGGAGGCTCAGGAATAAGCCTGAGAGCTGGCATTGCTGTCATTCTGGGAGAGTCAGTCAGGAGTCAGAATGTGAAGAATTTGTATGCAGCCATCCAGAGTGAGGAGGCATCACTGGAGCAGTTACGTAGAGCTCCAAGAAACCCAGTTATACTTATCATTGACAAGGTAAAAGTAGGAAAAGTTTTTGTGTGTGTGTGTGCGTGCGTGGCTGTGGGCGTGTGCGCACGTGTGTGTGTGTGTGTTTGTATGTGTGTGTGTGTTTGTATGTGTGTGTGTGCACCTGTGTGTATGTGTGTGTGTGTGTGTGTGTGCATCTGTGTGTGTGTGTGTGTGTGTGTGTGTGTGCATCTGTGTGTGTGTGTGTGTGTGTATGTGCATCTGTGTGTGTCTGTGTGTGTGTGCATCTGTGTGTTTGTCTGTGTGTGTGTGTGTGTGCATCTGTGCATGTGTGTGTGCATCTGTGCATGTGTGTGTGTGCATTGGTGTGTGTGTGTGTGTGTGTGTGTCTGTCTGTGTATGTCTGTGTGTGAGTGTGAGTGTGCGTGTGTGCGTGTGTGTGTGTGTGTGTGTGTGTGTGTGTGTGTTTCTCTCCCACCCTCTCTCCTCCCCCTCCCCCTTCAGTTCCCCCATCCCCTTACTCACTCACTCATTCTCCTCCCTCCTTCATTTCTTCTGTAGATTCTTTATATTATGTTAGATGAGATGTTGAAAAAACGTTTATTCTCATTACAGAGTGTTGTGACATTACCTTGGGAGATGATGTGGGTGATGCATGACCAGCCAGTGACAAGGATGCCGAGTCTGAGGATGCTGGTTCTTTTGTATCAGGTATGTTGTGGGCTTTGAATTTGTTGCAGGAGTGGAAGAAAGAAGATAGGGGACAAGTTAGATGAAGTTGAAGTGGAGGGAAAAGGCAGGAAAAATGAAAAGAATAGAAAGAATGTGAAGAAGGAAAGAAAAAGGTGGCAAGAGAATAGAAAAGGACCAATTTTTTAAGCCCAAGCCACCAGGCATGGCATGTATGTACATGCCATTGCCCATTGTGTGTGTTGAATTTAGTAATTGTTTTTACATACAGATGGGTCCACAAGTACCAAGTCACAATGAGCCAATTATGCAAACTACCTGTTTCACCTGTTTACCCTTTTCCTTGATTTTCAGTAATATTTTCTAATATTTAATACTGCTGTTAGTGATGTCAGTAACAATATAGTAATTATAATGTTCATAACAAAATAACAGTGTCAATATTGATAGCATTAGTAAAAAAAAAAAGTATTTTCCTGCTTTTTCAAGGAAAAGTGAGGTTGCAAGATATACTAATTGACTCCTTTGTGGCTAAGCATTAGGAGAGCCATCTATGTGCAGAAACAATTAGCCAAGCATTGCCAAAGGGAACACACCATCTTCCCGTCGACATTGGGTTAAAGATAGTACTTCTAGTGATGTGTTTTTCAGTGGTTGTAAGGCATGGAGTTCTTAGTGCAATTATTTTTGCTTATATTTTTTTTCTTTTTTGTGATTATGATAATTTTTCATTTTTGTTTTTTACTATATTGCATTGATATTCTTTTATATATTATTCATTAAATTTGCTCTCTTAAGTTTGGTTACTTATTTGTAGTTAAGACAAATATATTATGTGAGCTGGATTGATTAAATTTGCAGTTAAGATATTCTTATACTTGAGATAGGAACATTGAAACATTGTTGAGAAATGATATACAGCTTAGGTAATAGGTTTATGATGATGTGTTACCCAACTCATAAAACACAACTCAATATTATGTTTGATCTCACTCTATTCAATTTCTCATAGTTGCTTGTGTTTGTTATGCTTTATTTTTCATTTCATTTTTTGTTCATTGCTTATCAATTAATAGTACACTTATTTTTGTTTTCATCTCTTTGTCATCCTCCCCAGCATCACTCTTGTCGAGTCAATAGTGTCCTTGTCCAAGGAGTAGATTCAAGTAAGGGTTTCTTCCTAGTTGACCCTGACAGTAACCTACCCAGTACTCAGGAACGTGTTAAGGGTCCCCTAGCAGAGACAGGTTGGCAAGGTATCACTGCTCGAAGACCAACACATGATGAGTTCAGGGAAGCTATATCAGCAAATGATTTGTTTGTGTAAGTTGCCTGGGGAAAGTATTATTGAATGTCTTTGTTTTTGGTCCCCAAAATTGTGTATTGAGAGGAAAGTGTGAAACAGATATAATAGGATTATTTTGGTACAGTATATCCTCTTGATTAGTTCATATTTTCTTCTGTTTGCTCAGGCTAAGGCATTGATCACTAACATAATCTAAAAAGTGTTACAGCTGCAGGGATATATTTAAAATCTGAGTATTAATCATGTGTTCTATAGAAATTTCAAGCACTATTTACTTTATAAAATTATAGATAGAGAAAATATTTACAGTTATATTTAGGGTCTTACATATGTACATTTGTATATATATACTTTTTTTCCTTTATGGACAGATACATTGGTCATGGATCAGGGAGTCAGTACTTGCCAGGGGAACTAGTTGAGAGGTCTGAATGTCGAGCCCTTGCTCTCCTCTATGGATGCTCCTCAGTCAGGCTAGCTCCAAGGGGTCGTATACCTGACCCATGGGGTGTTGTCCTGAATTATCTCATTGCTTATTGGTGAGTATTTTGTATGGTTGGTGACACAGTGTATATTGTGTATATTGATAACATGTTTATATTATAAATGCTTTAATGGAATACTAAACACTTAATATGTATAATGGGAGATCTTATGAGAAAAAAATAATCAAATGTGGTAAAATATCTTTGCATATCACAGTACAGTATATCATGGTGAATACATAAGTCCTTAATTTATTGTCTAGGGCTAATGGATTAAAGGAGAAAATGCCTGGTATATACCATGATATTTAAACCTCATATAGCTTACAAAGAGGTGAAAAATGGATACGTAGATATGAATATAAAATGTAAAGAAATTTGGATAAATATCAGGTACAGTATACAAGGCATATACACAGTGTAACACTATATAGGCAGGATAATTATAATGATATGGCAGGGTGTATTCTAACAATACTTCATCATACATAAAAACACAATACTAGATTATCATCATTGTTTTCAGTCCATGTGTTGTTGGAATGCTGTGGGATGTGACAGACAAAGACACAGACAACCTGACTCTGGAGATGTTACGAGCCCTTCAAGGCATTAATGGGGTCCCAGGATCCCCACTGGCAAACCCACCCTCAGACATCCCACTGTTGGTTGCTCGATCGCGGTCCATTTGCCGTTGGTACCTAACGGCTGCGGCACTCACTGTGTATGGGCTACCTCTCCACGTGGTCAATAGTAATAGTGAATGATATTTTTACTTATTGATTTTATTATGTATTTGGAAATGGATATCTTCTGAAAGATACTATGGTCATCTTTTTCACATTCTCAGGAACTTACAGCAGGAATGTGAATTTGTAAATATTTATGTGTATTTTTTATCCTTTCTATTCTCTTCTCATTATTTGTATGAATCCACTTCTAAAAAGGGACACAAGTTTCTGTGCCAGAAATCTGTACAAATTTTATGTACTGAGATTGATTGTATAGTCATATTAAAAAATTATTTCAGAAAATTAACTCTATAAATATATATTTTAGGAACAGTATGAAGTAAATTTTATATAGTTTTATTTTGTATGGAAAGAAAATATTGATTTTTTTCTTTACTACTGAAGGAAGCTCATGTCAGATAACTTTTGAATCATTATTATGGTATAAATTATCTTGTGATAATTTCATGTCTTGATTGTATATTGGATGATATGTAAGATTATGACAGAATTTCCCCTGCTCAGAGAAAAAAGAAAACCATTCTAACACCACAAAGCAAAATTCGATCTATTAAGTTGATATGTTGTATTATTGGTTTATACTGTATTCTTATAGATTTACAGAAAATGTGTTGTATAAAAGGAGGAACTAGTATATCATGATTTTGGAGTCAATATATATATTTTTAAATTAGAATTGAAATGATTTTCTCTCTGTGTGTTGTTAAGCACCTACACAAATGTTCAGTTAAGTACATGAGAAAAAGGTAGACTTATTATACACATTTGTTTTTTATTTAGTGATTTTGTATAATTTTAAAAGAAACATCTTTTGTACATTTCTTTCCTTTGAAAATAAAATATTTTAGAAATGATATTAGCATCTTGATTTCTAAACCATTTAATGAAATTTTTGTATAAATTTATCATGAAATGTAATAAATATATGCAATGAAGCATTGCCCCACTTGTGAAGCAACTTGTGCCATTATTATCAATTTTTTTATACCACATTATCACAACTCTACATGAAAACTGCTGCAAGATATAGCCAAGATAATTATTGCTGCAGTGGTTTTAGTGGTACAACGCATTTTACATTAAATATGGGTTAACAAAGGAGATACATTACTAAATATTGTTTTGTAATTTATTGTCCTGTGATATATTTTTTGATAATGAGCTAAAATTCATGATTGTCCATTAAGTCATCATCATGGCCATCCACCTCTTCATAATCCCTCTCTAGCTGGGCCATGTTCTCTCGAGCCTCAGAAAGTTCTGCTTCCTCGAGACCCTCACCAGCGTACCAATGGACAAAGGCTCGCTTGCTGTACATGAGATCAAATTTGAGATTTACACGTGCCCATGCTTCCCTGAAGGCAGTTGTGTTGGCTAACATGCATACAGCTCTGTTAGTCTTTGCCAAGTCTCCTCCTGGAACTACAGTTGGGGGGCCAGAATTGATGCCCAATTTAAATCCAGTTGGACACCACTCGACAAACTGGACGGTCTTCTTTACTCGAATAGCAGCTATGGCTCTCTGGACGTCATTAGGTATTACATCACCACGATACAATAGACAGCATGACATGTATTTGCCATTGCTGGGGTCACAAGTAGCCATTTGTGTGGAAGAATCAAAGCAGGCATTTGTCATGTCTGCTACAGACTGTTGTTCATGGTTTGCATTGTCAGCTGATATAACAGGTGCATATGTAACTATTGGGAAGTGAAGACGTGGCAGTGGCACAAGATTAGTTTTAAAATCCCTAAGATCAACATTAAGATCTCCATCAAAGCGTAAGGAAGCAGTTGATGCAGATACCACCTGTGCAACATGATGATTTAAGTTATTATAATTTGGACGACCAACGTGTAGTTTGTTGATGCACAGGTTGTAAGTAGCTTCATTGTCAAACACAAAGACGCAATGGTCATATTCCATGGTGGTGGAGGCATGCAACACAGCATTGTAGGGCTCGACGACTGCAGTGGACATACGGGGCGAGGGGAAAACAGCAAACCTTAGCATACTGGGACTTGTGAACTCTTCCATCACTTTCTCTAATAACAGCGACATGAAACCTGACCCAGTGCCTCCGCCAAATGAATGAAAAAACATGAAACCCTGAAAGAAATGAAATTGTTACATTTTATTTTCATTAGTAAAAACAGAAAACGTAAACACTATAATAGTATGTTTATATCTACCAATCTATTTATCTATGTCTTTGTGTAAATATACATAATTGGTTCTTCTGATGCATATTTTACAAATATGCTTTCTAAAGATGTTTATGCATATATAAATATTTATCAAAACTAAAATATCCTGTAAGTTAGAAAAATATAAACAAGCACAGGAAACTGCAAGATAATGGAATGAATAACTACTACCTAATTACAAAATGAGCCTTTAGGGGTGTTTCCTTTGGTAAGAATAAACTTTAGAGACAGACACAGAGAACCTACGCCAACGAATGCTATTGTTTATATCAATGTTCATTACAATTACATTCTTAATGACACGACTGGGTATTAGCGTTTTATATAATTTCGAAAATAAAATTTATTTTGTTCCAATAAACTGTTTAAAATTATCT
>NC_091550.1:19475027-19482527 GCF_042767895.1 Penaeus vannamei | reverse complement strand
CGGGTAAAAATGCTACCATACATTTTACAATTCCCGGCGCCGTGGAGTAAGTACCATTTCCCTCTCTATGCGGAAGTACAACTGACCTCTCACGACCCCTTCCCCCTCGTGTCAACTCTCGCTTCTCTCGGGTGACCGCGATGGTGACCTGTGCCATGTTGCAACATGTACACAACGGAGGTAGGTATCTCGGAGAAACGCTTTTTCCTGTCATCCAATTATCATTTTTTCACATGTGCTACGTAACTTCTTTTTCTTTCCTGTTTCCGATTCTGATTCAAATTCAGATACTTGGTTGTCTTAAGGCATACGAAAATATACATACAGAGTAGAGTTTACGTGAACAATTAATACAAAGCATTGACTTGTTAAGCAAGCACTTTAACAATCGGATAAAAACATATTCTTGTGATTTAAGTATGCATTAAAGATGATAAATACGGGACAGACGCTGACATCATGAAACACTGATACAATATTCATGAAAACAATTGCTGTGATGAGTCAGTGACGGGTGAAAGAGTCAAGTGAAGGGCTATTTTGGATGGCGGTGGGAGGGACTCTACAGCCGGTGTATGAGACGGACTCTTGTGCAGATGCTTTTAGGCGAACCCGGTTATTTGTCGTGAGCTGTGAACCATTTCTGTCAATAAAAACGGGTGACTGGCAACTATCCCCGGAAATTAACTTGTATAAAAACATTACCGTTATTGTCTGAGCTTTAAAATAGCAGGTATATTCGTCATAGTTTAGGTGAAGAAACATTTTGAAGGTCGATTCAATTTGATTGACTTGTTGACCTAATGTAAGGACTGGATGGAAGCTGATATACAACATTATTGATCTGAAATTAAAGTAACGGCGAGTCAGGCACAATAATCCGTGCATTTAGAAACCTTTGAAGCGTATTGGTTGATCGCCAGAATACTATAACAAGGACAATAACAATGATCGGTGTTTATCTGGATGTCTGTAACTAGACTAAATACCAGTAAACAGTATTTTAAACATTCAAAAAAATTAAGCTGCATGGGTCCACTCACTAATCACTGCAAGTTGTTTACTCGTGTGGAACGCACGGACTGCATTTCAGGATGGCGTATAAACTGGACTGTCGCCAAAACAACAAATGATGACCTGATAGTTGCAGAATTAATGAATATCAAATAGGACTGAGGTAATAATTGATCTATGCACATTGCACTGAAGTAGCAACTGATTGAAATAAAGTCTATAGCAAGATTATATAATGTATCATCTAATGGCTCATACATATTAAAATTGATAAACTTTCTTTTCGAATGGCAGATGGTGAAGTCAAAAGTTTTCCTTGGATCCAGATATATCATCGCAATTTCTGAATCTAAGAAGCATATACAATGTGTAGTACTTCACCGATTACAAAAGTGCTGACTTCAATTATCAATTGTAATGGTCGAATCGCCATTATCTATTCCAAGAAGTTCTACGTGTGATTTAGCTCTGCTTTTATATTTGGCGTGTATGTTACTTGAAGTTTTATAATAATGTTTTGTATTGATAATGTTGTCTAATCGTGATCCAGGTATGACTCCTTGAATTTCTTTACTGATCAGTTCAAACAAGTTCCTGTATTCTTTTCTTAATCGTGGGTCATTTGAAACTTATTGGAGAAATTATAGATATTGTGGGAATGTGTTTGCTTTATGACCATTTATGTTTAATGCAGCAGTGATTAATAATAGTCTTAACTAACGATATCAGTATTCATGACATTATTCCCACAAATTTCATAGTGTGATCTGAAAGGGTTTGTGTTTTAGGTTTAGGTCGAGAGCATGTTGTATAAAGTAGAAATGATCCGTGACAAAGATTATTTTGAATTAAGAACCACAAAGACATATCGGCAGTGGATGCTGGTATGATCTGGGTTGGTATGTCTGATGTACAATTATTGAACACACGAGCCATGTCCATACTTGAGACCATTCAGGTGCCGATCGTTTAATGAAATAAAAACAGTTATGTTCAGCATTACCTATGACTTAGATAAAGCTGAGTTAGTGTTGAGCTGTTTGCATATCAAACCAATAAAATTGCACTTATTAGCATACACTAATTTAATGAAAATAGTAAGAATAGTCAGTACACAAAACTCCAAATTTAGAAATACTTAGTCTGTCACAGATATAGATCATGTTTGGTCGACATTATCGTTTACAAGTATGGAGGCTCGTGCAGTTCGCCATGGAACTTACCTGTGAGAATTACGCTAAATTTGTTTTCATTTTTTCATACCTTAAATAAGGGTGGATATGGAATAAATTAGTTAAGTGCTTTAACGCAGTCAAAAGGAAGAAATGTAGCTGGAATTCGGTCTGAGATTAGGGTGGTGGGTGTTTGAGTATTTGGAGCGTGTGAGATAAAAGGGATTGAATTCCGATAGCAAAAAGGCATTGAGAAGGATTATAAGCTGGTTTCTCTCTGAAAGAGCATTCGATCATTATGCAAAAAATGAAAGGGGAGAGTCCGTGATTGAGTTATTGGAAAGTTTACATAGAAATACCTGTTTGATACCACCGGTAAAGCGTGTTAGTGTGCAACAAACAAAAGTCAATTAAAAAATAGTATCGCACCTCCGAGGTGTCGTTGTCTTGTTCAATTTCTACTGAAGATCCGATGATGGCTCCTCCGGGCGCTGGTGGCGGGTGGAGGGAGGTAGTTATCGCGTCGGGTTTGTTGGGGAAAGCAGTTTGGGGAAGCTGGTTGAGTGACGGCTGGGGAAGAGGCGCGATGACGGAGCCGTTCGGCCTTTTGCCTTGTTTCAGTTGGAAGAGACGAGCCTCTCGCTGTTTCCTCGCCGTCGGGTAGAAATACTCGTTGATGAAAATGTTGGTTCCTTCCAATTTGCTGGCATTCCTGAGGGTGGCGTCGCGGTCTTGGCGTTCGGCGAAGCGCACCACGATCGCCCTCGCCTTCCCGGGGCTGCCCTTCCCGATGCGACGCGCCTGCAGGGCCGTCGACGTCGGGAGACCCAGCTTCTCCGATAACAAGGCAATGACTTTGACTTGGGTTTCCTCTACTGTTTCGCTGTCATCTTCGGGCATGCCATCGATGACGAGGTTGTCACGGCGATTGTTTTCTTCGCGATGATTGACACGCTTCTCTAGGATTGTTATGCTATACTGGTAATCACTTAATTGCTTAATTTGTCGTTTCAGCCTCGGCAGTTCGGCTTTTAAATCAACTAATTCTTGCTGGGTGGTTTCTAATCTCGTTTGCAGGTCTCGTACGTCGGTTCGGAGGTCTCGGATTTCCGTCAACATTTTCTTTTCTCGCTCGTCATATCTTTCCGATAAGAGTTCAATCTGGTGTTTATACGACTCGGCTTGAGTCTCTATCAGCTGCTTGATTGAATCTTCAGCCATCGTGTCAGTCGTTTCATCTTAAAAAGCACATGTCAACAGTGACAGTTATTGGCTTTCCGGCACTTCAAAGCTTCAAGGAGTGCGCGTGCTCGAACTCGCACCCATAGTGACACAGACTTAATTTTGAATTATATATTTCGGCGTAAGTCTCTAAATGTCCGATTAAAGTTCATTCACTCACACTCATTTTCCGCGCACTTATTACATTTGCGAAGCTTGCGGTGTAGATGCAGGGTTCTCACTCGAGCTGTAACTTGGAAAAATCGTCGAAACTTGAGCAGCAGGAAGACGACGTGTGAGTTGCTAGATCTGCACCGGTAAAATAAATGAATAAATGAAAATAAAGTAGAATAAAATTATATGAAATAAATCAAATAGTACACGCTTGCAACGTGCGCCTGTTCCTGCTCGAGGGTTCCACATTGATCCCGGTCGCTCTTACCGTTTTGAAGAATGTCGTCTGCTAGCGAAGAAATATGGTAATAACTGGCAACCGGACGTGGATCCAAGTGCGTGAGACACAAAATTATTCACCTTTAAGTAACAACACCACAGAAGCGAAAATAAAGTGAAACAAAGAACTAGCAATCACCGCTTTCGGACAAGCGAGTGGCGGGCAGACACAAGCACTGCTCAGTGTTCGGTGCAGAATTCGCGGGCTGGCCGACGCCGCTAGTGTTGTAGCAAGCACAGTAAATGAGAGATAATGCGGCATTGCAGAGATCTCAGAAAACATCACTTGAGTTGTCCTGTTGCTCACTTACGTTGCAACGCCAATGCACGCCAAAACACTCACTCAAAAATCCGCAATGACAACCACTGACATACGAAAGCGATGATGGCCGCAAACACATGCACACGCTCAGGGGAGCACATGCACACAGACGCGAGGCAATGGCTGAGACTTACAAGGACGCCACACCCAACGGAGCTAAGCACTGGCTGCAGTTTAATCATTAGTAATAGAAAGTGATTGTCTGCTACTTAAAACCCCAATCCAAGTGTGGATTAGAAGGATATTTTAAGACCCCGATAACAGATGTGTTTAAGTGTTATCGTCGGAGAGAAAGCAGTGGGTGGCTGGGTGGAGGAAGGGGCACGATATGGGCGGAGGGGGTGGGGGGAGGAGGAGGAGGAGAAAAGTGTGAAAGTCAAGTGTGAGGAGAGACATTTCAGGTCAGCCAAGGTGATAATCTTTAGCTTGTATTTCCAATTTAATGAATGGCTTTTACTACTGTTTTTTTTTTTCTAAATCTTAAAAGTTCCGATAAGACTAAACGAAATCTGAATTAATTCCCTATACGAATATAATTATTACGTTAATGATTGCATAGAGAGACATTAACACATTAGCTGACATAAGGTCACCGGATCAAAAACCTCGCACAGACGCCGACAGCCGAGCCACAGTACCGTAGTAATCTGAAAATCGCCTTAAACCGGAAACCGTGAAGTGAGTGGAGGGTTAGAGAGCCCGAGGAAGGATGGGTAATAAGTGGTTGGAAACAGGTTGGAGAGAGAGTGCACGGCGGGAGGAGAGAGAGAGGAGAGAGAAAGATTGGCTCTTGAGATGAAAGGGAAACACTGACATGGCTGACGTGTCCTTTCCCGCACTTTTTCCCCCTTGTTTGATTTGTTTTGTTTTGTTACTTTATTGTTTTCGTTTGTTACTGATTCTCATACGGAAGAAAGATCTAAGATGTACACTTTCCTTTGCTACATACACGTGTATGCGAGTGGCGATAGGGTGCAGCGGGGCAGACCACGTGGTACTGTGACCGCAGTAATTGTCAGTTACCTTCGCAAAGGAACCCCATTTTAAAGGTTTTCATGTCTTTATTTCTTCATTGTCGTTTCAGATAATGACATCGTAAAACACAAATGAAAATATGAAGTAATATATATTGAATGTATGTATTGTATGCCAGGCACTTTGCATTGACCTCTGCCCTCTGACCCCAAGCCACATCCTACCCTCACTCCGGAAGTGCATTGAAACAGATGTGAGATGGATTGGAATGAGAATAATTTGTGAGAATCATAAAGCAGCATCTGGCCTCGACCCTTTTCGACCTGCCTTTCGCTGCCCATAAGCCAGATCAGCTTCCGATGCCTCGTGCAGTGTGGGCTAGGCAGACACAAGGTGATTTTGTGTGTGAAAAGACATGCAGGGACAGTGCATGCAAGCACTTACACACTCATTCTAACACTCACACTCTCTCTCACAATCACAATCACAATCACACTAACACACACACACGCACGCACGCACGCACGCACACACGCACACACGCAAACACGCACACTCACGCCCACACACGTAGACATACACACGCAAACATACATGTGCATGTGTCTTTTTACACAAATGTAATAACAGCAATCAGATCACATCAACGGGGAAATTCGCGGAATTACCCTAGACGGATGCTCGGTTTCTCTCGTTATCGATTCAGATGATGGGATGCTGGTCTACCTGAGAAAGAGAGGGGGAACGAGAGCGATTGAGGGAGGGAGGGAGGGAGGGAATGAAAGAAAGAGAGCGAGAGAGAGAGGGAGGCGAGATCGAGGGAGGGAGGGAGGAAGGGGAAGACAGAGAGCGAGAGAGAAAGAGAGGGGGGACGAGAGCGAGGGAGGGAGGGAGGGAGGGAGGGAATGAAAGAAAGAGAGCGCGAGAGAGAGGGAGGCGAGAGAGAGGGAGGGAGGGAGGGAGGAAGGGGAAGACAGAGAGCGAGAGAGAGAGGGAGGCGAGATCGAGGGAGGGAGGGAAGGAAAGAAAGAGAGTGCGAGAGAGAGGGAGGCGAGAGAGAGGGAGGGAGGGAGGGAGGAAGGGGAAGACAGAGAGCGAGAGAGAGAGGGAGGGAGGGAGGGAAGGAAAGAAAGAGAGCGCGAGAGAGAGGAGAGGTGAGATCGAGGGAGGGATGGAGGGAGGAAGGGGAAGACAGAGAGCGAGGGAGGGAGGGAGGGAGAGAAAGAAAGAGAGCGAGAGAGGGAGGGAGGGAGGGGGAAGGGGAAGACAGAGAGCGAGAGAGAGAGAGGGAGGGGGCGAGAGCGAGGGAGGGAGGGAGGGGGGAGCAAAACGCAGAAAGAGAGCGAGAGAGAGAGGGAGGAAGGGGAGGACAGAGAGCGAGAGAGAGAGGAAGGGAAGGGGGAAGGAAAGAAAGAAAGAGAGCGCGAGATCGAGGGAGGCGAGATCGAGGGAGGGATGGAGGGAGGAAGGGAAGACAGAGAGCGAGAGAGAGAGGGAGGTGAGAGCGAGAGAGGGGGAGGGAGGGGGGAGGGGGAGGGTAAGACAGAGAGCGAGGGAGGGAGGGAGGGGGGAAGGGGAAGACAGAGAGCGAGAGAGAGGGAGGTAAGAGCGAGGGAGGGAAAGACAGAGAGCGAGGGAGGGGGGAAGGGGAAGACAGAGAGCGAGAGAGAGGGAGGTGAGAGCGAGGGAGGGAGGGAAGGAGGGGAAGAAGAGGGAAAGACAGAGAGCGAGGGAGGGAGGAGGGGGAGAAGGGGAAGACAGAGAGCGAGAAAGAGGGGGGTGAGAGCGAGGGAGGGAGGGGGGGGGAGGGAGGGAAAGACAGAGAGCGAGGGAAGGAGAGAGGGGGCGAGAGCGAGGGAGGATGGAGGGGGGAAGGGGAAGACAGAGAGCGAGAGAGAGGGAGGGAGGGAGGGATGGGAATGAAAGAGAGGGAAGGAGGGCGAGCGAGGGAGGGAGGGAGGGGGGGGAAGGCAGAAAGAGAGCGAGAGAGAGAGGGAGGTGAGGGAGGGAGGAAGGGGAGAACAGAGAGCGAGAGAGAGAGAGAGGGAGGGAGGGGAGGAGGGAAAGAAAGAAAGAGAGCGAAAGAGAGAGGGAGGCGAGAGCGAGGGAGGCGAGGGAGGGGGGAAGGGAGGGAAAGACAGAGAGCGAGGGAGGGAGGGAGGGGAAGACAGAGAGCGAGAGGGAGGGAGGGAGGGATGGGAATGAAAGAGAGAGGAGGGAGGAGAGGGAGGGTGGGAAGGGAGAAAGGCCAAGAAAGATAGCGAGAGAGAGAGACAGACGGAGGGCTGGGAAGGAAAGAGAGAGGAGGGAGGGTGGAAAGAGTGAAAGAGAGGGCGAGAGAAC
>NC_091550.1:19462527-19465027 GCF_042767895.1 Penaeus vannamei | reverse complement strand
TTACCTTTATCCACTTTAAATCATCATAAATCTGAATTTTATGATGACCAGATTATTAGAATTTTAATGAAAAGGAAAGAAAAAGTATTAAAAGGGTGAAAAACTAATTAGTCTGCCATCCGTATAAGGACATTTGATATGCAAACACGCACTCATATTCTTGTGTGTGTGTGTGTGTGTGTGTGTGTGTGTGTGTGTGTGTGTGTGTGTGTGTGTGTGTGTGTGTGTGTGTGTGTGTGTGTGTGTGTGTGTGTGTGTGTGTGTGTGTGTGTGTGTGTGTGTGTGTGTGTGTGTGTGTGTGTGTGGTTCTTAACAAGTAGTAGATGTCACGCTTAAATGCAAATAGACAAATAAACAAATAGGAATAGAAAATACAGATACAAAATTGCCCAGTGTCTATGATATTAAAAGGCTAAAAATTAATTAGTTCTCCCATCCGTACATCAACATTTGATATGCTCACAAGCACTTATATTCTTACGTGCGGTGTGCGTATGTGTGTTTGTTTGTGTGGGTGTGTGTGTGTGTATGCCGCGTGTATGTGTGCGTGTCAACAAGTCGCAGATATTACTCATGAACGTAAATAGACGAATAAGCTAATAGAAATAGATAAACACGGCCACAAAATGTCCGAGGACCGCCTCAAGCAGCGTCCAAGACGACAGTCTGCCCGCCCCCACCCCGCCCCCTTCACCTTTCCCCAACAGCAAGACGCCGCGGCGGCGCCCGGGCGCCCATCAGGCAATGGTAACACAGGAACTCCACTAATAATAGCCCTGACGCAGTACCCGCCGCCAAGGTCAGGCTAGGTTACCTGCAAGAATTATAATCTCAGGTCTTCCTGCACTGCGATCGCCCGCCCCAGACGGGATGCGAGGCAGACGCCCGCGCAGCTGCTTCCGAAGCCGCATGCCAGCGAGATGGATGGCGGGTTGACTAATGACTGCTCGACTAATGCGTTTTCCTGAATTCTCGTTATTCATTGTTTGAAGGACTAGATCAGGTTTCAGGATTGAGGACTGGCACAGATAAACAAATATGTAATGTACGGTATAATAAATACACTTGCATGTCCGCGTGTGTCGTGGCTGTTCATATCTGCGTGCTTGCGTGGCTTCCTGTGTACGTGCACAAGAAGCTTCTAAATCATGGGACTGTTAAATGATATCCCCGCGCATCCGAGCGAGGACCTCTCGGGAGCCACCCGACGGAGGGGCGGTCACGCGCCCCCCGACCGCTTTGCGGTCAAGGGAGTTCCGAGCCGTCCTTCCGGTGGCTGTTCGCGCTCCGCTTGGGCTCGGGGGGGGGGGGGGGTACCATACACATGATAGCACAATATGATCCAGATATGACATCATATTCTCTCACTACCAGATGCAAATAATTTTCACAGGTGAGATAACTTCTAAAATGTATACATTAATTTGAAAAGACATGAATACAACACACTACTAATGCTGCAGTAGTATAGGCAAAGTTCCAGATGAGGTAATTTCTAGTGGTGACATTCAAGTCAAGATAACCCTTGGTTACACATCATGGGTTCTTTTCCTGTGCCATAAACCTTTTTATTCCAAGTTTGCACTGGGTCGCCGTTAAACTCCATCTGCCTATACCATAAAAGAGGTAATGACATACAACTGCCTTTAACACTGTAAGGTCATTACCATTATAAATCGTCACTTCCCTCTCTTGTATTTACTGATCGCAGCCTCAATATTCACAATCCGTTTTCCTTGAAGTAAATAGCCACTTCTTTGCCGTAACAGTGTTCCTCTACGTGGCGAAATAGCTAAGAATAACTAACACAAGCGATGTCAAGTATGATTTGAAGAAGCATTCAGACTCTAAGGTTGTTTTAGCTAATTCGACCGGCATTACTGAATGTCTAAGTGAGCATTATCAGGCATTACTGAATGTCTAAGTGAGCAATTATGTTCATGGCTTATGTACTATTGTGCTGAATGATATGTCAGTTTTCAGTAAATCTTACAGGAATTTCTCTTCGATTTCGACATGGAAAGTAAGGGGATTGCTTATAAAATTTACTATTGTTCAATAATTCACGCAAAAATCGTTTATTACAATAACATTTGACACAAATAGAATAATGTTCGGAGAGAATACACATGCTGATTTAGTTATGTGCAAATATTTTGTTATATGCAAATATAATGAAAGATTTTACTTGATTAATCACTCTATTAATATACAAGAATCATAGTTTATAGCGTTCAAATAATATAATGGTCGGATAGAATACACGCTGCAGATTTCGTTATGTGCAAATACTTGGTCATATCCAAATATATTAAAAGATTCTACTTGGAATTGATTAATCTATTAAAAAAGAAAAAAAAAAAAACAGCATAAAGTGTCGAGATGATTCTTCGTGCAAAATGGCTATTGCGCTCCACAACAGTATCGCTTCATTGGAGACAATCAGGGCAATAAAATGTGATGCCGAGATGATGTGAGTAATTAATACGATTGGAGGCAC
>NC_091550.1:19442527-19445027 GCF_042767895.1 Penaeus vannamei | reverse complement strand
CTGTCCTGTAAGTAAACACTCTAACTTGTAAGTAAATACTCTGCCCTGTAAGTAAATTGTCCTATAGGCAAATACTCTAATCTATAAGCAAATGCTCTTTCCTGTAGGTAAATACTCTGATCTATAAATGATCTGGCTTGTAAGTAAATACTCTGGTCTATAAGTAAATTAATCAATAAAATACTTTGACCTAAAAGTAAATCGTCTCTTCTGTAAGTAAACACTCAAACTTATAAGTACTAATTAACTTACAGGATAGAAGTACATATTTCTATCCTGTAAGATAATTAATCTAACCTGTAAGTAAATCTTTTGTTCTGTAAGTAAATACTCTAACCTATATATAAGTAAATAGACATGGAAACGTTTCTCATAACCTGATCTATAAGTAAATACTTTGATCTAAAAGTAAATCTTCTGTTCTGTAAGTAAACATTCAAACTTGTAAGTACATGTTCTATCCTGTAAGTAAATACTCTGACCTGTAAGTAAATTTTCTGTCCTGCAAGTAAATATTCTAGCCTATATATAAGTAAATAGACATGGAAACGTTTCTCGTAATCTTATTATTATAAAAAAGTCCATACGATTTCAGCCAGTACACGAGCTCACTGACCTGCCCCGGGGAACTTCAGGGAACCTCTGACGTCGAGCGGTGTACCCGAGCGACTTGCTGGACACCTCCTTCCCTGACGTCGTGTTGTAGACGGACACCTTGAAGCCGCCGACGTCCTCCCGCGTCGTCACATACCACGAGATGTCCAGCTTCTCAAGGACGTCCCTGTTTTCTTCGTCCTTCAGGCGGAACCGCACGTCGGGGTTTACCTGTTGGATGCCAAGAGGGTCTAGATCATTTTCTGTTATTTGTGTGGGAGTATGGGAAATCTGACGCATCAGATGATGAAGAGAGGGGAGGAGAAGAGGGGAAATGGAATGCGAGGTGATTAAAAGTGAAGAAAAAATGGATGAGGTAAAATCGATTTAAAAAAATATATTATTCATTCTTCCTTCCCCATCTAACCATATGCAGTTTATAAACTGCTGGGCCATTTTTCGACTGCTTTTACCTGGTATTCTTCAAAGCTGCGACGGTTATCAGTGCAGCGCAGTTCCTCCTCGGTGATGAAGGGGAGGGCTCTTCCCTGCAGATGCTGCGGGGCGGCGCACACCACGTCGTCCCATGATTTTGAATCGAGCCGGTTGTCCAACCAAGACCGAATTCTGCGCAAGGTGCAGTCGCATTCCACAGGATTCCCGTTGTATCTGCAAAGTGATAAGGGATGATGTATTAGGCTCAGCAAATAACAGGGGAAGTCACTACAATACACTGAATGCTAAATGGATCGCACGTATTTCATTACATGTTTAAAATGCATCTTACTTGATCGTGGTTCCATTGATAGCTCTCGGAACAAACTCGGGGTAGTAATGGTGAAGGTTATTGTTTGTAAGATCCAGCATGGTTATGTTCTCGTTAGCCATAAACACTGACGCAGGCACGGAGATGAGGGTGTTGTTCTGAAGGTACACTTCCCGGAGGGCCCTTCCTCGCCCGAACACCCCGTTGCCAAGCGCCTCCAGCTCGTTGAAGGACAAATCAATGACCTCGAGCTTGGTGAGGTTCCCCAGCACGCCCGGTCGGATCTCGTTGAGGAAATTGTGCGACACGTTGAGCTTCTTGACTTTCTGCATGCCGATGAGAAGGTTCTTGTGCAACACGGGCATGTGGTTATAACTGAGGTCGACGGTCTGAAGGTTATACGGGATCCACTGGTGGTAAGGGAACATCTTCTTGGAGATGGTGCCGAAGGTGTTGTGAGACACGTTGATGTGCCGGATGGACAGGAGGTCGTCGAAGAGACCGTTGGTGCCGTTGTCGACTTTATTAAGGAAATTGTGCGACAAGTCGATCATCCGCATCGATACGCATCCCCTGAAGGCTTCATTGGGGATGTGATGCAAGGCGTTGTGAGACAGGTTGAGGGTAATAAGCTGCAGAAGTCCATCGAAAGCTTGCTTACTAATGTTACTCACGCCATTGTGGGTAAGACTAAGCGTGAACACAACCGGCAGTCGCCCAAAAGCTCCTCTTGTGATGTTGGTAATATTGTTGTGGTCCAGGTAAAGGTGCTGTAGCGTCTGCATCTCGCTGAATGCCTGCCAGGATGGGACGGTGATGGAGTTGTTGACGAGCCTCAGTTCGCGGAGGCTGTTGAGGTTCCGGAAGGTGGCGCCGTTCATCGTGTCTCGAAGGTTGTTGTGGTCGAGATTCATGTAGAGAAGAGCGTTCATCTGCGGCCACGTGTTCGAGGGGATCTCGGAGATGTTGTTGTGCTGGAGGTACAGATAGTTGAGGGACTGCGGCAGGAGGAACAAGTCCTCTAACTGGTTGTTATTAAGAAAGAGCTCCCGAAGGGAAACCAGGCTAGCGAACATACCGCGGGCAACCGACGGTATCTTGTTGTGAGACATGTCCAGCCGAAGGAGCGTCGGGATGCTT
>NC_091550.1:19395027-19420027 GCF_042767895.1 Penaeus vannamei | reverse complement strand
CGACACTTACCTGCCACTAACACCCCGAAATCGACTCCGCCTCTCTCCTCTCGACACTTACCTGCCACTAACACCCCGAAATCGACTCCACCTCTCTCCTCTCGACACTTACCTGCCACTAACACTCCGAAATCGACTCCACCTCTCTCCTCTCGACACTTACCTGCCACTAACACCCCGAAATCGACTCCACCTCTCTCCTCTCGACACTTACCTGCCACTAACACCCCGAAATCGACTCCACCTCTCTCCTCTCGACACTTACCTGCCACTAACACCCCGAAATCGACTCCGCCTCTCTCCTCTCGACACTTACCTGCCACTAACACCCCGAAATCGACTCCACCTTCTCTCGACACTTACCTGCCACTAACACCCCGAAATCGACTCCACCTTCTCTCGACACTTACCTGCCACTAACACCCCGAAATCGACTCCGCCTCTCTCCTCTCGACACTTACCTGCCACTAACACCCCGAAATCGACTCCACCTCTCTCCTCTCGACACTTACCTGCCACTAACACCCCGAAATCGACTCCACCTCTCTCCTCTCGACACTTACCTGCCACTAACACCCCGAAATCGACTCCACCTCTCTCCTCTCGACACTTACCTGCCACTAACACCCCGAAATCGACTCCACCTCTCTCCTCTCGACACTTACCTGCCACTGACACCCCGAAATCGACTCCGCCTCTCTCCTCTCGACACTTACCTGCCACTAATACCCCGAAATCGACTCCACCTCTCTCCTCTCGACACTTACCTGCCACTAACACCCCGAAATCGACTCCACCTCTCTCCTCTCGACACTTACCTGCCACTAACACCCCGAAATCGACTCCACCTCTCTCCTCTCGACACTTACCTGCCACTAACACTCCGAAATCGACTCCACCTCTCTCCTCTCGATACTTACCTGCCACTAGCACCCCGAAATCGACTCCACCTCTCTCCTCTCGACACTTACCTGCCACTAACACCCCGAAATCGACTCCACCTCTCTCCTCTCGACACTTACCTGCCACTAACACCCCGAAATCGACTCCACCTTTCTCCTCTCGACACTTACCTGCCACTAACACCCCGAAATCGACTCCACCTCTCTCCTCTCGACACTTACCTGCCACTAACACCCCGAAATCGACTCCACCTCTCTCCTCTCGACACTTACCTGCCACTAACACCCCGAAATCGACTCCGCCTCTCTCCTCTCGACACTTACCTGCCACTAACACCCCGAAATCGACTACACCTCTCTCCTCTCGACACTTACCTGCCACTAACACTCCGAAATCGACTCCACCTCTCTCCTCTCGACACTTACCTGCCACTAACACCCCGAAATCGACTCCACCTCTCTCCTCTCGACACTTACCTGCCACTAACACCCCGAAATCGACTCCACCTCTCTCCTCTCGACACTTACCTGCCACTAACACCTCGAAATCGACTCCGCCTCTCTCCTCTCGACACTTACCTGCCACTAACACCCCGAAATCGATTACACCTCTCTCCTCTCGACACTTACCTGCCACTAACACCCCGAAATCGACTCCACCTCTCTCCTCTCGACACTTACCTGCCACTAACACCCCGAAATCGACTCCACCTCTCTCCTCTCGACACTTACCTGCCACTAACACCCCGAAATCGACTCCAACTCTCTCCTCTCGACAATTACCTGCCACTAACACCCCGAAATCGACTCCGCCTCTCTCCTCTCGACACTTAAATGCCACTAACACCCCGAAATCGACTCCACCTCTCTCCTCTCGACACTTACCTGCCACTAACACCCCGAAATCGACTCCACCTCTCTCCTCTCGACACTTACCTGCCACTAACACCCCGAAATCGACTCCACCTCTCTCCTCTCGACACTTACCTGCCACTAACACCCCGAAATCGACTCCACCTCTCTCCTCTCGACACTTACCTGCCACTAACACCCCGAAATCGACTCCACCTCTCTCCTCTCGACACTTACCTGCCACTAACACCCCGAAATCGACTCCGCCTCTCTCCTCTCGACACTTACCTGCCACTAACACCCCGAAATCGACTCCGCCTCTCTCCTCTCGACACTTACCTGCCACTAACACCCCGAAATCGACTCCACCTCTCTCCTCTCGACACTTACCTGCCACTAACACCCCGAAATCGACTCCACCTCTCTCCTCTCGACACTTACCTGCCACTAACACCCCGAAATCGACTCCACCTCTCTCCTCTCGACACTTACCTGCCACTAACACCCCGAAATCGACTCCACCTCTCTCCTCTCGACACTTACCTGCCACTAACACCCCGAAATCGACTCCACCTCTCTCCTCTCGACACTTACCTGCCACTAACACCCCGAAATCGACTCCACCTCTCTCCTCTCGACACTTACCTGCCACTAACACCCCGAAATCGACTCCACCTCTCTCCTCTCGACACTTACCTGCCACTAACACCCCGAAATCGACTCCAACTCTCTCCTCTCGACAATTACCTGCCACTAACACCCCGAAATCGACTCCACCTTTCTCCTCTCGACACTTACCTGCCACTAACACCCCGAAATCGACTCCACCTCTCTCCTCTCGACACTTACCTGCCACTAACACCCCGAAATCGACTCCACCTCTCTCCTCTCGACACTTACCTGCCACTGACACCCCGAAATCGACTCCGCCTCTCTCCTCTCGACACTTACCTGCCACTAACACCCCGAAATCGACTCCACCTCTCTCCTCTCGACACTTACCTGCCATTAACACCCCGAAATCGACTCCACCTCTCTCCTCTCGACACTTACCTGCCACTAACACCCCGAAATCGACTCCACCTCTCTCCTCTCGATACTTACCTGCCACTAACACCCCGAAATCGACTCCACCTCTCTCCTCTCGACACTTACCTGCCACTAACACTCCAAAATCGACTCCACCTCTCTCCTCTCGACACTTACCTACCACTAACACCCCGAAATCGACTCCGCCTCTCTCCTCTCGACACTTACCTGCCACTAACACCCCGAAATCGACTCCGCCTCTCTCCTCTCGACACTTACCTGCCACTAACACCCCGAAATCGACTCCGCCTCTCTCCTCTCGACACTTACCTGCCACTAACACCCCGAAATCGACTCCGCCTCTCTCCTCTCGACACTTACCTGCCACTAACACCCCGAAATCGACTCCACCTCTCTGCTCTCGACACTTACCTGCCACTAACACCCCGAAATCGACTCCACCTCTCTCCTCTCGACACTTACCTGCCACTAGCATTTTGAACCTCCCTGCGTACCAGATGTGTCATAACAGGAAGTAGGCATATGGAGGGTGCCCCACCCCCGCTCCCCTCTTCTCAAAAGCAATGACAATGGCTATACCTCTTGTCTGAACATGTAAGATGAAGAAGACGAAGAGACAAACAAACAAACATGTACACAGCTGCTGGCAGAGGTCAAGGTATTGATCCAATATCAGGTGTTACCCCCACCCCCCTTCTCAGGTCGAAAGAGGACCATTTACGGTGTGAGTTAGGTCGCATAGCTATTCATCGTGTTTGATTGTAGCAAAACAAACAAATAACACAAGAGGATCCCTTCTCTCTCGAACAGACATGGGAAAACGATCATGGGTATTGATCCGATAATTATATTTAGCTTTCCATCGTGTCTTAACACGCAGTTGTAGCTTAAATCGCTAAAGCATTCCAATAATAAGAATACAATGCGATGAAAAGGATGATAAAAATCGTTATGTACTTGATATACCTTTATTATCATCTTCAAATATACACAAGCACAAACAAATAGACACTTAAATCATTCTTGGACCCTACATCCATATCCCGCGTTAACTAAAAACTAACATTTTCCTCATCGGTCAAAGCGATGATTACCGAGTTGCCGCGCACGTCGCTTCTCCGGGACGAGGTCGGACGACATCGATGAGTGCGAGAGGGCGTATTCCGGTAACGAGGATGATAATGCAACCACTTCCATGACGGCGGCGCTGCAATCTCGTCTCGAGGTGTAACCAAACAAGAAAAAGAAAGCTATATTAACCAACACTGAGTTTTAAGATGCTGACATTATGCAAACATAAGGCATTTGTCAAAGTCAAATTCTCACTCCATTTACACTTGCAAAAAATTGACTCTCAAAACCATAAATGATAACTTTTTCACAAATGCGCATTATAACAAAGGAGCAGTCCTCACAAGAATAACAGAAATTACTTATCTTCGTGGTCGATTACTAGCTTTGAGACCTCCACTCATCTTTTAACATGTTATAGCAGCCATTCTTATAGTCCTAATACTTCTTCACAATATACAGTTCAGCGGAAAGGATTATAAAACTCTTGTTGCAGGCAATGTCTTTATTATGGCTATCAGCCTTACAAAAACGCACATCTTAACAGGCGATAATGCAATATAAGAAATTTTGAATCAATTTTTAATCGACTTAAATTTAATACGTAAATTATAGAGGAAAGGTTAATATCACACACCTGAAGAGAAAAAGTGGGAACCGAAGCAATATTTTCAGTACTTTTACCATCAATAGCAAGTAGAATACGTTTGGGAAAAAAATCGTATAGTCATAATAAGGGAGAGAAAAGCGTCCTTTTACTTTACTTAGATAAAGAAAAAATGACTTTTTCCTCAAATACAAGAACGATTGAAGTATATATACAAATGAGTGGAGCATATTTTTGTATTATCATTATTATTATTATTATCATTACAATTATTATTAACATTATTATCATTATTATTATTGGTATTGTTATTAGTACTATTATTATTATCATTAACATCATTATCATCAGTAGTATTATCATTATTGTTATTGTCATCATTATTATCATTATTGTTATTATCATAACTATTATCAATATCACAATCATTATCATTATTATTATCATCATCAGTAGTAGTAGCAACAGCAGTAGTATCTCTATTATTATTACTATTATCATTATTGGTATTATCTTTATGCATAATATAGTAGTCATCATTAGTAGGAATAGCAGTAATAGCAGTACTATCTCTTGTTATTACTATTATCATTATTGCCATTATCTATACCATTAATATAGTAATCATTATTATCGTTATTGTTATTATCATTATTATTATTCATATTATCACTATCATTATTATTATCATTATTTATATTGTTTTTGTTATGATTATCATTACCATTATCAATTTCATTTTTCTCATTATTATAATCATTATTAATATTATCATTAATATTATCATTTCCATCATTGTTAATATCATTATCATTGCTATTGCACTTTTTTCGTTAACATATCATTATGAATGTTAGTTGTTATCGTTAGAATTATTCTTATCCTTTTCATTATCTCTTATTATCATGATCCTTGTATTATTTCTATTCCTCTTATTGTCACATAATCATCATCAACACTAACATTACTGTTGCTATTGCTATCATTTCCATTTGCATTGTTATTTTTTAGTTTCTGCTGGATGGTTTGTTGTTACTGCTATTGTAGCTCAAATTGCTACGAAAAGGCGCTAATTTTCAGTTGTCGGTATCGTCTGTATGTTGCAAACCAGTATCGCTATCACAAATTAGCAAGTCGTGTCGTTTATAATAGCATCTGCATTTATAAGTTTAGTCGTAAAAGTGTCTGGAAACGAGAGAATTTTGGAAAATTGCTACTGTTTTGCTAACAATGTGTGCTACAAAAATAGATACACAAATGATCATACTAAGACCTCTAATTATTTTCATAATTTATATAATTTTCTATCATACTCAATTAACATGCGATAGACTAGATAAAAGCTGTTAGAGTAATACTTTAAAAATAATAGCTTAGCGCTTTATGAGTGGGCAACACTGCGTTAAAGGGCGCCAATCAGCTGGTTCAAAGAATGGCGGCGACGGTCTCTGTTTCCAAGGTAAAATTCCTATTTGTTGTTTTATTTGAATATTTATGAATGTTTTCTTCTGGAGCACTTGTATATTAATGATTTAAGGTGTTAGAGTAGACTTTGTGCAATATATGAGCAAGAAAATTGGAGAAATGTAGGAAAACCACGAGGTCTTCCGTGTCGAATTCTGCAAACAAGTTATCCGAATCAAAAGGTATTTTGCATATTCTTGATATTTTGGCTGTTTTTGAGATTGTGTTTCCTTTTTAACAAGTAAATTCTGATTATGTAGGAAGCAACTATCTCTTTTTGAATTATTCCTTTTTTGTATTTTAATTTGTTTGATCCACATTCCTTAGGGATTGTTTTTGCGGGAAGTTATTGTTTTTTCCCCGTTTTATTTTTGCGATTGGTATTTGTAACAAGTCCCAGAACCAGGATATCATGCGAATCCAAAACCCCATACCTAATTTTTACTATCTTCAATTAATTCCTTAGACAGAAGGGACAATCCTATGTACCCTACGCACACTATTTATTATCACTCCGTGCCAACTTTTAGAAAACAGACATCTGGCTGTGTGAGAGTGTTTTGGACTTATTCTCTGAGCGATGAATTTTTTCCCATTTTAATAAATATGAGGCGGTTGCAGCTGTAGCTGCACTCGTTTGGAAAAAAAGCTGTGTCTATTTCCCTCCATCTCTGTATATTGCTCGGTAACATTAACCTTGCAATCGATTTTAAAATATCCGGAAGATTCTGTCTCTTTGAAAGGCAAGGGTCATATATAATGTTTCTGTTTCAGAAAACAAATCATGAAATTTCTTAATATCATAGACAGCTTGCCAAATAGAGGCATGTAGGCTCTACATCTTTGGTTCTCCAGCAAATGCCAACAAACAGTAAGTCTTTACGTGCAGATGCACTCACCAGAGATTTAGTCCTTAATGCCACGTCACAAAATCTATTCAACAATCTAAATTGCTGTGACTGGCTATGCCTAAGTGGAGGGTCGATAGGGGCTGTGCCCTCCAACATCCTCCAGGAAACATTGTCTTCATAATGGTATTCATGGCAAAGCAGAGCTGAAACTCAGAAGCACCAAGTGGACTTGGCACTTTCTGCAATCTTTTTCTTTTATTTGTGGTGTTACTGTCCATATCTGCAAATTATTTCTTTACTGCGATTGCAGCTTTTTGTATTATCAAGAATATCAACTTCAATTTGCCATACCTTAGTGTGTCTTAATCATAATGATTAACTTAACAAACGTTGAGTTAGCATATTCTGGCAAGATAGAGCTTAAAATGGGTTTTCATTTGGTAAAACATCATGAGGGCAGCATATATATTAGCAAAATAGGGTTTTCATTTATGAGGTAACCACAACCCTCAGAGACTAACACTTATAGTCTAAGGCATTTTGAACACCTTTTCTGATGGAGGTCTGCAGCCACTATGGCTCTGATTGGCTCTTACAAGAGACAGCTGAAGGGTTTGAGATACTGGTCTGTCTCTCAGATTATGAAGTCTGAAGTGCCTCTGAATATGAGCATTAATCAACAACCTTTAGGGCACTCCTAAGAAACCACAAACAATCCCAGCTAATCAATGTGTTTCCATAGCCAGGTTCTCTGCCCCAGGTCACAACCACACACAGTCAGTGTCTATGCAGCAATTGTTGCAGTCTATTTCTTTTCTGACAATAGCTTTTGTCAATGCAGATAATTTTGTATATGCATATATGAATAAGTGTAATTTGTTCCTTTCTTAATGACAGAGTCAAACAGAGCAAACATTTGTAGTTTATTATTGGTCTTTGTTTGAGTGTGAATTGATAGGCCTAGAATGATTGCTTGATGCTGCATGGATGTAATGTTGGATTTTAAACTGTAGATCTCACATTATCATAGTTTTTCATAAGTGTGTACAGTATAGAGACCTACTTGTCTGCCACCAGTCTTGTGTTGATGAGCACATCCTTTTCTATTGTCAGCATTCCAGGCAAAGGCCAGCAAACTTACGTTATGTATAAACTGGCAAGATAGAGCTTGTCCAGCTCTCTGGCAGTTAATTGTCAAACCAGGCTGTGCATTTTCATGTAAGAATATATATGTTGTAGAGGCTTACTGGCCTTTGCACAAATGGCAAAAGCTGAAAATCTTGGAGACTGCTTAACAGTGGAGGTTTGTGGAAGATTTCAGATTATAGGCCTTCTACCGCAGATTAAAGGCCTTCTACCACAGATCACGGCAGGATACAAGTGGGTTTGGATAGACACACCCAGTATGATTGAGAGAAAGAAAAGTCCTGTTTTGAAAGTGACTGCAGGAACCTTCCGAAAACATACTGTTTTTAAATTGCCAGCGATGATATTAGCCATGATTGTTATGAAAGGTATTAAGAATATCTGGGATATAGTAGGGGTAAGAAAGTAAAAGTAAAGTGGCAAATTTAAAGCAAGAGACATGGTACCTACCATCTGAATTGTCTACTTTGTCATAAACCTAATGGATGACAATCATATCACACTCATTTGATCAGTAGCATCAGGAAATAATTGGAGTGCCCTTGTTGCTATTCCAAGGTAAATGTCAGGATTGCATGCATAAGGAACAATGAGAAGTGCAATGACAATTTTTCCCTCATCTTTGATGCATGACAAACCCATTTTTGTTTTCCAGTGCAAGCAAGGGTTTTGGCTGACTCTGGAAGGCTTTCACTTAATTCTGATTACTGTCAATGCTATGATTCCCCTTGCCTAAGCTGAGGACAGCCTTCATGTACAGTAAATATAGGTGCCATCTGGTATTCAGTCCTTTACTTTATAAATGCCATCTGTTGTCATTGGGTAAAAAAATATGAGCGTGACTTTTGCATGTTCAGAACATGTAATTCTCTTAGTAAATAACAGTGCTTAGATAAGTACAGGTAATTAACTGTCATTATATGATATTTACAGGTAAATAGGAAGAAGTTCCCTATACTAGCTTTCAAAACAGGCTTTTTAAAATTTGAATGGCTGTGTTCTTTCCAAGCTTACTTGAAACTTGTGGATTGTGATGGAAGGCCTATAATCTGAAAACTGACATACAGTACTTTGTCAAAAAAACACAATGGCCTGTACACTTCACACTCTGATAGACTAACAAACCTCCCTATATATTCTGGCATTAATTTGTTATTTATAAATCAGTAGCCTGTATACAAAGTTCACTAGCGGCATCACAGAGATCATAGTTCCTTTATAGCTTCTGAAACTCACACTGTGTTACATTCAAAAGTTTATCATTAGTGATATCAGTGGTCTCTTGTCTTTTGGCATGTGAATATGACGCAAATGTAACCACTATACACTCTAGTCCCAGGAAAGTGAACATTACACCTTAGCCCCAGTCTTATCTTAATTTGAAGAGTAGTTCTTCCTGTAATCTAATAGCCATTATAGCATCATCCTTGTTTGGGTTCATAACTAATCAAGCCAGGTTTTTGACTCAGAAAGTGGGAGGGTTTTTTAAGAGATTCAGTATGTTTCGTCACTGGATTAATTTGTTTTTAAGATACCCCTTGTATTCATAAGTATCTTTATTTTCATTGTGAATATGCCATTGATTTTATTATGTCCATAAGACTAACCAATTGTTTATTTCAGGGTGTGTTTGCCTTTAAGAGACCAAAGACAAAAAAAAATGAGGACTCGCCTGAAGCAACATCACTGAATTACTGGACGCAGGGTGACAATGAAGATGTCAAGTTACTTACTTATAAAAGTTATGTTTCTTGTTGGCAGAAAGTCAACAAGCTTATTTTGGTAAGACACTACAGTGAAAGTATGTTTTCATGCTTATGTTATGTGAATAAGTACCACAGCAACAGGATTGATATAATTATTGTAAATCTGAATCTTTGAATCTTATCAATTCACAATTTTTTTTGTATACTCAGTTGATTGCTTTAGGTCATAGTTCCCAACTGTGCTTCTCTGCATTTCAGAATTTGCAGAAAAGTGTTCATGCCAAAGTTTTTGAAGACCTAGTAGAATTTGTAAAAAATGCAGGAGAGAGCAGAAGCCAAGAAGAAGAAATTGATAGTAAATTTAGGATTAGCAGTATTAAAAGTCAGAGAGATATCCCCACTGCATGCCTGGTGACGGGTGTGAATATGCCTGATCATGAAGCAATCTTTGGAAGTCTGGTACGGATGCTTAAGGATGGAGTTACGCCTCATATTGCACAGCTCCATAGCAGAAATTGCACCACTGTCAGGTGAGGATTTCAAAATTTAAATAGTCTTGATATACTTATTTTATTGTTTGAAATCTAAAAACAGCTTTGTTCTTGATTCTTGCCAAGATTACAATTTTTTTCTTGTAGAGGTGCAGCATTCAAGATGATCTCGCAGTTGATGGGACAAAATTCTGTAATGGATCCAGATTTTGTTGATGAAGTTGCTAGCGGCCCATCTGTAAAACGTGCACAGTGCACCATGAGTGTCCTCAATGCATGGTACAAGGTAAGATTTCAGAAATGTTATCTTTGTGTTGCAATTTCTGTGAATGTATGTTTTATTCAAAGGGAAAGTCTTTATTACACCCTTTGCTTTTTATTGTAAATTTAAAGTGCAATCTGCTGATGTAAACTTGCATATTAAAATAATCTAAACCTTTTGTACCTGATGGCTTTTATACAGTATTATTGGAGAAATATGATTTTTCCTGTTGTATGATCATGTCTTTGCAATGAATAACAGTTCATAGCTGGGCAACCTGCCACCTCAAGTTGGAATAATGAAGTTTTATTTATTCTGTATCAATGCCGGCTTTTCACATTAGATTCTAAGGACCAGCAGTTCCCTTTTGATATATACAGATTCACAAATTTTTGAGGTCACTTTTGTGAGCGTCTCATTGTGAATGGGTTAATATTTACATTTAAGTTTTAGAGGAAATGGCAGCAATATGGTTTACTCTGTGCTGATTTGAATTACCATTTCTTGATATACAATCTTGAGTGTTCAGAGAAGATGGGTTTGCTTTGTTCATGGCCTGCTGATTTGTTATTGTTATTATTATATGCAATAGTAAATTAAAGTGTGAAATGTAGAAAACTACATTATTAAAAACTTTTTATCCCCAGATCCAAATATTTTGTTTGGCAGTTTCTCAGTTATCAATATAAAGAATATGTTGTAAGCTCCAAATTATATCAAGATGTCCTTTTTTGTTATAAATTATACCTATAATCTATAGTCATATCAAAAAGAAAAGCATTGAGAATTCTTTATGAAAAAGATGATTGCTGATATGGTTGGTGTGGATTCTTGGTTCAGGAATATTGTTTAGCTTGTATTTTAATTATCCAGGGATTGTAGTACTTGTGCAAGTAGAAGTCATTAATACACTATCTTAGTAACACATGGAAATGTTTTGCTTTGCAAGAATTATTTTCTAATCTCGGGTAAAGTACTATAATTCTAAAATTGCTTATTTTTTAACATTTACTTCCTAGGACTTAGTTGAGGACAAAACACTGGAAAGCACACCTCCCCGTCGCAGCAAAGGATCTCCACAAAAGTCCCCGAGAAAGTCTATGGAATCCCCCCAGAAAACGACAGCATCCCCACGAAAGAACCCTGGCTCTCCACGAAAAGGCATGGGATCTCCCCGAAAGAGTGCATCGTCTCCATTAAAGAGTGAAGGTTCCCCCCCAAAGAAAATGAAGTCAAACTGTGGAGCTGCAGTTTCAAGGGTACAGCAACCACTAGTCATTATATTTGAAGATGTGGAGAGCTTCCCTACTAATATTTTACACGATCTCATCCTTATTTGTAGGTATGTAAGATATTTCACTATTTATCTCTTTCTTTGTATTATATGTATTTATATTATGTATGTGTATATATATAGAAAGATTTTTTTTTTCTTCTTCTTCTTTTTTTTTCTTTCCATTTCACTTTTCACTCATATGAAAAGCATTTATATATGGCATAATGGTAGGGTTTTACTGTTTTTCAAAGAATATTATGTTTTCCTGCTAATATGAGGACAAGTTTAACATAACCCAATATTAGTAAATATACGTAATGCAATGTGCCTTAGATTTGTGTTTGCTCTTTTACCCACAGTGAACACTGCTCTGAACTGCCTTTTGTGTTTGTGTTTGGTGTTGCAACCACTCCTGCAGCTGTACACCGAAGTCTCTCTCAAGATGCCTCTGCTTGTATTGCAATTGAGACCTTCCAAGCTCAGCCGTCCACTCACTATCTCAATCAGGTTATTGAGCAGGTACTATATCATGAGAACTCATTTCAGCTTTTCATTGCAAGTTATGTAATACTGTGGAATGTTTTGACGAAATAATAGTAGGATTTAATTTTTCATTTTCATTGCGCTTCAGTTATGTTTTATTCTGTGAAGCATTTTCTTTGTGATATTACAGCATTGTATTCTTTCAGGTTTTGATGTCAGAAAAGTTACCATTTCACATTGGAGGCAGAACTTTCAAGCTACTTTTGGATATCTTCTTGTATCATGATCTGTCTGTTAAGAATTTCATCAAGGCTCTTCAAGTAAGTGGTCTAAGTATACTAGATATTCAGTGCACATGCCTTTCTCAAATACAGATCCATGGTAATGAAGCTTACATTCTTTATCACTGTTTTTATCTGTGACAAAAGTTCAAGATGAAATTTTGAATTTGGTAGAACACCATACTTTACTAGGTGGTATCACTGATGGAAATTATTGTGTATATACGAATATAAGGATGGTTGTCAGGTTACCTTTTTATAAATGGATCTTTTGTTTGAAGATCATGTTTATGTTCATGGCTGTTCAGTCAGGAGTTGTATTTACTGTACACATGACATGGTTCTGCTCCAGTTTCATTCTTGTTGCCCAATTTGGTATATGTAATAAATGGGACATTTTATGGTTTACTGGTAAGGAAAAGTGTAAAGGCATGAATGGAAATGTAATGCTCGTATGGTTGCAAAACACCACCAAGGTTGGCATAGTTTTCTTTTTAATTTCATTATGTTTTGGAATATTTCAATTTAGTTTGTTCTGAGCTGTCAACAAATGTTGGAGGGATATAAACTCAGCTTTTAGAAAATACTTTTGATTCTCTTGCAAATTCTGTATTGAAGATTTAGGGTCACAACAGGTATGCCATGCCAAAAATTCAATTTCCCTCCAACCCTCATCATACCCATGAATATGAAACATGTTCTGTCTAGTTGTGCTCTTGATTAGCAATTTGCTCTCAAGTGATTTCTGCATTCCAATTATTGCTCAACATCTAGGTTGAACAGATGGGTCCTGGGGTCTGTTAAGAAACAACTCATAGATTTTCATCAACTCATAGATTTACATTGTGTGAGAAGGTTATAGTGACTATAATACAGATGAATGTCTCTTAGATTGATGATCATATTATGCCATAGAACTTTGTGATGGCCTCATGCAGTTGAGTGCCAGCAATCTTGATACCCAAACATTAGGAAAGTAGTTTGAAAAAAGTAAATAAAATGTTATAAAGGACCAGTTTTTCATCACCATCCTTCAACTTTGACCATTACCCATTATCAACCCACGCATGATGTGAAACCATGTGGAGTCAGCTGCTTAAGGGAAAAATTAGATGTTTGGAAATTATAGAATTTACCCCACACTCTATACTGTGGCATATATGATTCTTTAAGTAATAAGGCTTAAGAGAATCTTTAAGTTACTTTTGAAGGGCTCTTTCTTAAAAAAAAAAATGCTGTCAGTGCCAAACAAGTGCACACAACTTGGAGCAGGCTTAACTGTTCATGATGCAACAGTGCTATCTTGGTGTGAGAAATAGTCACCTGTTACTTGATAAGATGTCATCCTATAAGAATGGGTTAAATTGATACAGTACCAGAAGTACTTTGTTAATATTATTGATTCATTTCAGTTGTGTATGATTGAACATTTCATGGCAAACCCAGCTACATTCCTGTGCTGTACTGCATCATCCAGATCTTCAAGAGTTAAGAATATGACTTCATCGCAGCTGGACATCATACGGAAGTTACCTTCGTTCAGGAGTTATGTTGAAGGTCGTCCGCCCAAAGAACAAGCAGCTCTCCTCCTTGATGAAAAAGTTACTAAGGTATGAATGAAAATTCATATAATATGCATCATGTTACTTATTTTGTGTAAAAAAAAAAAAAAAAAAAAAAAAAAAAAAATCTTTTACATTATTAGTATGATGGTTTTCCCTAATAAAACATTAACCCCTTGGATCTGGTGACATCACAGCAGTCAAATGGAGGAAAGTACAGGCATTAGGCTTACGTAAGTAGTGCCACCTCTCTGCTGGGTGCACACCCTTTAGGCTGGGCGCATGCAAACGCACGTATGCAGTGGCACGACACTATGCCTCCCCTTTGCAAAGTTATTATGCATTAACATTTTTAGCCTTTTTTCCATTTACCAATGTCCATATTTGCTTAATCCAGATGGTATTAGACTATTTTTCTTACACAGACTCCTTTGTAAATAACTCAATAAAAAAAGTAACATTTTGTTATTTGTTTCATATATTTTATTTTCTGTCATAGTCTAATTTTTGTAATACATCCTGTGCAACCGGTCATGGCGGCCAAGAATAGGCATCCTCACTAGAGCTAGTGCTCTTCCTTCCAGTCATGGGTTACAGACATTACATTCCACATTCAATTATTGATGTGAATAATATAGAAGTCCCTTTTTAAATGCTAAATGAGTCTCCTCACCCTCCAAGACATTTGTGCACTTGTGGCAAGTCTTTTCTGACATCCTGGCCTTTGCTCATGATGGCAAGTCCCCATCACCCGGCCCACAGCCATTTTGTCCTGTGATGGCATGTACACATCACCAGGCCCTCAACCCAAATTTTTCCATGATGTTATGTTATGTCATGCAGATCCAAGAAATTAAGAGAAACTTTATTAGGACAATCACTGATTGTGCATTTTGAATTGCAGTAAGAAAATTAGTAGAAAATGAAAAGAAAACCTTTTGTTGCAGAAAGTTATCACTAGATTGTATTTTTTCTTCTTATACACATGTATTCCTTTTCTTCCAAACAGGAAACTATACAAACCTTATTGAGTGACTTAGATACATGGTACAAGAGGTTCTGCTGCCTTGTGAAGGTTGTACATGCATTGACAAACTCCCTTCCAGGTTCTCCACTTGGTCGTCATGTAAGTAGCAAAAGGAATCCACTTCATAAGACTGTATTTACTCTTCATATTCTACATTATATCAGAGTCTTTAGTTTACTTTTGTTGTTTTTCATGCAAGAGAGATCTTACAGCTTGTTTTGTATTACTGGTTCTTTTGATCATGCTGAGAATTAATAAGGAATTGAATTTAACTTTCTTCCCAATAAAAACTAGATATTTTTTCATCATGATTTTTATAGTTGTTTCCTGTAATGATAATATAACATCAGTGGATCGTGAAGCAAAATATACACGTAAAGAAGTCCCCCCCCCCCCCTCAATATATTTCTTGTCTTGAAATGACTGTTTCTCTTGTTTTATAAAATGCTGCAAGGAAGTGCAGGACAACAGGTATCTATATCAGTGGTTTCCTTTGTTATTTGTGTTAATTGGTTGGCCTTTATGGTTATTGGTGATGAATTTCACGTGCCATACATATTTAATTAAACACGAGTTAGTAAAGTTTTGTGGTATGACTAATGTTTTTGTCTAGTTAATAAACTAAGGTGCATTAGGAAAGAAAGAAGCAAAGGAAAAATGTAATTATAGTTGGCTAAATTGAGTGTAGCAGTAAACTTGATCCATTCAGATGTAAAAGTTGACTTTATAGTAAATTTTATCTCTGGATTTGTAATTTTTTAAGAAAGTAATAATGCTAGATTCTGAAACGAAAATCACATTATGTTCCACTTTCAGGTGAGAGAAGTGCTGATCACCTGTTTATCACAATCACTAGTAGAAACAGAAGAATATAAACAGGCACAAAAGTTGCTGGGACTCATGGCACGAGAAGAACTACTGCCCATTTTACGAGAAATGATGTCTGTCTTGCAAGGTGGGCTTTGCATTTCATAACAGTTGTGACTTATTGTGACTTAATTGGATATTTTATAGAATCTGAAGAAAACAGGTTCTTCAGAACTGCAAAAGTAACTCTTTGATAAAATTAACTGTGACAATAGGACTTATTGGAAATAATATTAAATCATAATTCTAATACCAACAGAATATAATGAAGATGAAGAACTGTCCTCTCTTTATGACAAATTGGTGCTGATGATGGTGCGCTTCACTAGTCTTGATCAGCTTCCTGAATCAGTGGAGGAACCCAAAGAAGAAGAAGATGCTATCAGTATACAAGCATCTGACAGGTTTCAGTTGAAGGAGGTTAGTTTGTTTTTTGTGATGCAGATCTGCTAGGGGAGAAATGGCATGATAAAACAAATTGCAATAGCCTTCTCCTGTACATTACATGGTCAGGGGAAATTTACGAGTGAGTTTATAAATAGTAGTAGGATAAATTGATTTAGAGTCTTCTCCTTTGCTTGATCTTGAATGTGGGGATAAAAAAGTACAGAGAGCATACAAGTTCTGTAGGTTATGTTGCAATTTTTGAGCATGCTTAACTTTTCCTTTGTCACAGTTGTTGCTTAACCACTAAAACATTATTCCATTATAAACCCTTGAAATTTCATCAAATTTAAACAAGCTTGTGCTCTACACACTTTCCTTGTTGTAGAACACTAATGCCATTACATATCTGAAACTATACCATTCATATATCCAAAAATTTAGTAGGAAATTTTTATTAACCCATTCACGACGGTTGTCCCACATATGAGACACCAGAAAAAATAAACATTGCCGGGCGTCCCGCCACTGTGACGCTGTATCGGGGCTTGTGCTCCGACGCAGCCGGTGGGCAGACAGACTCTGGGGAAGCTCCACCCACCGATTTTGTAGCCACCCGGAATCTTGTATTTTTTGGCTTCAAAATATACCGGCGTTAATGGATTAAGAGAGTGTAGTACAATTACTTTGACTCCTTGCTGATTTAGCAATCATAGAAGAATTGTGTGTTGTCAGTGAAACCTGACTTTATCCAAATGACCTGGTGACCTTAGGTACCTTGCCACTGCACCAGAACATGAAAAAAATCATTTATAGGATAGTACCAAAAACCCAGTGGCAGGCACCAACCTTTTGTGGCAACTAAAAATATACATCTGTAGGGGTTTCGCAGGCACATCTAACTGATTTTAGACGGGTTGATATTTATTTGAAGTATAGTTATGAGTGTGCACTAGTTTATTTCAATATGAACCATAACTTTAATTTTACAGTATGTGTACAGTATTTCTGAAAGCTACAGCAGATTTGTTGTAACTGCTATTGTCATTCCCAATTGTTTACTTATGATAATGAGCCCCTATTTTGATAATAATAAAAGAAAAACTAGTTTAAGAATTAATAAAGATTTTTTTATGATTTAAGAGCAGAATTTTGAAAAATGTCTTCTGTGAAAATTTAAATTAGCATTTATGAATTTATGTTAATTGTGGTTTTCTCTTCTATTAGTTTGAAGTTTATAAACAGGAGTAATTCTTTGTTTGCTTATAATTTCTTATGCAAACTACTTTGTATAAAAAAAAATATATATTACTGTTAAAATTCAATATGATTGATTCAAGAAGTATATAGTTTCTAAAGCAAGCTATATTTTACAGAAATTGCAAGAACTTGCAAAGAAAAAAGCTAAAAAACCCAATGCATTTGAATCGCTGAGGGCAGAGCTCCTGCACATTCTGGAAGATGTCTTCATAACCCAGCTTCAACCACCAGTGAAAAGACCCCTTCATGAAATTCAGTTTTTTGATTGCTCATCAACAGTGAAGAGGCATCTTATTGGCATGCCTAGAGCTGCCCTGACCACTGCACTTTCCAACCCACATCATTATCTTCAGGTAAGAAGACCCTTTGTCTATCAGTTATTAATCCTGTTCTCACAATGGACACTGAAAGATAGGCAAACAAAAATCCAGTGCTGACAGGTAAACATGTATTTAGCAAGTGGATGTAATGACAGGATTGTTGGCGCGCATCGGCAGTTTTCCCTGTTTGCACCCGGCTCGTTTGGAAGTTTGTGAGCAATATTTGGCACTTAAAAGCTTTTATTTTGCTACGATTTATAAAAATATTATAATTTTGAAGGTTTACCTTTGTTTTAGGTGCTACTGTCTAAAATCTTTACCATATAAATGAAGCCGCTACTATCAGAGAAAAACAAACTCCGTCTGACGAGCCAGTGGCGTGGGAATGGTCATGATACAATGCCATCCGTTTTTCGGTCCACAACAGCTATGGCATGTACATACATGCCACCTTTCGGCTAGGGGTTAAAAAGCAATCCAATGGAGGACCACTACCTGTGCCAAGCAAAATCACCATATAGGGCTGTCTGCCTAGTAGTTTAACTGTTTGCTGCAAGGTGATAGATGACCCTGTCAGACATCATAACCCATTAGGTATATGGGATCACAGGCTTTGTCCATTAAATGAAAAAACTCTATACAGCACCATCCACACAATTAGTGCCAGGCAAAGTTACTATGAATGTGGCAATTTGTGATATCTCGGGTTTTGTATGGATTTTTTATGGATATTTTTTTTCCCCCCCATAACTATTTATATTACTTTCATGCTATTACTATTATGAACTGTTTCTATTTCTTTTGTCTTTGTTATTTTATTATTTATTAATTGAAAATTTCCTGTTGTGTAAACATCTAAGGTCAGAAGCTGCGAATACAAAATATAACAATAGGGCGAGGCATGGGGGAAAGCCCCCAGGTAAGGAAAGTTTTATGGCAAAATATGTTAGATGTCAAAGGTTGTAGAGCACTGTAGGTTAGTATGGTATTGAAAAGGGTAAAGAAGAATAGCAAACAGTAAGAAAGCTGTTCAGGACTGACACAAAGCCAGTCTTTCATCCTTTCATAGCTCCACACTTTAAGATGTGTTGAGGCGAGGGCAGAGGTCCAAGATGGGAGTGATGCCTTCATTGGGTCTCAGTCCTCGTCTCCTAAGCCCCCCCCCACAACAACAACTGGCATGGGATGGGGGGGGAGGGGGTTATTTTATTAGTTTTGAATCCTCGTCTCCTAAGCCCCCCCACAACAACAACTGGCATGGGATGGGGGTAGGGGGTTATTTTATTAGTTTTGAATGGTGTGTGTAAAATGAGTTTGTTCTGTCAGAGAGCTTCATATCTCCATTTCTTAGTATGAAAGGGAATCAATAAAACCTAAACTGTTGTGTATAATTAATTTTCAAATGTTTAACTAATAATTTATTAAGGCTTTTATGAAACAGTCATCCCATTGATGCCAGGATGGCAAAAATACATTCAATATACATTGTGTTTTTTGTTTTATTAACTCATTACACAGATGGCTCCACAAATGCTCATCACCAGGAAAGTGATTGTGTTACCTATCTCACCTATTTACCCTTCTCCTTTAGCAATTTGTTTTTACTTTTTTATTGCTTTAGTTTACTAATGTTATAACATCTCAGATGTAAATAGAATAGAACAAATATGCCAAAAACTCAAGAAAAGGGAAAGTCAGGTCATTGAGACCTACTGATTGGCTCCTTTGTGGCTAAGCACTTGTAGAGCTATCTGTATGCACACAAAATTTACCAAAGAACACTCGAATAGTGTGATTACTAGCAGCAATGGGGTTGATAAACAATTACCACAATATGTTTTAAGAATTTTTATTTTCTTTCTTGCAGTGTAACTGTTGCAAATTAGATGATCCAACAAGCATAATCACAACTATGCCTGATGTGAGCGTGGTATACAAGTTGCACCTTGAATGTGGTCGTCTTATAAATCTGTACGATTGGCTCCAAGCTTTCATCTCCGTGGTGGATCCAGAAGCAGACACGTCAAACAAGAAAGCCATTGACCAAAAGCTACAGTATCCTTTACAAAGATTAGTTAGAGCTTTACATAATGTTACATTTTTTCATAAGTTTGCACAATTTAAACTGCCTTTATATTTAAAAACATTTTTTTTGTTAAATATTTCTTATATATAGTTCAAGTTCATTATACATCCATTGGTATTTATTATTTTTTAGGATTCATAATGTATGTCTTACTTTTATTTTCACCTTGGCAATGCAATTAAATTTCACTGCTCAGTCATATTTAGTCAGAAGAAAGTTTAAAAATTACCTTGCTTATTTTATTAAAAGCAAAGAAAGACTAATATCATAATCTTACTGACTGGTGGATATCAGGCAGACTTATTGATGTACATAATGTATCTTGCACCTGTGAAAGGTAAATATTTTTCTTGCTGCCAGGGGTTATATTCCTTAAATCTTTCACAGAGCACGATTTGTTCAAGGAGTTTCTGAGCTTCAGTTCCTTGGTTTTATTAAACCTACACGACGCAAGACAGACCATGTAGCAAGGCTAACATGGGGAGGATGCTGAGCAGGAGGTCTTCAGGTGGATTAGATGAAACATTATTTTTAATAATAATTATCTTTAATAATAATTTTTTTTTACAATGTATTAAATAAGAAAAGAATTTTTTTTAAAGTTTTCTGTATTATTTTTGTAAGTTCCTTTATAAAAGGTCATACTAGTAGCAGTCTCATGAAAGGAAAGATTGAGTAGCAGAAAGTTTTAAATGTATGTTGACTATTGCACAGAATTTACTAAGGCCTGCTGATAAGAATTTGTATCTTATATTGCAAATTTTTAAAGTTATTTTTAGGGGGAAAATTTGCAGTGTTATGGAAACGTACAAGTAAAAGTGAAGCACTTCTACATTAAGATAAATATTTTTCAAAATGTTAGAAAATTCAGACCACGTAAAAAATCAAAGTGGACTAAAAGAAAAAACAATTGAGCATTCACTGTATAATTAGTATTTCAGTGTGTATGTGTTGGGGCGGGGGGGGGGGGGGGGGGGTCTTTCCACTTCTGTTATTAGTTCAAAATTTATTTGAGTTCTTTCAAGTGTAAAACTGTTTATCATTTAAATATATAGTCTAATAGAAAGGACACCCTAGAACCCTTAAATTAATCAGTGAATGCAGTGTTTACTACCATTTTTGCATTGATCCTGCAGTATGTATGTGCAACCAGGAAAAGAGCTAAAGCAAATGAGAACTTTTGCCATTAAGTGCAATAGTGAAAACTGGCACACTTCATACTCTAAAAAGGGATCAGAAGCTAAAAATCCATGATATGCAGGGGGCAAACACACACAATATAAACATTCACAAAATTATTTGTATAAGGGCATAAAATTAAAAAAAAAAAAAAAAAACAAAAAAAAAAAAACAGGGCAAGTGATACCATTAACCATGGCATAAAAAAACATACTGCAAAACCACCATTTAATAAAAAAGAAAAAAAATGCGTCCTCCAATTTTTTTTGGATTATAACAATTACGGTACATAATTGCTATCAAAAGACACATTTTGTATTAACCATAAACCTTTGTAAAACTGAAGTGTACTTTTGCTGGAATTACCAAACACTGATATTTGGTGCACTGGAAACAAGTGTTTAACCATACTAATGCAAAAATTACCTAGAACAAAAAAAAAAAAAAAAAATTGTAAATATACTAGCATGAAAATATAAAGTGCACACAGCAACATCTAGCAACTGAACACACTAATGAAACGAAAGAAAAAACTAATTCAACAAAATTTAATGTTTTTCAGAAAAAAAAAACATAAGTGAATCCATAATAATTGTTCATCGCCTATTGATCAACACATGGGAAAGCCATTGAATACTTGAGCAAACTATTATTTTATTCAAGGCAATAATCAAAGTGCAGTATAAGATACTGTGTAAATAATCAATTTTGAAACCCGCTTTTGTACATACCAGTAAATAAAATTTAAGCACATCAAGGAATATCTACATCTTTTCCAGAGATACAGCACTCAAAATATTCTAATCTTTATACATCTGATATAGGAGTACACACGCTAGTACCTATTTGCATTCCGCCAAGGTAAGCATTGTTTGGAACAGCGGCATGCAATGGCAGAAAGGTACCTTCCAGTTCGCGGTTCAATAACGGCGCTTTCTGCACATGCACTAGGGAGATGTTCTTTGGTGTCTGAGGAGTGGAGGATTTGGCTAACTTTCTTATACCTCATGGCAGAGGTTTTCATCGTGAAATCTACACAGAGGTGGCCACCAAACTACATTTATAGCCAGGTCACGTTGTTGACCACGGAATCGCGAAGTTCGCTGAAGCAGATCACAAGGGAAATTAATGCCAGTGGCAATACAATGACACCCTGCAGTGTGCTCGAGCTGTATTGCATGCGGAATAGTGCGGCATGTATAAGAAAAGGACCATCGTCAACAAAGCGAGTAACAGGCATACCGCTGATGGCTAGTGATCCTCGGCCTTCCCCTTCTGACTAGATGGGCCTGAGTAGTGCTTCCCTGGCGTATGACTTGGCCACTCGCCTGGATGGGGCTGACCAAGGTGGCACATGGCGACAAAGTGTCGTGGCTCTCCATACCCGCCGGCTTTGGTTAGCACGACACTCGACAGTGTCGTGGCTCTCCACGCGATGGTATTCACATCAACGGCTAAGCTTCATGGATACACGTGGATGAGGCATCGCCCAGGGCAAACATCTTTGCTGGAGCACCTGCGTGCATTAGGCGGGGTCGGTTTCTGCTTCCAACTTACTATGCAGGATAATGCCCGTTATAATTGTGCTGAAGTACCCTAGAGTTAGGCCAGTACCCTAGATACGGACTGCATACCTGCTCCTATCCCATAGTGATACTCTAGGAAGCTGATAGCATCTGCTGGTCTTGATACCTCCTGCGGGCCAGGGGCCGGATTCACTGACATACGATCGTAACGCATTTACCAGCGGTCATTTACCATTGCGTTTACCAGTCATGGCAAAGTGGTATTCATGAAGAAATGGTAATTTGGATATGCTGAGTTACAATCGTAAATCGATTCATTCTAGTGGTAGCCAACAGAAGGCTCTAGTAAAGCAATTCCACCAATCAGCGAGCGCCATACATAATCTTTTAGGTTCCTTCGGCCAATCACGTAACATGTAAACAGAACTAGACACAGCGAGATTGTTTACATAATCGTCAGAGCTAAAACACTATTTAAGCACATATAGAATAAAATATATATTTATTTGATTACATTCATCATGTTGGATATATATTTACTGTATAGATACAAACCAATGCAAACACTGTTATATTAATATATTATTGCTAACGCAAACCAAAGCGACAGTCCAAACAGCTTTTTAATTATATATTTTCCATCATTGCCAGTTAATATTATATATCAGCAAGGTCATTTTTCTATAGCATTTGTAATAATTATGGCAGAGATTTTTTTTAAGTTCACTTATTTATCGGTTCCGTGTATTCTAGTATAATGTAGGCCTATAAGTTTACGGGAATTTGTGTGGATTTTATTCTTGCTAGTTTCATGTGAAATTTGCATTTCTTCACTATGTCCGCATTGTGATCTCTGTTTGCCATCATATTAGTTATAACAGGTGTAAAAACAAACCCAAAACTTTGCATAGATACTGATTTTTGGACGAGATAACACGTGATGACACCGTCTTCCCAGAAGTTACCAGTGCTCTGACCACTGATAAAATTTACCATGGTAACTCCAATGGCAAGTTGTTAGTGAATACCACCGCTGTCTGTTTGCCGTGGTAAGTATAGTTACCAGTGATTTTACCATCGCAAGTGCGTTAATGAATCCGGGCCCAGGCCTGGAACTAGGCCCCTATGTTGGTGATCTTGACCACTTGACCCCTGCAAGGAGGGTTTGAACTAGCCCATCATTTTGAGTGTTCTCAGTATCGCCCGCCGGGAAGCGTGGGCGAGAGGTTTTAGGCAAGCGGCAATCACACAAGAAAAGGGCCGTGCAGGCAGGCGACACTTAAGCACCGTCACGGACGGCACCTTATCATAGGCGTAAGAAGGTATTTTTAAGCTGGGGGAGTGAAATAAGGTTCTCCCAAAAAATATCCTCGGGGATGTAAACCTCTTGCGGGGACCAGGGGCGAATCCCCCGGACACTCATGGATTTTAGCAATTTTAAAGAGAAACTCATTAATATCCACTAAAATACCCTCATTTAGATAATACTTGACAAAGGTTATTTCATTCTGAACACCACTCAATTGTTGCGGCCCTCTCAGTTGCAGGGGGTAGTGTTCTCAACAATTAGGTAAGGAATTGTATTGTTTGTTTACAGAGAATGTTCTCAAAAGTTAAGGAGGGAGGGGGGCAGAAGTTAGGTCCCGCCCTCCTCCATTCTAGAGAAGTGAGGACTGGTCTCCCCCTTTGCCTCCCCCCCCCCACCTATTTCATACGCCTATTAAAGCAAACAGTAGCTTCATAATAGTACCCGACCAGATCACAGGAAACAAGTAGAAAACCAGGAGACGGCAAAAAAGAGGGAAAAAGAAAAGAAAAAAAAGGTCGTTTCAAGTTTCATATAGCCATAGAGATAAACTTCCCGGTGATGGAAAGAACGACAAAAATACTTTTAATCTATGGTTAGTTGTGCAGACACGTAATGCTCTGGTATCCCTTTACATATTGAATGAACTAGGCAAAATCTAATGACACTCATTAACAAAAAACACTCACTGATACATGATACTGAAAGTTGTGCAAGACATAATACTTTGGTATACATGTATAGGAAAATGTAATGACCATATCAGGAAGGGAAATGGTTAATCTTTACGGTATTGACGCACTAAGGTAAGGCAAATTGAATATGATATTCTTGTAGAGGATAAAAAGTTGCAGTTGTCGGTACAAAAAAATCTGAAGACACGAACGGTAATTCCCATAATTAATGGAAAAAGATCGCGGAAAGTGCCGCTCTCAGCGTGTCAACTTGGTGCTCCCGGGGGATGTTGGGGGGGGGGGGGGCAGTGTCCCGCACCAACCCTCTCCTTGGGTAATGGGCACGCTCAGTCACGGTAACTTAGAT
>NC_091550.1:19360027-19385027 GCF_042767895.1 Penaeus vannamei | reverse complement strand
TTATGGAAATTCAGAATGGAATTCGATGAGGTAAATCTAGCATATAAAGGCCCCTCTCTGGCGCTAAAACTGGAGTAACACACATATTTATAATGTATGTGGCACACACACACACACACACACACACACACACACACACACACACACACACACACACACACACGCAGGTAGAGAGAGAGAGAGAGAGAGAGAGAGAGAGAGAGAGAGAGAGAGAGAGAGAGAGAGAGAGAGAGAGAGAGAGAGATACATCTACTTATCCAGCTATATTATACAAATAACAGGCAGAAAGAAAATATAAAGATACACGTCAATAAGCGTGAAAAAAGAGAGAAAGATAAAAAGAGGTAGAATACGAGACAAAACTGAGTAAAAAAAGGAAGAGAAAAGAAAAGAAAAAATCCGATAAAAAATAGGTAAAAGGAAAAAAGAAAAGAAAAAAAAAGAAAACGCCATGCGCAAAACAGGCGAAACGCGCGGACTTCCCTCATTTCGCAAGGAAGACGGAGTGCTGTAACCCGAGCTAACCCCTCCCCCCCTTCCCCTTCCTCACTCCCCTCCCCCTGCCCATCCTAAGTCTTATACCCCCCCACCCCCCATCCCACCCCCACCTCCACAAACACACATGGGTATCTGGTAATATTAATGACGGTGTTACCAAGTCCATGGGAGTTCGAAGGCCCTAAGCCTGGCGTTGTCTGGTAATACTCCTTACTGCCCCTCCCCCCCTCCTCCCCCCCCTTTCACCATCTTCCCTTCCTTTCCCTTCCCTCCCTCTCACCCCCCCCCCCCCCCCCCGGCAACTTTTGGGTTATTTGCGACCCTTGGATTACAGCCTATGACGTCATGGCCTCTGGGATATTAATGCCTTAACTCCTGCCCTTCTCTGCTCGAGTTTCTTCCCCGGAGCTTTCCTTTCGGCCGACTCGTCTAGCAATAAGTGTGTGGTATTTTTACCTCCGAGTTGAACGGGGATGGATGTACGAAGAAGAAAAATTGTCATATGATTTGCTTTGAGCCGAACTGTAAAGCAGAGGCAGCGTACGATCAGTCTGTTTTTTTTTTTTAATTATTTCTTGGGAGTCTTTTAAATCTCCGAAATTGGTTTAACAGTAAGAGGAAAACTGTGGCATGTCGATTAAGGCATTTCCCCCTAAAACATGACGGAATCAGCACCGCCCTGGTCTGTGGCATGCTCCGTCCACGCCCGCTGATTTCGGAGCAGTTACGGCGGCCACACGCGGAAGGCCCGCAGGGAATGAATCCGCGAGGCTGTTGTTACCAAGGCTGGGTCATCCAACCCACCCTCGCCAACCGCTACACGCACACATACTCTCCTCTTACGCCGTAACCCAGCACGCTATGCATGAGGTGCCTGACTAGCTTAGAGGTGCGTGGGAAAGCGACACGGTCTCGGGGAACCAGCAGCAGATGCCGTGGTTTCGTTGTTTACATGTTTCGAGTGAACATGCATTAGGCGGATTCCCGAAATAGAAAACGGGGTCTCCGCGATCGCCCCGAGGGAGACGTAACGGCGCTCGCTGTGCTTGATACCTGCGCGCGTCCCGATCACATGATTCCGAGTGATCAGGGCGCATCCCAACCTCAGAGAGTAATGAATCTTATGCTCCGGCCATGCGACAAGTTCCCCGCCGGTCGAGGGCCGCCGGCGGGCCAATCTGCGCACCTGACGCGCCGGGGTCCCGATCGCCCTTTATCAATCGCCATCTTCGCCTCCACACATCGGCGGACGGCGGCCTGGGAAAGCGAGAGATTGTGGGAACACCTTCCAGGGAACGCCAGAGCCGCTACCTCGCCTCGGGCCATGATTTGGCGAGGCCTCCCGGGGTGTAGCCGATTTTAGAGGGTTGGCCATGATAGGCATGCTGGCCTGGCCTTACCTCTCCCCCTCCCCCTTCTCTTCCCTTCCTCCTCCTCCTTCTCCCGCTCCCCCTTCCCCCTTATCCAACCCACCTCTCTTTCCTCCTTATCCAACCCACCTCTCTTTCCTCCTTATCCAACCCCCCTCCCTTTTCTCCTCATCCAACCCTCCTCCCCTTCCCCCTTATCCTCCTCCTCCGCCCCTTGCCCCCTTATGCTCCTCCTCCTCCCTTTCCCCCTTATTCTCCCTTTCCCCTTATCCACCCCACCTCCTCCTCCCCCTCCCCCCAACCCTCCTTCCCCGCGTGTTTAGATCCCCGTCGCCTTGGCCTTGAGGAATATCTCGGGTTGTTAAACTGTCAATCCCTTGGCCTCCCAACGCTCTCGAGTCCCGAACTGATGCTATACTTTCACCTGGGACTTTTATTTCCTTCTTGGCGATGGGAAACAGAGATAGCGGCGCCGAAACCATAAATAGTCCGGTCTGGCAGGATAGCTATGAATGAACTACATTTGCTCCGTGACAGCATTAGTAAGGCTCGCCAAACTTGCAGAGGGAAATGTACCTTAAAGGTTGCTGTGAAATGTCCCCTTGAACTAGAAAAGGAGGAGAGAAAGAGAGAGAGAGAGAGAGAGAGAGAGAGAGAGAGAGAGAGAGAGAGAGAGAGAGAGAGAGAGAGAGAGAGAGAGAGAGAGAAAGAAAGAAAGAAAAAGAGAGAAAGAAAGGAAAAGAGAGAAAGAAAAAGAGACAGAGAGAGACAAAAAAAAGAAGAAATGATAAACAAAACAAAACACACAACCTACCTAAAATAAATAACATCTATCTCATTATCCTCCAGACGGTAAAAATAAATGACAAGACCTTTAAGAAGTGCGAATGACTCCTTTAGGGGGAACGAATGGGCCAGATTAAGCGAGATCCCGGGCAGGATAATTAGGACGGGGGGAGGGGGGAGGGGGGGGGGGTGATTAGCGACATCGTCTAGGAGTTCAGAAGATTGATTATTAAGGAGAAGAAGACAACGGCGGGGAGGAGGAGGAAGATGGAGGTGCAGAAGAAGAAGAAGAAGAAGAAGGAAAGGCAGAAGAGGACTAGGAGGAGAAGGGAAAAGCGAAGAAAAAGAAGACAAGGAAGGAGGAGAAGATGGAGAACAAAAATAAGGAGGAGGAGGATAATAATAATAACAATAATAATAGTAAGAATATGAAGCAAGAAGAGAAAAAAGGAAGAGGAGGAATATAAAAAGACACAGTAAAAGATGAAAAATTAGAAGATAGTGATAATAGCGAAAACAGGAGAAATTAATAGAAGAATGAGGGAAGAGCGAGACGATAAAAAGAACAAAGAAGAAAAGAGGGGAAAGGGGGGCCTGCAGAACTAGGGAGATGAGAAGGAAGGAAGGAAGGGAGAGAACACGCACGGGAGAAACAAGAAAGAAGAGAAGAGAAAGGAGGAAGTAGAAAAATAAGAAACTAAATCCACGTTAAGCAGCAGGTTAAAGACTCACATCGCTGCAATATCGGAATAAAAAGAGAGAGAGAGAGAGAGAGAGAGAGAGAGAGATAGAGAGAGAGAGAGAGAGAGAGAGAGAGAGAGAGAGAGAGAGAGAGAGAGAGAGAGAGAGAGGGAGGGAGAGAGAGAGAGAGAGAGAGAGAAAGAGACAGAGAGAGAGAGAGAGAGAGAGAGAGAGAGAGAGAGAGAGAGAGAGAGAGAGAGAGAGAGAGAGAGAGAGGCAGAGGCAGAGGCAGAGAGAGAAAGAGAGAAAGAGAGAAAGAGAGAGAAAATGACATGATCGAAACCTCCCTTCCCATCCTCCCCCCTCCCCTCCCTCCCCCCATATGCATCGCGACGTTAGAAAGATAAACATCAGACGTTTCGAATCATTAGCGACAAAGAGGAAGAGCGGAAGAGTGTGCAGGGGAAGGGGGAGGGGGAGGGAGATAGGGGGCAGGGGTGTGAGAGGCAGGGAGAGGCAGGGGTGGGGGGGGGGTAGAGGGAAGGGAAGGGAGAAGGGGGGACGCAGGGGTGGGGGGGTAGAGGGAAGGACAGGGAGAAGGGGGAGGCAGGGGTGGGGGGTTAGAGGGAAGGGAGAGGCAGAGGTGCGGGAGTAGGGTGGCAGGGTGGGGGGTGGGGGGTGGCAGGGTGGTGATTCGCGACTGCAGTTCGGAAAGACAAATGACAGAAGGCTGTCAAGGGCGTCGTCGCCTTCTTTGTTTTGCGAGGAGGAGGTTCGGGGCCGGGGGCGGGGGCGGGGGCGGGGGCGGGGGAGGGGGGAGGGCGACGGAATGGCAAAGGAACTGCTCTTCCATCGAGGGAAATCACCCCCGCTTTACCGCAAAAGGACAATGCGTTAATTTTGGGACGTTAGCCTAAGGGAGAGCTGAAAAAGCAATAATTAGAATGGTTGCGTTTGAATTAACTGTCGGGTCATCTGATGGACAAAAAATAATTGTTGGTTTTACACAAAATGTAGATGTCATATAAACGACTCTGTTCAATTCAAAAATCGTCTAAAGATCATTTTGAAAAAAGGAACACTATATATATTAGCGAAAGTGCACATTACGTCATTCGTGACAAATGATGACGAAGATACTGAGAATAAATAAATACATATGAATATGTCCATTACTCTAATAAATCGTACACTGCATCACTTGAACCAATCAATAAAATCGAATTTACAAGCTACACAAGTCAAACAAAAAAATAGATATAAATCTTACACTGCTTCCCTTGAACCAATCAATAAAATCGAATTTACAAGCTACCCAAGTCAAACACTCAAATCAAAAATAGATATCCCAAAACAACAATCTGTTCACCGGCTGTTCTTCCCTCAAAACTATAACTTTCCTTCCAGTGACTCTCCGACGCAGCCAGCCGAGGCCTCCTCCCGCCGCACGCAAGGCCAATGCAGGCGGTTTCCCAGCACGGACCCAGGCAGACGCACACACGCAAAAAATGCATAACTTATCCCTTGCGGTTACAGGGGGCCGTATAAGTTTATGGTTTATGTCCTAACTCTTTATTGTTATGGTAGGGTTGAGGCCTAGGTGTGCCCCCCCCCTACCCTACCCCTTCTACCCGTCCCTCCGCAGAGATTCGGGCGTGACGGCTTAGGGGGATACTCTTACATTTTGTTTGGGTGTTTTCTTTATAATGTAGTAATGCTGATCAGGAAGAAGATGGATCTTTATTATATAATTACTTCAAAAGAGATAGCAACATCGTTCGTGCTTTATACAGACAAAATAACAAAGTATGGAACTAAGGGATTAATTCTGGAAAAAACAACAACAGAAAACGAAAACAATGCAGGGACGGCAGTCAGTCGTTGATCTTTATGCTGTTTTACGATCAGTGAGGTAAACTATTGAATTTATGAATGGCGACGGAATAATTACTTTCGAAAAATAGAATTACATATAGTATACAGATTATTATTTACCAAATCAAGGCCTCAGTCCCCTGGGTCGGGTGGAATGCCGCCCGTTTTCTATGAGCGTGGAAGGGGCCACTGCACCTGACCGCATTTTACTGCTAATGTCTTAACTCTTTACTCGGTGTGTTGACGGCGTGGTTTATGGCGTGTTTTTGTCGCCTGGCCGGCCCGGAAGAACCAGTCCGAGGATCAAAAGGGGTGGAAAAAAGGAGTCTAAAAAAGTCAGTCCTTCAGGTGCATTACTGGCCGCCGCGATCCCCAAGCGGCCGCCCGGCTCTGGCGACGCTGGCTCGACTCCCGCCCTAAATCTTTGGGAGGAATTCAACTCGCTCGCCCTTACAGCGCCGCGTCTCCGACAGAAGATGTTCACGGCGGAAGCAGCGCCCGGGCCTGCGACCATTAAGATGAGGGATGTAAAGGGTGATTTAACAATCTAGCAATTCCAACTTTATCACCGCTTGCTGTCAGCATCGCCTAGGCCTAAGGCTCTTATCTGGCAGGAGCATTTTTATCAAGGATATCATTAACGTCTCCCCTGCGCTGTCGGCCATTAGGTGCCTGGAAGTGGGAAGGGTAACATAGGCCTAATTTCCTTCGGTGTCTTACAAAATTGCTCGCCCAGGCCCTCTGTTACCTTCCAAATTCCCAGATCCCATTTCTGTGGTTATATCTACGCGAGGGCAAAGAAGGAACAGAAAAGGGAAAGAGGAGAAAGAAAGAAAGAAAAAAAAGAGGTGGTTATTACAAAACGTTAAGGAGAGTTTCGTTCCATGATGGGAATTCATATATACGGCAGGAGGCCTACGGCGCGTTCCGGATCTCCCGCCCTCGCTCTGCGCTCCCCCTTTCCTCCCCTCGCTCAGCCAACCCCTCGCGTCCCATCGCCGTTCCGTTTTTTTCACTACAAACTGCAGTCGAGATGTCCGAAGGATCTGCAATGCTTTTGGAGTTAGGCTTGGCGCCATTTTGTTTTACGATATTTTTGTATCATCTTTGAAGGGAAAAAGAGAACGCGTCTATTAAAAAAAAAAAAAAAAAAGAAGACAAAGAGTTATGAAAAGAAAACAAATATTTAAGATTTTACGATCCGGAAGATTGGACGGGTTCGTACGCCGCGTGAGTCAGCTGATCGAGAGGGGAAAAAATTCAGCCCTCACTTGTGACCCTCGGCCTATCGCGGCGCACGTTCACGGGAACTTAAATTTGCGGCTGCCCGATCCTGCCGGAAGCTGGACCCGAATTTATACTTATTTTTCTATTCCAACCGAAAATAATACCTTGAAATCTCGGACTTTTTGTAAAACTGTTCTGCTGTGACATTTCTGAAAATTTAATATGAATTGGGAGAGGTCCTCGCGCTGGCTAGAGAGGCCTAAGGGGATGCAGGGGAAAATCAATAGCATGATTTCCTTGTTGATCAAACGCAGGAAATCGAGTTTCAAATCCGTTATGGCCAATATCTACTCTAAATCGACAGACTAATACATCGTAGTGGCACTTGTATCCAAATGATGTACGTACGGCATTTCGTCAGTACCAGATACAACCAGAGAGAGACCTTATCATATAAAAAATAAGTAAACAAGTGTAAATTTCACCAACGCCTGTTCAGTAAGTACCGTAAAGTTCTGTCCGTGTGTGACTCACCGACGGGGATCCTCTTGAACCAGCGTCCGAGCAGCTTCGAACCGTCCCTTCGTCGCAATGAGCACCAGGCGCCAGAGGCAATCAAAGCAGCAGCTGATAAATATAATATATAGCGCAGTAATCATGACATAATCACATCGTCTGCAGTGAACATTTTCAGATGGAGCCAATGTGGCATCTAACTAGCAATGGGTGCCAGCGTGAGGGTGCCAGATCGCTCGACACCAGACGGACGATTAGGAGGTTCCATCGGTGGGTACAGTGAGCATCTGCATCTCACGTTGGCATTATTGATACAATTAGAATTCAAACATGATATCAGTTACAAAAAAATGTATTTGCTAAAGAAATAAAAAAACAATTTGTTCATATTAACATGAGTAGCAAATATGACACTGTTATATTTGTTATAATCTATACAGTGATACCTAAATATTTCAACTATGTGGCTTGCGAGGTCAGAGGTGACAGTGTAATACAAAATACATATAAGATCCATGTCTTTAAAATTCTGATTAATAATTAGCACAATATAAAAATCTGGCCATTATTCACTAAACCAAAATAATCATATATTCAACAAGGTAACCCGCCTTGACCGAGTGTTTGGCGGCAGGCAGTCGTGGCAGGTACACTAACACAAGCATTCAAGATAACACAAGCAAGACGTACGCGCAGATACAGCCTCGCTTGCGCACAGATTGACACAGTACAGTCGGTGGTCCAGACAGACTTCACAGCGTATTAAAGGGGCTACAGTGGTTAAAAAAAGGAAATTGACACTCAATTGGGTTCTGGCCTGATCCCCGTCTCAAAAAATACCGGGATCTTATAGGACAAGTCACGAAATGGTACAAAACAATAAGACTACCGGGATGGACAAACATAAAACACTACACTGGATAGAAATACCGGGTTGGCAAGGAAATGGGCGCTGCAGGAAACAAAAGACTATCTGAGGATATGAACAAAACAAGGGTAAGTGACCGATGGCTGTTCAACCAGCGTCGCTACACCGAACTGGTCAGATATCTTTTACGTCACCAAAATGGGAAATGCAGAGAGGGGATCTCCGAGGACCGGGAGTCAGAGAAGAGGGGAGAAAACGAAGGGGAAACGCTATAAAGAGGGGAAAGTGTACATGGCTCGGCTTAAGATACACGAAATTGTGATGGTCACAGAACAAAGACAAAACAAAAACAAAAATTACATTTAAACTTCAATTTCAATCTGAATGCTTCGTGAGAGGAATTACAAGGAAATTGAACAGTTGAGAAACATACACGGAGTTCGAGAGGACCGAGAGGATACGAAGAGGCAATGCTGATATAAAAAGGGGAAAAGAGAGGAATCCAATGAAAGGCGAGCAGCCGGAGTCGCGCCTGGGTCCTCGCAATACAAAAATAACATCATTCTCAACGCCTGGGTGCGAGGACCCACGCGCTCTCTCGGCGCCGCCACAACGCGGGACCCGAGTGCGAGCGTCAGCGCAATGAAGAATAACAATAATAAGCGCCTGTGTCTACGCTGACGCCCACACCGATGGCAACCACAACCTTGGTCTGATGCTCGTGCTGCGGTCGGCGGCTGACGTCGCGGCCGGACAGGACCCACTGCCTCGAGTCAGCCCCTTGCGCGCACGCCCTTAACATAAACAACAATACGTGGACATTCATACATTATTGGAGCTTTTTAAAGAGGAACTGCTTTGTATCAGGGCCGATTATCAATTACAGTAAACAACAAAAAAACTTGATCCTTATATACAGTATTATGAGCGAAATGGAAGGGTATGCGCCTACACACATGATGGCTTGGAGTTGGCTACTGTGTTCTCTTTTTTCTTTTTTATCTCTCCCTCGCGAACTTTGATCACTGTTATCATCATGATTTTATCTGAACACTGAATGATTCATCAGTTGATATATTGCTTATGTACATATTTGATTGTTTAATTCGAAGATAAGAATGACTCTCAACACATGCGCGACAACCGTAGAAATATTGAGCTTCCTTGAGAGGGGGTTGCAGTGAGACCCCTCGCACCCCCCCCTCCCTGCATTCCTCCCCTACACCGCCTCAAGACACGATGGAGCGGGAAGGGAGGAGTAGGAGTAAGGGGGAGGGGGCGGCGACCCCCACTGACGTCCCTCGTCTTCATCATTGCTCGCGACGCCACGATAATATTTCTTTACACTTAACTACGCACAAGTACCCGGCCTCCAGACACCCTCCCATAGGGCCGGCGCCGACGGCTCCCCCGCGGCCAGAGACGCCCTCGCTGCTGTGCACGCCGAGAGAAACAGCTGATCTCATGAGATGAGAATCACACGGTATCAGAGGTGACAGTGATACCATCGTGGAAAGATGTACGCTATAAAAGATGTGTTACAAAATTTGTCTGACCGTAAGTTTTTTTTTGTTTTTACTTTGGTAAGTGAGTAAGCGTCTCTGGATGTGGGTTGCGACCGCCCACCCCGGCCCAGCAGAAAGGGTGTGGGAGTGAACTCTATAGTTTAAGACCCTGTATGAACGGGAGGGGGAGCAGAAGACCTCCCCCCCTCCTCATGCCCATATCAAACTACCAACTTGATCTAGATTAAGTTTAGGTTAAATTTCACCAACATAAGTTCCGAGGGCCTCGCGGTCAGGACTTGCCCTCGTCCAAGTTCATCCGGGACAACAGAAGAACGAAAACTTGCACAACATCAAGCAAGTAATTTGACGATGGTTAACTCATGCCTAAATCTAACACACTGGTTCTCACAACTTAACTTTACAAGAAAAGAAAATGGAAAATAATCATAAGTAATCATAAAACAAAATTATACTACTAAAAAAAACAATCTGCTCCGTTCAAAGTGATCTCCGGAAGCAAATTGATCCCTGAATTTCTGACTGGACACGTTGTAAGAAGTTAACAAAGACCAGCTTTTACACTGAACCATAAACACTTCTATCATAAGACCCACATTTGCTCGACATAATCACGTGCACTAACAGGCTTGATGTTGGTGAAAACTGTCGAGCTCCGCTTCAGTGGCCTTTCACATCTACCACAGGCGGGTCCTCTCGCGCGCGACGCAAGGGCCGCCGCCTCCTGCAAGCTCTTACGTTCGTCACTCAAGCATTACACAAGTTCTCGAGGCATGACCTGCTGCTCAACGGAGTAGTCTTATCACTGGAAGCATGAAATCATTCTGTTTCTTAGGACAGATAATATGATAACACATCACTGTGGAAGTATTGATTTGTATGCGAGCGTAACTGGATAAGCTGGGATCTGATGTTGCTGTGGGCGTCATCTGCAATCTGTGCAACAAACCACAGGAACACACATGCACACACGAACACCCTGGGAGAGGAACACCGGTTGTTCTTCTTTTGAACCGGTGGACATGAGAGGAGAGGAACACCGGTTGCTCTTCCTTTGAACCGGAGAGTTTATTACGCACACCGGGCGGGGCGGCATCGCACACGCCCACCGCCCTCGCCGCGCCCACTATTGCACAATGCCCTCGTATGCCACCCGTCGGGTAACACTGATAAACATGCCGTCCGCAGGGAAGTGCAAGCATACAGGGAAGAATGGAAGAGGCTGACAGACGCTGCTGGGGAGAAGGGGACGGCTGAGGAGGGCGGCCTCGGCGGGGGAAAGTCTTACATAATATTGCACACACTCCTGAGACGAGGGGCCAGGGTCGCCCTCCTGCCGGTGGCGCGACGGAAGGGAAAGGACAGAGAAAGTTTAGTTGTGAAAGACGTCGTTATTATCGTCATCCCTGAGCAACAACGAGTGTGGGTAGGGTCTGGGCGGGGTCAGGCGGGCGTACAGACGCCCGTCGTCTAACTCTACCGCGGGCGGCGTCCACCCCCTGACCCGCGCGGGCCGATTTGCCTCCGTGTGCCAGCATGGCCCTCCTCCGGCCCGCCCATTGCCGCGCCGAGTCCCTCAGCCAAAGTGCGGCCCGAAGGTAACATCCGCTGTGATACATTGCTCTCTCGCGAGGCATCTCGGCGCGACAATGGGAGGGAACAAAGGCGGGGAAATGCACGGAGACTAGGAACTAATGAAGGCGGAGAGGCCGGGCCACGGCGCCGCATGGCCTCTCCTAATGGAATGTCTGTTGGCAGGATGTACCGGCGGAGCGACGGCCGCCTCCTCTCCGTCGCTGCATCGTTAGAACCACACAAATACTCTCATGACTCCGCACGCGGAATTATAACACGCAAGCATGGCAAGAACCGGCGGCGGAGACAGGCGGAGTACAATTACCCTCCGCGAGTTCCGTCCGCGCGGCCATAACGGCGGTGAAACGTGATCGAGGCTTCCCGGAATGGGATTCACGGCCTCAGCGGGGGTTCGGAGGCCTCAAAGCGCGGGGTTCAATCGCCCACAAAATCTTCCCTTTTGTGCTTCATTTGGCACATTCTACTTGTTTGCGAAATCTTCTCCTTTCCTCGAGAGTTGTAAACACGGGTTGGGATCCTCCTCCTCCTCCTCCTCCTTCGCCGGCGCAAGCCAAGCGTATGAAATAGGTCATGGAAGGCTGCGTTGGCTTATCGTCACTAATCGGTAACTGTAGTGAACTGGTTCAAATAGATTTCCAATGGTGATAAAAGTGACGCATGAAAATGTGGCAAAACTTTAACACAGTATAAAGATAAAGAAGAAATCGTTGACGTGGCAAAGACGTTAGGAGAAAAGGGAAGAAAGCAAGGTGTGCAAAACGCCAGTTATTCGCGCACGTCCCTCGTCGCCTCGTGAGGGCCCGCATGTGAAAGTCATTACCGGCTTACCCGCCGCGGCCGCACAAACACGTTCCCGAGCGCTAAGCTACAAGGCCGCGCCCCGTCCACCCGTTGTGCGTCGGCCGCTACCTGCTCCGCGCCCTCGTTAATCATCCTCGGGAACGGTTTCGCGATCGTTTAGAAAATGAAGATCGAAAGAACGGCAAACGAAAGTGTTCGCGAAAGGAACCGCCGTCGAGAGGGCTTCCTCCCCCCCGACGACGAAGGACCCCGATGCTGGCGATTGTTTCGGCCGCCGGGAACCGCGTGGCTCGGCTCGGCGCACGAGTAATGAGGGGCCTTTCACCCGCGGACGGACGACTGGCCTTCCTCAAACGCGCAAACATCATTCGCTCCAAATAACCCCCTTTCCCCCTCTCCCTCCCCCTTCCCGCCTACAAAACCCGTAATTTCAGCACATACATGACCGACCAAAACGAAGGAATTGCATGAATTTCAAAAAAATAAGAAAACCATACCCGCCCCCCTCGAAAAAAAAATCCAAGAATCCTTCTCGTGAAAACAAGAGGCGTGCCATGGGTTTACGCGAAGAGGTCCCCGGGAATAACACATCGTTGGGGGAGGGGGAGGTAGGAGATGGAGGAGGGGTGGGAGTGGGGGACGAAGGGCGGGGGATGGGGAGGGATGGGAGAGCGCGGGACGGAGGGAGTTCCCCCAGCGGGTCCCTTTCGCACAAAGGTGGTCGGAATTCGCGAAGGCCACGCCGCTCCGCTGTAACAAATAGAAGTGCAAATTTACCGGACCGACAGGCTGTAAAATGAACCCTCCCTGAACCCAAGCTGCTGCCCGGCCTTTCTCCCGAGATTACACCCACTTGACGAAGGACAGAAGGACTAAAAGGGAACGCATGAGGTGGAGGTAGATGTGCAGGTAGATACGTAGGGGGTATGAAGAGAAAAAGAGAAACTAACTTAAGAGAGAGGAGACGTAAAGGAAGGAGGCAGAGAGGGAGGGGAGAAGAGAGAAAGGGAGGAAGGAAGCGAGAGAGAGAAAGAAGAATGAGAGAGGGAGGGGGAAGGGGAGGGGGAGGGATAGGGGAAAGGGGAGGGGGAGGGAGATGGGGAGGGGGAGGGAGGGAGGGATAGAGAGAGAGAGAGACTAACAGAAAAAAACAGACAGGAAATTAACCAAATACCAGGACAGAAGAAGAAAAAGAGAACGAGAGAAGCAGATAACCCCTGCGCGCCCTTACGTCAGCGTCTCGGCGAATCGCAAGTGTGACGTGGGCGTGACGGGCGGAGACGGCGACACAAGTTGAGACTAGAGGGCGGCGCACAACAACTACCGCTTGAACTGCCTTTGCGTTCTATATTTAACCTTCTCTCGTCTCCTGTTGACAGTTGTCTGGCGTTCATTAAGGAGCACATCGCAACATCTGGAAACGTGGGGGTGGGGAAGGGTGGGCGTGGGTGGGGAATTGTGGATGCGGGAGGTGGGGGTGGGGGAGGGGGGTAGGTTTTGATTTTGAGTGGGAATCAGTGGAAGATAAAGAAAGGATAGGGGATTATGGGAAAGAGCGAAAGGCAGAGAAATGAAGAGGGGAAGGATGGAAGGGGAAAGGAAAAAAATGATAAAGAGGGAAAAAAGGACGACAAACATTGCTTCGAGTTTCGGAAACTTTTTGAGAATGACAATGTTTTTTGATACATAATTTCGTGCGACTTTTAGTTAATTTTTTGTATTCAACTCTGTTTGAGATGTTAATAAATGATATATTTCATACACTAGCTTGTCCCGATGAAAACCCTCAGTAATAGTATTAAACACATGAGGAAAGGAGATGCTTTCATTAATCAAATTAAATGTTAGAAAACTGTTAAGTTGACAGCCTTGAGTCATCTTTCCAGCCGAGTCGTTATACCGCCTTGTCTGGGGCGCCATTAGCGAATTCTGAAATTAGTTCCAGTTTGGCAACGATATTCGTGTGGTTAATGATGCATGCGAGTCGGAAGGAGGCCGAAGGCTTCCAGTCATCTGATTTATCCTTATAGATACCAGGAAAGATGGCGGAGTAAGAAGGGGGGGGGGGTAAACACAGGACGGGGACGGCTCCGCGCTCGTCGCCCGGCGCCCGATATATAAATATTCTCTCAACTCCAACAAGGGGCGCCGGGCGGCGGGCGATAGGTGGCACACAGCACCTCGGCGGTGTGCCGTGCGGGCGTGCAGGCGCGTGGGCGTGTGGTCCGCCCCTGAGGTAGACATGGAGGGCTGATATTGGCTTCAGCGAAGAGTCGCTTCTAGATCAGAGTCCCTGAATCGTTGTCTGCCCTGACGCGGGCGCGGGAAAGGTGTTTCCTGCGGCAGGAGGCGCCCTTCACGACTGCGAGGACATGGGCTCCTCGTCGTCGCTGTGCCGAGGGTACCTGGCGTCGTCGCCTCCGTCGCTCGTCGCGTCGTCGTCACGTGACCCGCCTAGAGAGTCTCGGGAGTAATCGAGGTCCCCGACAGGATACCCCGACACGCTGGACACGGCCGACATCCCCGAGTAATTTCTGTCTCGACGGGTGCTGGCCACGCTGAGGTCCTCCGGCTCCGTCTGCTCCGGGAGGGTGGAGTGGAGGCCCCGCAGGAGGTGGGCGGCGTCGGCCAGGCGTCCGCTGTTCATGAGGCCGCTCATGGGGTGGCTGATCACTCGCCGGGGGTCGCGGCTCTTCCGCTCCCGCCGCTTCTCCAGCTGTAGGGGCTCCTCCTCCAGGAGCGTCGCGGGGGGCGCTAATTCCTCCTCGGGGAAGTCCTCCTCCTCCTCTTCTTCGGGCCCTATGGAGTACGTGTCGCTCTCCGCGAAGGTCGTCTCGCTGTACTGGATGGCCTCCACACGCTTGTCGCTGTCGGGGTCGTTGGGGCATTTGTGGTGGATGAGGTGGTGGCGCCGCCGGTACTTGCCCGAGCACCGCACGCACTCGAACGGCTTCTCGCCCTTGTGGATGAGCATGTGGGCCTTGAGCTGGTTGGAGTCGGAGAACCTCGAGGAGCAGAGCTCGCAGGCGTACGGCCGCTCGCCCGTGTGCACGCGCAAGTGGCGACGGAGGTTGGCTACCTGGACGAACTGGCGGTCGCAATGAGTGCAGTGGTAGGGCTTCTCCCCCGTGTGAAGCCGCATGTGCGTCTTCAGGTGGTGGTCCCGCGTGAATCGCTTGTGGCACTCCTTGCACTCGAAAGGCTTCTCTCCCGTGTGAGTCCGCTCGTGGTTCTGGAGCACGTGTTTGTAGCCAAAACTTCGATTACAGATTTTGCACGTGAACACACGGTCGGGCCGCCCGGCGGAGGCCTTCCGTGCGGGCGTCGTGCTGGTGTACGGGTCCAGGCGGCCGTTGCTCCCGGGCGGGGAGGAGCCGAGAGTGGGCGAGGGCGCCTCCGACCCTAGGCCGCCCGTCGTCGCGGCGGCCGCCAAGGACGCGCCGATGAGATTGGGGTGGCTGAGGGGCGGCGCCAGGGACGGGGACCCGCCGATCCCGCTGGACGAAGAGAACGACGCCGGCGACACCGAGCTGCCGCGGCGCCCCGACTCCCCGGCGGAGTCCGGCTTGACGGGCGAGTCGTGGTGCGGCAGGTACGAGCTGGCGGACGTGGTCGCGAGCTTGGACAGAGTTGCGAGGAGTTCCCGCTGACGCACGGAGTCCGCGGCGGCCATGGTGGCCAGGAGGTCCCGCTGGCGCGAGGTGTCGGCGGCGGCCAGCGTGGCGTGGAGGCTGGCCAGCGTGCCCGACGTGGGAGGCAGCACGGGCGGAAGCCCCGAGGGCGGCTGGCCTCCTAGGAACTGGTGAGTGGACCGGGCTGCCGCCAGCGACGCCATCAGGGTGGCGGGGCTGAGGTTGGGCCCGAGTAAGGACGGGTAAAGCATGCCTGCGGCGGCGGCTTGCTGCTGCGAGGAGAGGGCAGCCAGCTGGAGTGGGTGGTGCAGGCCGGGGAAGCCGGGAAGGCCTCCGCCGCCGCCCCCCAGGTGGTGGTGGCCGCCGCTCAGGTGTCTGGTGGCGCCCAGGTGAGCGCCGAGGCTGATGCCCAAGTCCGGCCCGCCCGCCTTGTGGGTGAGGGCGCCGCTGCCGGGGTCCTTGTCGCTATCGCCGCCGTCTTTCATCACTGGACACGTGTCTGCGCCGGGCCCCACGCCTCCCGCCAGCCCTGCAACGCAAGGGAAATGAGGTCAGTGGTGTGCAGGATCTTCAGCCTAATGATCACAGAATACAGCATGCACTACACATCAAAATGGCCAAATCAACTGTTAGATAAAGCTTACAAAATAAATTAATGTACATTACATCTAAGACAGCATTGCATTCACTTCATTTCCTACCACAACTGGCATTTTCCAGCCACTCCAGCATGGAAATACAACACAGAAGCAATATAAAAACAAAAAATAAAAGTTACATTCAAGGATCATCACCGGAGAAACGACAGCATTAATCACTACACATACCAATCAAGTACCTGAATCACGTGATTGCAACGACGCATCTCGCCCCCCTTTTTTAAAACAACAAATAACCAACGCAGCCAATGCTCTCCTTCTATTTCCGGCCTACCTTAATACCCCCCCTCACCCCCCCTTCCTCCTCTCTTACCATCAGTGTCCAGCGGAGACAATACACAGAGGAGGGGGGTTCCTGTGGGGTCGTGTCCCCCGTGCCCCGTCATTTGTCACGGGGTCACTTAAAGCCTGACACCTCAGGGCGGGCGGAGGCGTGGCTAAAGAAAGTAGCTAGGGGGGGGGGGGGAGTAAGGTGTAAAAAAAATAGGAAAGAAAAACTCTTCCCAAAAATAACTCGACCTGACACAGACGTCTAGCTGCAAAATAATTATTAAATATGCGATAGATAGAAAAAAAAGCCTCAACGTACATAGAAAGAAAACAGAGCGCGGGAATGAAAATCGAAAACCGAAAAAACGAAAAAAAAAAGTTTGATGAATTTCATCCCGCGCGCACAAGGTGACCAACCCCCCCCACCCTCCCCTCTCCACGCCCCCCTCATCCATCACCTCCCCCTCCCCCACGCCCTTCGCCCTCCCCTCTCCCCTCGACATCCCTGTATTGATGAAGAGCGTGCATAAATGACCAGATTGCAGTCGTAAAACAAGGATTACGCACGAGGGACTCTTCCTTCCCTCTCACCCCCCCCTCCCCCTCTCTATCTTCCCCTCACGGTCAAATCCTCCCCCTAACCTCCCCTCATTTCCTTATCCTCCCTCATCCTCCCCTCCTTTTCCCTACATCTTATCCTTCCCCTCACACTCTATTCCTCACCCTCTCCCCTCTCTCATTCGCCCCCCTCATCCTCGGTTCCCCCTCCTTCCCTCCCCTCCTTTTCCTCTCACCCGATTCCTCATCCTCCCTTCCCTTCGTCTTGTCCTTCCCCTCAGTTCTTTCCCCCTACAACATTCTCCTCCTCTCGCCTCCCCTTCCCCTCACTTTCTCTTCCTCGTTTCTTCCAATCAGTGTACGTTAGATCATCTAGCGCGAAACAAGCACACACGCGCACACAAATAAACATACATAAGGGCGCACACGCAGGGACATAGGCACACACACACACACACACACACATAATTGCTGACACACACAGATACACGGACACACCCACACGCAAAATCATCCACACACCCACAGCCAAACACACACAAACATGCACACAATTATACTCACACCCACAGCCGAACGCACGCACCCCCCAAAAAAAAATAATAAAAAAAAAAATAATAATAAATAAATAAAAAAAATACACGCAAGTACACATACTCATAACTCAACTCCCCATCACGCCCGTACTATATCGTAGGTTGAAGAGCACAGGAGGCTGCCACTGACAATTTAATATTCATCGCCTTTTTTCAGCTACGATTATGGTGGGGGAGGGGGAGGGGAAGCGGGGCAGGAAGGAGGGGGTGGGCGGCCCCTTCTTGAGGTCTCCTTTGAGGCGCAAACATGAGAGAGAGAGAGAGAGAGAGAGAGAGAGAGAGAGAGAGAGAGAGAGAGAGAGAGAGAGAGAGAGAGAGAGAGAGAATATGAACTATAGAATCATAGAATAAGAGAATTGAAGAGAGAATGGGAATGAACAGATTTTAGGCGAAAGTATATCATACGAAAACATACACCTGGACAAAATAAAATTCAGAAACGAAGGATAATTCAATTTATTCTCACATGGGAAATATCTGCTTTTTGTGTTAAGGAGTTGCGAGATGAGGAGAGGGAAGAATCGGGAGATGAAGATTGAAGAGGAGGAAGAGAGAGAGGTTGAAGCGAAGGAGGAAAGTTTAGGAGGAGGAGAAAGGACTGAAGAGAGAAAAAATAGAACAGAATGAAGCAAGATGTAAAAACGAGAAAAAAAATCAAGAGATGCAAAAAAAAAAAAAAAAATCCAAAGGGCTTCCTTTACTGCAGGCCACGAAAAACTCTCGATCGTCCCTTCGTCGGCGAGTCTGTTCCTTCCCGAGGAGGCCCGTCGGCATCTCAAGCATCAGCCAAATTGGAAACCGCACTGCACCCGCCCCGAGAAATTGGTTTCCATGACTTACATTTACATTTATATTGCCGCTAACCACGTGGGGAAATGCCATCTGATTATGTCGCCCGCGCTAGTGCATTTGTGGCAACTGTTTGATCTCCCGAAGACCGGTTGAGGGGAGGGCCTCCGACGCCCGAAGACCGGTTGAGGGGAGGGCCTCCGACGCCCGAAGACCGGTTGAGGGGAGGGCCTCCGACGCCCGAAGACCGGTTGAGGGGAGGGCCTCCGACGCCCGAAGACCGGTTGAGGGGAGGGCCTCCGACGCCCGAAGACCGGTTGAGGGGAGGGCGCAACCGACTCGGTCTTCGGGGCGGGTCCTTCTCTGTGGGTGAGTATCCGCAACTCGGTCTCCGCGACTCGCGTATGGCAACGGCGACCAGGAAAAGATATCAAACGCGACGGAAGAACCTGAAAGATCTGTCCGAATGGCGAATTCCTGAAGTGAGAGCTGCCAAAGAAGGGGAAGAATAATGAGTCTAGAAAAAGGGAAGAGGGAGAAGGAGTCTTTGTAACTCGGTATCGCAACGAGACAATTACGAAAAGATCCGCGGCAGAACACGAGGTGGAAGACCAAATGCTAAAATCCTGAAGTCTAAGGGGAAAAACAATGGATTTACCCAAGAAGGAGAGAGAAGAAGGAAAGATTCTTAGTAACTGACACAATACGTTTTGAAAGTAAGAAAATCCAAAAAGTGAAAATACTCAGGAACAACAACACAACGAGGCGCGTGTATTCAACATAGGCAGCGTTTTCTCGGAAATGTTGGGTTCACGTTACAATGAGGGAGGTATGTTGAGACGATGAATGTCCAAGGTGCTGAAGGAAAGGATCTGTGCATAAGCATGGTCACTTCCTCTATTATGACAGTTCCTCGGTGAATGTCTTTGTAAAGCACTGATTACCCGATTTATTTCGATCCTAGTACATGATTAGCGGTCGTGGCAACCACAAAGTGCAATCAAATTTATCTGATTACAAATGCAGTATTACGGCAATACTCTTAAACTTTCGTACTCAACTTTCTCTAAAGTCCAACTAAATTCACACACACTCGCACACATAAATGCGCGCGCTCGCATGGCACATTCCCATTCCTCACATTCCGAGTAAACATCTATACTCACTCCTTATCAAACCACATTTTCAATATAAAATAAACAAAGAGAAAAAAGAAAGAAAGAAAGAAAAGCATATACTCTGCCCCTTAGATCACCTTATCCCCTCTCTCTCCCATAATAAAAAAGGGAGATCGCAGTGGGTTATCACAAACTGGCCATTGAAAAAATAAAAAAAAGACAAAAAAAGTAAGAAAAAAAAAGATAAAAAAACAAAAAAACATATTCTGCCCCTTAGATCAAAAACAGAGACAAAAAAAAAGAAAGTAAGAAAAGAAAGAAAGTAAGAAAAAAAAACATACTCTGCCCCTTAGATCACCTTCGCAGCATAGCGGCGCGTGGCTGGTCTCAAACAAGAGGCCTTTAGCTCTTCTGGCATTCTACCCATTCCCCTTTCAAGAGGCGTTGCCCCATAGTTGATCATTAGTGCTATACTGATCCTTCCCTCCCTCCTCTTCTCTCCCTTCTTTTCCCTCTTCCTCTTTTTTTATTCTCTCGTTTGGTGTTCTCTCTTCCCTCTCCCGCGATCTCGGTCCCTTCTCCCCTCTTTCTTTTGATGAATTTCTCACTCTGTTTATTGTAATTTATCTTTTTTTTCTCTCCCTATCTCTCTTCCTCTGCCACTTCTCTTTCTCTTTTCTTTCTTTCTTTCGTTCTTTTTCTCTTTCTCTCTCTGTTTTAAAGCCTTATTCTTGGCAAATCTTTCATTTTCGTTTTTTTCCCACTTCCTTTTCGTATTTGTGTTTCATACCGCTTTCTGCTTTCACAGAGAAAACAACCATGCAATTAAACCCATACAGTTAGAATGGATATTATGGATATGAATAAAATAATAAGTAACATAATATAAAAAAGTGAAATCTTTTGAACACTCCAAAAGATTCACAAGCAATAAAAAAAAAGAGAAATGAAAAGAAAAAAAAGGACGGAGGAGGAGAATCTGCACGTGTCATCTTAAGCTCTAGTGAAAAAAAAAGCTTACCAACGACTGTAAAGGAAAAGCTCTACCGGACTACTGTAGGTCTAGAGCTCGACCACTTCCAGTCATGCTTTCCGGACCAACTCTTTTGGAAAACGCCTTCCCTCCCCTCGATTCAAAGGACTAGCAGCATTTTCCCCTCCTCTCCCATCTCCCTTCCCCTCCTCCTCCTCTCCCCCTCCCTTCCCCTCTTCTCCTCCTCCACTCCCCTCTCCCTTCCCCTCTTCTCCTCCTCCTCTCCCCTTCTCCCTTCCCCTCCCTCCCGCCGCCTCCCCGACCACCCTTCCGCGCCCTCTGGTTCAACTTAGGCCTCTGTGTTTACGAGTGTTCTCACACCCCGCTCTCCTTCGCTCTCCACTTTGAAGTTCACGCTTCTCCCCCGTCTCTCTCTCTCGCCTGTGTACGAATCAATTCAGTAAACCATCCGAGCATGAGTCCTCTTTCCCTCTCCCCCTCTTTCTCGCCCTCTTTTTCTCTCTTTCTCTCTTTCCCTCTTTTACTTTCTCTCTTCCAGCTTACCAGACCACTACTCTCCCCCGTGCCTAGGCCTAGGAGTGAAAGAGGGGAGAGAGGGGAAAACTGGACCTGAGGAAAGGGGGGAGGAGGACGAGGAGAAAGAGGAGGAAGAGCAGAAAAAGGAGGACGACGAGGAGGAGAAGGAGGAAGAGGAGAAGAAAGAGGAGGAGAAGGAGGACGAGAGAGCTTGGGCTAACACACGCTAGCCAGTGAAAAAAAGAGAAAAAAAATAGTACAAACGCTTCTCGCTCGCTCTGTCTAAACAACACGATGGGAGATTGAATAATGTATGCTCGAAAAGAAAAGAAAAGAGAGAGAGAGAAGGAGCAGGGGAAAAGAAACTGTGAAAGAGGGGGAAATGACACTGTGAAAGAGGGGGAAAAAAGGGGTAAACAAGAGAGAAGAGGCCTCTAGGCTGGACCTCTGGAAGGTGAACACGCGCGAGGGGGTTGCTCCAGCGCTATACATCACACAGAAATTCTCGGCCTAGAGAGCAAGGGAGGGAAAGCGGGAGGGTGAGAGAGGGGAAGAGGGGAGAAGGAGGAGGAGGGGAGAGAGGGGATGGCGGGAGGAGGAGGGGAGAGAGGGGATGGCGGGAGGAGGAGGAGGAGGGTGAGGGTGAGAGAGGGAAAGAGGGGGAGGCGGAGGAGGAGGAGGAGGAGGAGGAGGGTGAGAGAGGGAAAGAGGGGGAGGCGGGAGGAGAAGGAGGAGGAGGGGGGGGGAGGAAAGAAAAGAGAGAAAATGGGGGTAGGAGAGAGGCAGAGGGGAAAGGGTGGGGTTGGGAAGGGGGGGGGGGATGTCAGGCTACGATAAAAAGTGCGAGTCGGAGGAAAATAACATCAGTTGTAATGGATGATTCTTGGGCCCCAAAAAAGAAAGAAAAAAAGACAAGACTGAATGAATGAAAGGTAGAGGAAGGCTGCAGTGATGGACGGATAGAATTTACGAGGATAAAAGAAAGAAAAAACAAGAAAAAAAATAATCAAAAGGAAACGAAGAGATTAAAAAAACAACAACAAAAAACAACACGAACAAAACGCATAGAAAAGACAAGCGACGTAAAATCGTAAGTCGCAAAGAGAAGAGAAAAATGAAACCCCCCAAAAAGAGTGAAGAGCAGAGGCGAAGAGCGCGCCAGCGGCCGTGGAAGAGAGGAAGGGTCAGAGGGGAGGGTGATGCCAGCAGTAATACCTCAAAAGATGTTCCAGAATATCACTCGGAGGGGAGAAGAGGAGAGAGCGATGGGGAGTGGGAGAGAGAGAGAGGGATGGGGAGTGGGAGAGAGAGAGGGGGAGAGAAGAGGAGAGAGCGATGGGGAGTGGGAGAAAGAGAGGGGGGGAGAAGAAGAGGGGAGAGCGATGGGGAGGGGGAGAGAGAGAGAGGGAGGGGGAGAGGGAGAGAGAGAGAGAGGGATGGGGAGTGGGAGAGAGAGAGAGAGAGGGATGGGGAGTGGGAGAGAGAGAGAGGGAGAGAAGAGGAGAGAGCGATGGGGAGTGGGAAGAGAGGGAGAGAGGGGAGTGGGGAGTGGAGAGAGAGAGAGAGAGAGAGAGAGAGAGAGAGAGAGAGAGAGAGAGAGAGAAGGAGAGAGCGATGGGGGAGTGGGAGAAGAAGGGATGAGTGGGAGTGGGAGAGTGGGAGGAGAGAGGGGGAGAGAGAGAGAGAGAGAGAGAGAGAGAGAGAGAGAGAGAGAGAGAGAGAGAGAGAGAGAGAGAGAGAGAGAGAGAGAGAGATAGAGAGAGAGAATGAGAGAGAGAGAGAGAGAATGAGAGAGAGAGAGAGAGAGAGAGAGAGAGAGAGAGAGAGAGAGAGAGAGAGAGAGAGAGAGAGAGAGAGAATAGGAGAGAGCGATGGGGAGGAGGGGTGAGGAAGTGTTCGGGGGAGAAAGAGACGGAGGGAGAAGGAAAGGGAGTGGGAGAGGGAAGGAGAAAGGAGATCAAGAGGAAAATGGAGAGAGCGATGGGGAGTGGGCGAGGAAAGTGTTGAAGGAGAGTTAAGGAGAGGAGATGAGAGGGGGAGGGTAAAAGCATTAGGAGGAAAGGAGGAAGGGAAGAAAGGAGAGAGAGAGAGTGAGAGAGAGAGTGAGAGAGAGAGAGAGAGAGAGAGAGAGAGAGAGAGAGAGAGAGAGAGAGAGAGAGAGAGAGAGAGAGAGAGAGGGGGGAGAGGAGAGGGAGGGAGGGAGGGAGAGAGAGAGGGAGGAGGGGGGAGAGAGACAGAGAGAGAGAGAGAGAGAGAGAGAGAGAGAGAGAGAGAGAGAGAGAGAGAGAGAGAGAGAGAGAGAGAGAGATCGTCAAGAGTGCGCTTACGACAGCCAAAAGGTGACGGCTGACCCAAGAAATACGTAATTAATAATGACAAAGAACGCCGAGAGGAGAAGGAAAAATTGCTGATGACGAAGGGGAAGGAAAGTAAGAAATGATGAAGATGTGGAAATGATGTTCGCAAGATGTATGGGTGGGGGTGAAGGAAGAGGAGGGAAGCGGAGGGAAGAGAGAGAAGGAGAAGGGGGAGGAGAAGGAGGAGGAAGAGGAGGATAGGAAGTAGCAGAAGGAGGAAGAGGAGAGGAAAGAGGAGGGAGAAGAAAAAGAGAAGAAGGGGGAAGAAATGAGGAAAAGGAAAAGAGTAACAGGAAACAGATGCTGGGATGAAAGATGACAATGGTGATGACTGTAATAACGGTAAAATGGAAGCAAAACAAATAATCTGAATTATATGATTGATAATGATGATGGTGATAGAGGATATAATCATAATGATGATTACGATGATGATAATACTAGTAACGACGACAACAACAACAATAATAATAACAATAATAATAATAATAACAATAATAATAATAATAATAATAATAATAATAATAATAAAGTATAATAACAATAATAATGATGATGATAATAATAATAAAAATCATAATGATAATAATAATAACATAAATTGATAATAACACGATATTGATAATAACAACAATGAAGAGAAATGCGCAACAAAGGCTTGGGCCATAAAAAATAAAGCACAAACAAGGAAAATAGAAAAAGAGTGGAAGAGAAAGAAAAAGAGAGAAAAGAGAAAAGAGAGAGAAAGAAATAGAACAAAAGAGAAAAGAGAAACGAGAAAGAGAGAGAAAGAGAAGATGAAAAGCCTATCAAATGCGCCTAGGCCTTTTCCAAGGGGGCTCGAGATTAAGGGGAGGGGAAAGGGGTGTGCGCAACGAAAATGATGAATGGAAAAATGGAAGAAAAAAAAATGTGACCCAAAACAATTACGCGAATGGGTTATAAATAAAGGATGGAAACCACCAAATGAATTACATACATTGATGTTTACCGACTCGTATTTCCAGTTCGTGTTTCAGGTCCGGAAGCCGCTGGCCAATGCTTGCTCGATAACGTGTGAAAGCGCATACTTAAAAATATATTTTGATTCCTTCTAAAATATGGATAAAAAGAGAAAAGTGAAGAAAGATAGTTGAAACAATATGTAAAAAGAAGAATCACACAGGCCCAGACATAGAGACAGATTCATCCATACGCGCACACGCACACACACGCAAGCATAACGCTCCCAACTCTTGAAATACGATAACACACAGAGAGAAAATGACGAAAGTGAAAAAAGGACTTCTGAAAAGTTAGGAAATTGATTTGTCCTTCTCCCCCTTGCATAGGCTGAGTATGAGGGGACGGTCGCCATGGTAACCTGCAGCGGGGGAACGGAGGAGGCGGAGGAGGAAGAGGAGGAGGAGGAGGCGAGTAGGCTGGCCGCGGGACACCAGTGGCGCTGGTCACCTAGCCTAGGCCTACTGCCTCGCGCCTCCCTAACCCCACCCGCCCGGAGGCCTAAACGATACTGGGCCGCCATCTTTCCGAGCCTCTCCCTGCCTGGAAGCCCCTGCCGCTGCAACCCTTGCCTCGCCTCGACGCCCACCCAAGGCCAGGCTACGTGTGGAACTATTTCGAAATATGTAGAAAAAAGGAGAGGATATCGTCTGCAGATAAATGACAAATGTTTTTTTCTCCGTTACTAATCACTCTAAGGTAGTGGAGAGCCATATTGCCAATGCTTTTCGATGCGTCTGGAAGGAGAGCGTAAGGATATTTTTC
>NC_091550.1:19350027-19352527 GCF_042767895.1 Penaeus vannamei | reverse complement strand
CGACGGAGGCTGTTCAAAGCAAGTGAACTACAGCCGACTTGTCGACCCCGCCGTCTCCGCAGAACAATAACACCGAAACCAAGGAAAGCAAGGAAGAGCAGGCAATCAACGAGGGGAAACAACAATAATGGAGATTCCCCTCTTTTCCCTTCCCTCGCCATCAGCAGGCCTCCGAGGCGCGCTGTATCAAGGGTTAGAGGGGCTCCTGCTGCTGCCTCTGATGCACACAGGAAGAAGGCGCGCACGAAGGAGGGGCCAACCCGGTGCTTCTTCGTTCCAGGAAAGAAAAAAGAAAGAGAAAAAAGGAAAAAGAATAAATTACGGAAACAAAAGGGGACTCATCGACCCAATTCTGCCTCTTCTCCGGCGCGATAGCCATCCACCTCGGAAGTCCTTGGAATAGAAAAAAAAGAAAGAAAGAAAAAAGATTTTCAAAACTATACATTTCCAAACTTTCACGGGGCCGAGAGCAGGTCGCAGTTGCCTCCCACGAAGACCCGCCAAGGGGACCCCACAAAGAGACCCCACGCAGAGGCTTCATGCATCTTTCATGGGGTCTTCAAGCGGAACAGCATTGCCAGAACCCCTTCTTTGCGTCCGGTGGTTATGGCCTGGATGGAGGGAGGGGAGGGAATGAGGGGAAGAGCGGAGGAAGGGACGGAGGGGACGGAGGAGGGAGGGGAGGGAGTGGAGGAAGGGATGGAGGAGGGAGGAAGGGAAGGGGGGGATGGAGGAGGGATGGAGGAGATGGAGGAGGGAAGGAGGAGATGGAGGAGGGAGAGAGGAAGGGAGGGAAAGGGGAAGAAAAGAGGAAGGAGAGGAGGAGGAGAGAAGGGAGGAAAGGAGGAAGAAGAGGAAGGAGAGGTGGGAGAGAAGATAGGAAGAAGAGGAAGGAGCGAAGGAGGATAGGAAGAGCGGAAAGGAAAAAGGGAGGAAGGGAGGAAGGAATGAGGGGAAACAGGGGTACTAACCCGCCCAGCGCTGCTCCAAAGACCAGAGGAGGGGGAGGGGAGCGAGGGGAGAGGAGTTGCATGAGGGAAATGAATAAAAGGAAGCGAAGGGAGATACACGAAGGAAAAGAGGGGAGAGAAAGGGAGAAAGGGGACGAGGATTCCAGATGGGAAGGGATCTGCTGTGATATTTCTTTCCACAAAAGGGCATTCTTTATATTTCTGAGAACAACTTACAAGAGAGTACAGTAGAGTCTACAAAATGACCTAAATTAAAAACCGCGTTATTAATAACAATAAAAATAATGACTAAATAAAAACTTACATCAACAACCTTAACAATAACCGCAGCGAATAAAAATAACAGTAATAACAGAAAAAACAACAACATGAAGAAATAACAACAACCGCAACATCACAGCATCAGGAGCGAAGAAACCAAGACAAAACGATACTTAAAAAGGGCGAAGGAAGCTGAAGAGTGCGAGGAAAAGTGTGGAATAAAAGGGGTCAACCAAGAGGAGCTCTGTAACCTAATCGTGAAGCCGAATCCAATTTTGTAATGTGGAGGACAAACATGGAAGGCGATCCTGGTGTTTTTCTTTTTTTTTCTTTTCTTTTCTTTTTTTTTCCTCTCTGCTTTTTTTTCTTTCTTTCTTTCTCTATCTACGTCTCTCTTTTTCCTTCCCCTTCTTCTCCTTCTCTTTTCCTTTTCTTTCTTTCTTTCTCTAATCTACCTCTCTCTTTTTCCTTCTCCTTCTCATTCTTTTCTTCTCTTTTCCTTTTTTTGCTTTCTTTCTCTATCTACCTCTCTCTTTCTCCTTCTCTTTCCTTCCTTCTTTCTTTTTTTTTTTTTTCTTTCTCTCTCTCTCTTTTATTTATTTATTTTTTTATACCGACATTACACCGGAGTGGCGTATCGAAAGGAGGGAGGGGAGGGGCGGGAGGGAGGGGAGGGGCGGGAGGGAGGGGAGAGGCGGGGGGGGGGGGAGAGAAGAGAGGGAGTGTCGGGGAGTTTGAGAATGGGGGAGGGGGAGGGGAACGAGGGGGGGGGAGCGGGTAAATGAGAAGAGGGAATTAGGGAGAAGGTGGAAGAGGTGGAAGGGAAATAGGGAAGGAGGAAAGAGGTATGGGATGAGGGGATGAGGGGGAGAGGGAAATAAGGAGAGAGAGGAGAGGGGGGAATGGACGGGGAAGGGGAAGAAGAGAATAGGGGAGAAGGGAGAAGCGAGGAATGGGAGACTGTGGAAAGGGGAATGATAGAGAGAGGAAAGCGGGTGATAGGAGGGAGGGAGGGGAGGAAAGGGGGGGGAGGAGGAAGGGAGGAAAGGGGGGTCGAGGGGAGGATAGGGAGGAAAGGGGGGAGGGGGGAAGGGAAGGAGGGGAGAAAAGGGGGGAAGGGGAGGAGGGGAGAAGGAAGGAATAATGATGTGTAAACAAATTTTAAGCCTCTGACTATAACGGGATGAAAAAAGCAATAAAATGATGATCCATTTCAGGTTAAATGAGGTGGATGAGAATACGCGGAGAAGGAGGAGATGGAGGAGGAG
>NC_091550.1:19315027-19317527 GCF_042767895.1 Penaeus vannamei | reverse complement strand
GTGCTCTCTTCCCCTCACAATATTTTGGCGTGTTTCCGTTGGCGTTGAAATTCCGTGTTCTGTTTATCATAATTTTCCTTGGGATATTTGCTCTCTCGCATCCCGTCAGATAGGCGGTGTGAGGGGGAGAGGTGGATAACTTTGTCGGTTCTCCTTTTCTTTCGTCGTTTCCCTCCACTAACCCTCCTCTCGCATCCACTGACCCTCCGCCAGCCCTTCCCTCGCACCCTTAGCCCCTCCACTAGCCCTTCTCTCGCACTCACTGACCCTCCGCCAGCCCTCTAACCCTCCAGCCCTCCCCCCGCATCCAATGACCATCCGCCAACCCTCCACTAGCCGTCCACTCTCGTCAGCTACCCTTCGCCCTGCCCTCTAAGCCTCCCCCGCACCTACTGACCCTCCACTGACCCTCCACCACCCCTCCAACCCTCCCCCCCGCACCTACTGACCCTCCACCAGCCCTCCCCTCGCAGCACACCAAAGCCCTCCACTCCCACCAGCTACCCTCCGCCGGCCCCTTCCCCCTCGCCGCTGCCAGCACTGCACTTGATCGATTTCAACATGAGCGAGAGGGACTTAGGCCTATGCGACCCTTCACTCCTGGTTTTTAGCTCCCGAAGCGTCCACAAACTCCAATGCATCGATTTCTGGCTTTTGACAGCGGCCACGGGTATTGATTTTGCCGTTTCCTTCGTCGGTGTTAATGGACGAGATTTCGGTGTGTGTTTTTCCTCTCTCCACTTGCATGTCGATGCGGAGTGAATATCGATAAATGAAGGTTAATAAGAATGCCGATGTGATCTGAAACCCTCAAGTCTGTTTTGATTTACAACTCACTTCGTACCCTTAACCTCCAAAGACAATTACTCTTTTTTATCTAACTTTCAATAAGAACTTTTATGTACATCTCTTTCATGTTTTCTTACCATTCTTCTACAACTCTTCATTTTTTCTTGTCATTATTCCTCATTTACAACTCTCTCCTCTATCTCCATTTTCCCCCTTTAATATTCAGTTCCACGTATGCACTGAACACCTTATCATCAGAAAAATACTGTTAGTGGAGAGGGTCAGGTATAGTGCGATATAAATTTCTACTAACATATTCTCCATAACGCACAAAGTTGCTCAAAATCGACGCCCATTACTTATCCCTTGACAAGGTTATAACATCTCCAAAGGCATCGTCGTTCTGCGCTTGTGTTCTTACTAAAATAGAGAGATATACGCGTTCAAAAGCACTGACACAACTGCATCTTCGGAATAGAAAGGTATTCGTGATCTTCAAGCAAGAGCGTCTATTGCGTTACATATATAAAAAGCTGCATTTTTTGTTTTCCATTGAAGCAAAGTCAACAGCTGATTGGTAATGGTGGTAAAAGACCACCAGCGATATAGATAGGGACATACATCTATATTTCACGCACATACGCATGCAGACACACACACCAATATGTGTGTGTGATTATATAAATATATAAATATATAATCACATCAAATAAATAAACATATATAGTATATATATAACATATAACATATATATATATATATATATATATATATATATATATATATATATATATATATAAATACACATATGTTTGTGTGTGTGTTTGTGTGTGTGTTTGTGTGTGTGTGTGTATGTGTATGTGTGTGTATGTGTATGTGTGTGTATGTGAATGTGTGTGTGTGTGTGTGTGTGTGTATGTGTGTGGATGTGGGCGTATGTGTGGGTATGTGTGTGTATGTGTGTGTATGTGTATGTGTATGTGTATGTGTATGTGTATGTGTATGTGTATGTGTGTGTGTGTGTGTAAATGCGTAAATGTGTAAATGTGTAAATGTGTGTGTGTGTGTGCGTGTGTGTGTGTGTGTGTGTGTTGTGTGTGTGTGTGTGTGTGTGTGTGTGTGTGTGTGTGTGTGTGTGTGTGTGTGTGTGTGTGTGTGTGTGTGTGTGTGTGTGTGTGTGTGTGTAAATATGTAAATGTGTAAATGTGCACATATGTAAATATATAAATATATAAATACATAAATGTATGAATATGTAAATATATGAATATATAAATAAATAAACAAAATATATAGATATATGATATATACATAATATACATAATATATATACATACATACATACATACATATATATATATATATATATATATATATATATATATATATAGAGAGAGAGAGAGAGAGAGAGAGAGAGAGAGAGAGAGAGAGAGAGAGAGAGAGAGAGAGAGAAAAGATATGAATAAGAGTGGATATCTTCACAATACACAATGTATGTGTGTGTGTGTGTGTGTGTGTGTGTGTGTGTGTGTGTGTGTGTGTGTGTGTGTGTGTGTGTGTGTGTGTGTGTGTGTGTGTATGGATATATATATGTACATATCCATATATTTGTGTATACATGTTTATATATATATATATATATATATATATATATATATATATATATATATATATATATATATATATATATACATACATACATACATACATA
>NC_091550.1:19300027-19305027 GCF_042767895.1 Penaeus vannamei | reverse complement strand
ACAATCATTTGCAGCACCATTTCCATCGCTGTTATCATTATCATCATTATCGCTATTGTTAGCAGTAGTAGCAGTAGTTGTAAAAGACCCATATTCACCCTCTTTCAGTTATCGTTATAATTATTATCATCATTATCCTCATAAACACAATGGCAATAATAACAGTACAATATCATAACTCTCAAACTGCTACAATTATCCTCATAATCAACACTATACTGCTATTTCTATTGATATCAATTGTATCACAACCATTTTTAGTTTTTAATATTTTTACCTCATTATTTTTATTCATACTTTAAGATTATCTTCCTTCTACGTTAATTGTATATTTTAGAGAGGATATAATTTTGATGAAAAAATGTATATGTATATATATATATATATATATATATATATATATATATATATATATATATATATTCGCGTATCAGAAACCGTCGTAACAGTTTTGACTCATAAGCCTCATCGTTATTTGTAAATCATTAGCGGTTAACGAAATAATAATAATAATCATAATACTATCAATAATAATAACAATAATCCTATTACCAATAATAGCAACAACAACAACAATAACAATAACAATAATAATAACAATCATAAAAATAATAATTAATAATAACATAACAAAACCAATGATAATAATGATCATTTCTAAACAGCACCACTTCCTTAAGAAATAATAGTAATGGTATTGATAATAATGATTACAGTAAAATCAACAGTAATATAATTGAAAATAACAGTAACAACAATAACTACAACATTAACAATAACTACAGCAAAAACAACAATAACAAGAATAATAGTAATAATAATAAGGATAATAATAATAATACCTATTAATATCATCATTATTATTATTATCATCAGTAGTAGTACTAGTATCATTATCATTATTACTATTTCTATTGTTATGATGATGATGACGAAAATAATGATGATGATAATAATAATAATAATAATAATAATAATAATAATAATAATAATAACTATAATAGTAATAACTATAATAATAATAACAATGATGACGATAGTGATGATGATAATAGTAATAACAATAATAATAATAATAATATAGTAATAATGATAATACTAACAGTGGTTCAGTGCTAACAATAATAACATCAGTAGCAGCAGCAACAACAATAATGATAATGATGATAATAATAATAAGAAAGAGAATAAGAATCCTAATACCAACGACAACAATAATCTTGATAATATTAATAAAAAAATGTAAATCATACTATCAAATTTGACTCGATACCTATCACTACATTGATCATCAGCAGCAACTTTATGGCCTCCTTTCACAGAATCTTCATAGAATGGCTTACGTCATTCTATTTCTTTCACCCCCTCCCGGTCTCTCCCTCTCATTCTTCCCTCTCTATGTCCGTCTTCCATATCTGTCTCTCCCTTCCTCATCCCTCCATTTTCTCTCTCACCACTCCTCCCCTCCTTTTTTCCCCTTCTTCTCCCTCCTCCCTTTCTTCTCCCTCCTTGCCTTTTTCACCCTCCTCCCCTTCTCCGTCTCCCTCCTTTTCTTCCTCTCCTTCTTCATCCTCCTCCCCTCCTCCTTTTCTTTTCCCTACTCCCCTCCTTCTCCCTCCTCCCCTTCTCCTCCTCCTCCCCTTCTTCTCCCTCTCCCTCCTCCCTTTCTCCTTCTCCCTCCTCCCCTCTCCCTCCTCCAACAGCTGCCGTAGTCATTTGGCGCACGGGTAGAGATGGTAGATTAAAGTGGCTGCCATCACTTGAGGAAGAACCACGCTTTCTGATCACTGTGATGGAAAGCGGACCGTACATTACAGCGCATTTTCTAGTTCTGTTGTTTTCCTAATGCACGCTTATATAGGGTCTCGCGGGCGGTGTGAGGGAGGAGTGTCTTCCGCTGAACTCGGAGGAGGGGGGGGCGAGTCACTCCCAAGTCAGCTCGGAATGGGAAGTCAGCGGGAATCAGCGACTTTTGGAATCGAAGGCAGTACCTCCTGAGCTGAGTGAATTTAGGAATCGGTAATTGCGAATTGTGAGGAATTTTGATTCACGATTAAATCCCCACGAAATGAATCAGTCGTATTAATCGAGTATCGTCACCTGAAGATTTCATTCCTACTCGAAACGTAATAGTGATAATGATGATAATAGTAATATCGATAATGATAATAATAGTAAGATTGATAATGATCATAATAGCAATAATAATAATGGTAATTGTAACGAATTTATATTCTTTAATGGTTTAGAGTTTATTAATATAGACCTTACAACCGCACATACGTTACTATATTTGTGTTCACTTTACTTCAGTCGTTCTCAGCTCCGACGTCGCAGAAACAGCTCCGGTGACGTAACTGTTTACGACCCATTAAATATAATGACCGAGTTACTTTTATGACCCGAGTATCAGGATCAACTGGCCTTCGCAACCGGCAATCAACAAACACATTACGAGGAACTAAATTTGTTTTTTACAGCGGACACGTTTTCAGTTTATGAGTAGGCCTAAACATACCAAAAAATGAACACACACACGCACGCACACACACACACGCACGCACACTCACACACACACACACACACACACACACACACACACGCACGCACACTCACACACACACACACACACACACACACACACACACACACACTCAGCCACAAATGCATAAAGGACAGTTGACGAACCGCCATTATATCTCCATTCTCGAAAAGAAACTAGGTTCTTTTTTTATCTAAAATTTCGTAACTTAATTACTGCGTGACTAAACAAATGTTTCAAAAGAAACAGAGAGGGAGAGAGGAAGAGGAGACAGGGAGGGATAGAGGAAGGGAGGATGGAATAGGAGAGCGTATGAGAAGATAGGAAGAGAGGAAGAGAGGGAGAGAGAGGTAGAAGGAGGGATAGAAATATAGAGATAGATAGATATAGAGAGAGAGCGCTTGCAGAAAAGAAAATGAAAGAAGATTGTAAATACATCACCCATCTAGATACTGACGATTACTCGACCAGAACCCTCACACAAACAAACAAACAAAACCAAAGATAACGCGAAACAAAAAAGAAGTAACAACAGCAACAAAAACATCAAGAAGAACAAAAGCACAAAAGAGAGAGAAAAAAGAAAATAACAACAAACATTTTACAACCGGAGCCAACAACAACCTCACGGGGATGTCCATTATTGCTGCGGCTTCATCCTGCCTCCATCGCTCCCTCTTCCTTTTTCCATTTTACTCCTCTCTCTCCTTTATCACGTCTCTTTCATTCGTTTTTGTTCTCTTTTCCCTTTTATCACGTCTCTTCTCTTCTTTTTTTCTTTTTTTTCTTTATTCTTTGTTTTACGTCTCTTTCCTTCTTTTTCTCTATTCTCCTCCCGCCTTTTCCCATCTCCCTTCGTTTTCATGTTTCCCCTCATCCCATTCCCTTCCCATTTTCTCTTCTCCCCTTTCCCTTCTCTTGCCACTTTTCCTTCTCTCGCCTCTCCCCCTTCCCTTCCCATTTCCCCTCTCCCCTTTTCCTTCTCTCGCCTCTCCCCCTTCCCTTCCACGTTTTTTCCTTTCCCATTTTCCTCCTTTTCCTCCTTTCCTTTTCACTTTCTCTTTCCCCTTTTCCCCTCTTCCCTTTTCCTGTCCATCCCCCTTCCATTCCCTCCCCTCCAACGTAAAGAGATGAGGGCAAAGGGAGAGAAAATTAAAAAGGAGGAAGATGACGGAAGAACATAAATAAAGGGGAGGGGAGTGACAGGGAAGGGGGGGGGGGGCAAGGAGAGGTTATAGAGAGGGGTGTTAAAGGGAGAGGGGAGCAAGGGGGTGTTACAGGGAGGGGGGCAAGGAGAGTTTACAGGGTGGGGGTCAAGGAGAATTTACAGGGGGGGGGTCAAGGAGAATTTACAAGGAGTGGGCAAGGAGAGTTTACTGGGAGGAGGGCAAGGAGAGTCTACAGGGAAGGGCAAGGAGAGTTTACAGGGAGGGTGGCAGGGAGAGTTTACAGGCAAGTGGACAAGGAGAATTTACAAGGTAGGGGGGCCAGGAGAGTTTACAGGGAAGGGCAAGGAGAATTTACAGGGAGGGTGGCAGGGAGAGTTTACAGGGAGGGACAAGGACAAGGGGGTATTCCAGAGAGGGGACAGAAAGAAATGGGGGGTAGGGAGGAAGATTAACCAGGTGGCGTGACGATCGGACATTAGGCATCTCCCACGTCGATAAGGTGTCCTCCAAGGGGATGGGAGAAGGTGATGGGGGAGGAGGGGAGGGAAGGAAAGGGAAGGGAGGGTCCAAGGAGTATGAGAGAGAGAGGGGGGGAGGGGTAGTTGTGAAGGATTAATTAATAGTAGGCCGAAAATCATGCATGGGAGGCTGGGAACAACGAGGCTGTGGTAGCCTGGATTTGCGAGAGGAAGAGCAGCTCGTGAATGTTTTATGGCGGATGACCTTTCTCGTGGAAACCTACTTTCCAAGCACCGAAATGATCGTCGTGGGCGAGTATTTTCTTTGCTCCCTTTCAATATGCACGGAAATGTACAGATACACATACGTACATACATAAATACATACATACATAACACAAATGTGCTTATTATTCATTTATACAATGTATATATGTATGTATGTATGTATGTATGTGTGTGTGTGTGTGTGTGTGTGTGTGTGTGTGTGTGTGTGTGTGTGTGTGTGTGTGTGTGTGTGTGTTCATGTTTATATGTATAAAAATATCTATGTATACGTATATGTATGTATATGCCATCCAGCTCCTGAAACAACTGCCAGTTCTGCATACAAATTCTTACATCTATGTGATAATTCCTCAAGTATAAGGTTCATTATGATCATTATTTGATTCATCATCGCTGTTGACTTCCTTCTGATAACCAGATAAGCATCTCATTCAATGACAAGGAAAATAATGAGGCATCTTCATCCCGTGTATTAATGACACCTCATTTCCACCAATGGATATAACTTCAATTGTCTGTATCCATATACAAGAGCAGATTCGT
>NC_091550.1:19270027-19272527 GCF_042767895.1 Penaeus vannamei | reverse complement strand
AGAGAAAGAAAGAAAGAAGAAAGAGAAAGAAAAAAAGAGAAAGAAAAAAAAAAGAATTAGAAAAAGAAAAGAGAAAAAGGAAGAGAGGCAAGAACGAGCCGCCGAGGGGAACGGCCGGGAAATGCAGCTTCACCCTCGTTCCTGGTTTGCGTTTTCCTGTGCATAATTGATAGTGCCATTAGTGATATCAAAAGTTTCCAGTGAGTGGGGCAGGTGGGAGGGGGAAAGGGGAGTGAGGGGGGGTGGGGGGTGGAGAGGGGGTGGAGAGGGAGGGTGGAGAGGGGAAGTGAGGAAGGTGGAGAGGGAATGAGAAGGGTGGAGAAGGAAGTGAGGTGTGGTGGAGAGGGGAGTGAGAGGAATCAGGGGAGGTGGGGGAGGGAGTGAGGTGGGGTGGAGAGGGGAGTGAGGGGGTGGAGAGGGGAGTGAGGGGGGTGGAGGGGAGTGAGCGGGGTGGAGAGGGGAGTGAGGGGGTGGAGAGGGGAGTGAGGGGGTGGAGAGGGGATTGAGGGGGTGGAGAGGGAGTGAGGGGGTGGAGAGGGGATTGAGGGGTGGTGGAGAGGGGAGTGAGGGGGGAGTGGAAGGGGATGGAGGAGAGAAGGAGGGGGAGAACAGAAAGGGGAAGGGGGATCTACCCGGGAGAGGGAGAGAGAGAGGGAAGGAGGAGGTGGGGGAGAGACGGAGGAATGAGAGAGGAGTGGAGGAGATGAAAGGGTGAGGGGAGACGGAGGAAAAGGAAGGGAAGGGAGGGAGGGGAGGGAGAGAGAGGCGAGGAGGGAGCGGAGGAGGGGAAGGCAAGGGGTGGGAGGGGAGAGGGATTAGGAGGGGCTGGTACTTGACACTGATGCCCCAGACACTTAATTGTTGAAGCGAGGGTTCCCCATAATGCAGGGATGAGGAAGAGATGTGTGTGGGGGAGGGGGGGCAGAGAGAGAGAGAGAGAGAGAGAGAGAGAGAGAGAGAGAGAGAGAGAGAGAGAGAGAGAGAGCATTGGTAGTTGCTGCAGTTATAGTAGTATCGATAAAATTCTTATTATCCTTATTATTATTCGCATTATTATCATCATTCTCATTACTAACACCTTTACTGATAACAGGAAATTTCATAAAGTTAACAATATTAAAAACAGCAATAACATTAATGATAAAAGTGAAAATGATAATGATGATCATAACAATGATAATAATAATAAAGATGATGATGATGATGATAATGATGATGATGATAATAATATTATCAATAATAACAACAACAACAACAACAACAACAACAACAATAATAACAATAATAATAACAATAATAACGACAATGATAATAAAAATAATATTAACGATAATGATAATAATAATAAAAATGACAACATTAATAATAATGATAAGAAGAATGATGATGATGATAATTAGAAAAGCAATAACAGCAACAGCAAGAACAACAATAAAAATAATAAGTTATAGTCATTACAATTATCAGTAATAGTAACAGTGATGATAATGATAATACTAATACTATTAACACGCTTCTACCATTAATCACTACCATTGGCATCGCAATTTTCATTATCATTGCTATCATTGTCATTACAATCATAGTTATAACCGAAAATTGTATCGCAAAAACAGCATAAAGACCGCACATACCATATACCTTTGCTCTTGGTATTTCAGGCTTTCGAGTGAGTATTTTTTTTTTTTTCGTTCTCTCTCAAGCTAATTTCAGTCTGTATATGAATCTTATCAGTTTTATTTTGTCAATTTATTCTCTGTCTGTCTGTTTTGTATCCTCTTCATTTTCCTGTCTCCCTCTTTCTTTTCCTGCTTTCCGCGCCCTCTCCCCTCCACCCAGTCTCTCTTCCTCTTTCTTTCGCCCTCTCCCCTTCATCCTATCTCTATTCCTTCTTTTCTCACCCTCTGCTCTTCATCCTCTCATCCTTTTCTCTTTCTTCCTCCTTTCATCGCCCTCTCCCCTCCACCCCGTCTCTCTTCCTCTTTCCTTCGCCCTCTCCCCTTCATCCTGTCTCTCTTCCTTCTTTTCTCACCCTCTGCTCTTCATCCTATCTCCTGTCTCCTTTCCTCCCGTTTTCTTCCACTTGCCCTTTCATTTTCACTCTTTCTTGTATTTTTTCTTTCGCTGTTCTCCGTTCCTTGTTCCCCCCCCTCTCCTTACTTATTTTGCTTTATCCTTTCTCTCCTTTGCTCCCCGCATTACTTCCATTTCTCCTTTCTTCCTTCTCTTACCCTCTCCTCTACACTCTCTCTCCTTATTCCTTTCTTCGCCCTCTATTACCTTCCTTTTCTCTCTTCTTTTCTTCTTCACCACTCTTTTCACTTCAGTCTCTCCCTTCTCCCATATCTTACTCTCTCCTCTTCACCCTCTCTCCCTTTCACTCCTCTTCACCCTCTCTCCCACTCACTCCTCTTCTTTCCCTCTCTCCCCTTTCTCACCCCACCCCTTCACCCCCCCTTCACCCACCCCACCCCTTCCACCCCCATCACCCCCACCCCCA
>NC_091550.1:19237527-19240027 GCF_042767895.1 Penaeus vannamei | reverse complement strand
CACACACACACACACACACACACACACACACACACACACACACACACACACACACACACACACACAGTAAGAGAGAGAGAGAGAGAGAGAGAGAGAGAGAGAGAGAGAGAGAGAGAGAGAGAGAGAGAGAGAGAGAGAGAGAGAGAGAGAGAGAATATCACATACACAAGAACATACATACAGTAACAGCAGATACCACAGACACACTCAACTATCCTCGAATGGAGACTGACTTAATTATCTTATGTAAAGCTACCTGTTATTCTTCCCCCAATAAGAAGCTTTTGAATATGGAAGTCAAGACGACAAGATATTGAATGAACAGCAAAAAGCCGACATCCGAAGCTTCAAAGATTTCGAACCAGACCAAACGAGACACGAGAAGAATACGAAAAAAAAAAAATCTTGCAACCTGCTTCTTTCCTCGAGGTCCTCCCCCACCCCCTCCCCCTAAAAAAGGGTCGTAGTGAGAGCCATAATGAGGACTCTGTTGCATCACCCCCGCCCTTATCCTCACTTCAATGGCAGGGGAGGGACAGGGAGACGAGAAAACGAGTCCTTAAGTTCCCTCCCGAGCGACTCTCTCTCTCCTTCTAAGGACTCGAGACTCAATGGCAGAGCGGTTCCATCTATCAGGCGGGACTTCCGATCCGGATCCGACAGCTTCACGGGGTTGGATGGAGTTATTAGACAGCGCAAGCGATAGATGGAGGGCTTGTCTTCGAAGAGGGCGCAGGAGTGTGAAACAAAGTTGTGAAAAATCGGCGGTTTTCTTAGTCCATCACGGATTTTTAGCTTATAAATAATCTTTTGATTGCATACTTCCGAGTTCTTTCGTAAAAGAGTTAGCAAGAAATTTTCAGTATTCAGGTGAAATTCGTGTCACTGATTCGATCAAAATTTGTCATAAACCTCATCTGCAGCGATAAACTGTAGTATATGCAAAAAGAAATGGATTAACATATATATATATATATATATATATATATATATATATATATATATATATATATATATGTCTCAGTATATATGTATATATATATGTGTATGTATATGTGTATGTATGTGTCTTATTAGATTGTCTCTCTCTCCATCTCTTTATCTATCGCTCTCTATCCATCTATCTCTAACATGCCTGTCTCTCAACATCCTTTTTGCATATCTCACTCTATCTCTGGCCCACCTTTCTTTCTCTCTCTCTCCCTCCCTCCCCCCATTCTCTCCTTCCCCCTCCATCTCTCTCCCCTCTCTCTTTCTTCAACCCTCCTCTCTCTCCTGTTTCAATTTATTCATCACTCTTTCCCTCGCAAGTTGGACCCGGCACGCCCCCCGCCGCGCCAGATGTTAGCGCCGGGGATTCAACCCGTCCGGCGAAGGCGCGACGGCCCTTCTCCTGCCGCCCTTTGACCACACACCCTCTCGCGGGCCCTCTCTCTTCCCTCACGTCCTCCCCTGTTTCGTCCTTCCTTCTTCCTTCCTTTTTACTTCCTCTTTCTTCCTTCTGTTCTTCTCGTCTTCTTCCGTCTTTTAATATTTTCTTCATTTCCTTCTTTCTCTGACCTCCTCGTTCCTTTTTCTGCACCTTCTCATCCTCTTTCTCGTTCTCATTCTTCTTATCCTCTTTCTCCTCCTCCTCCTCCTTCTCATCCTCTTTTTCCTCTTCGTACTCCTCTTCTGCTGCTGTTGCTGCTTTTTCTTCCTCCTTCCTTCTTTTCCTCTCTTTCCTCTTTTTCCTATTTGAACCCAGTAAAAAAATTATGCAAAGATTTGGGATATTTCAGATGATGAAACTGTGCGTGTGTGTGTGTGTGTGTGTGTGTGTGTGTGTGTGTGTGTGTGTGTGTGTGTGTGTGTGTGTGTGTGTGTGTGTGTGTGTGTGTGTGTGTGTGTGTGTGTGTGTGTGTGAGAGAGAGAGAGAGAGAGAGAGAGAGAGAGAGAGAGAGAGAGAGAGAGAGAGAGAGAGAGAGAGAGAGAGAGAGAGAGAGAGAGAAGTAGCGAGAGAAAGATTGAGAGTGTGTGTGCGTGTGTGCGCCGGGTAAGCTACACTACAATCATATTCATAACAATCTTCATCCCAACTTTCTTCCAACGCTTCCCTCTCTCTTCCTCTATCCCTTACCCCTCTCCCATCCTTACCAATCATCCTACCCCCCTCCCTTTTTCCTCTCTCCTCTCCTTTCCCTCCACTCCCCCTCCTTATTCTCTCCTTTCCCTCCACTTCCCCTTCACTCATCCTCAACGTACTCCCAGAAAAGATAAGAGAGGGAAACAGTCCTTATCTTATCGGCCACATGTCTGGCTTCCTGCTGTAGTGCCAGGGCTCCCAGTGCCTGTTATTAGGCGGGCGGAAGGGAAGATCCTGGCATCCTATAGAAAGGAGCGATGCCATCCTTTTTCGCTGTATCTCCGGGGCATCGCGAGACTTTTCGGAGGATGTGAAGGAGGAGGATATGAGGATCTGAACCGAGATGAAAAGTCGTGGGAGGTAGATGGAGGAGAG
>NC_091550.1:19217527-19220027 GCF_042767895.1 Penaeus vannamei | reverse complement strand
AAAAAAAGGAATCAAGGGACAAAAAATCACCTCGAAGACAGAGAAAAAAAACGGAAAAATAAGAAAACGGGAAGATTCGGCAGACCGACGCGTCCGCAAGTGAACGCACATCAACAGTGCCTAAGAGACGGAAGGAACTGTGAAGGATATGCGAGCTCGACAGGACAATGGGGGAGGGGTGAGGGAGGGGAAGGGAGGCGTCGATGGCACCGGAGGAAGGAAGTTCGGATAGTGCCAAGGTGCCGAGATTACGGGTTTCCTTTTTTCTTACTCCTGTTGCTGTTGCTGCGAGCGGCATTGCAACACAGGGCCGGGTTTTTTCTTTTTATCGGGCAGCGGAAGCGTCGCGGAGAACCGATTCCCGAAACGTTTCAACGAGAGGACTTCGAGGAAGGGGCGGCCGTGAAGCGCTTTTCAAATCGATTTTTTTTTCTCTTCGTCTTCTTCTTTTCCTGTTTCTTCTTCTTCTTCTTCTTTACTTTTCTTCTTATAATTCTTTACTTTTTTTCTTCGTCTTTTCCTTTTTCTTCTTCGTCTTCTTCTTTTCCTTTTTCGTCTTCTTCGTCTTCTTTTCCTGTTTCTTCTTCTTCTACTTCTCCTTTTTCTTCTTCTTTACTTTTTTCTTCTTCGTCTTCTTTTCCTTTTTCTTCTTCATCTTCTTCTTTACTTTTTCTTCTTCTTCGTCTTCGTTTCCATTTTCTACTTCGTCTTCTTCTTTTCCTTTTTCTACTTCTTTTTTTTTTTTACCTTTTCCTCTTCTTCGTTTTCTACTTTTCCTTGTCCCTCTACTTCATCTTCTTCTTTTCCTTTTTCTCCTTCCCCTTTCCCTACTACTTCTTTTCCTTCTTTCATCTTCTACTTTTTTCACTCTTAATAAAAAAAAATAAATAAAAATAAACGCATTCGACGCTGCTGTAGAAGGAAAGGAAAACCCGCATTACTTTTCATTCTAAACCTTTTGGAAAAAAAAAGTTGAAAAAAGGTATGACCTCATTTCTTACGTACACAACGAAAAGACTTTTGATCTCCGAAAGAATTCTGTTTGTGACCTTGCGATGTCTTTTCTTTTCTTTTTTCTTTTTTTTTCTAAACCAAAAACACTTTTTCAGAGATCATAATACAAAGGAAAATTACGATAAGAGTATGAGGATGAAAGAAAAAATGGAAATAAATGAATATCAGAAGCAAAGGGATCACAAAATTTGGAAAAAAAAGAAGAAAAAGAAACAAAATATAAACGGAGGAAAAATAACTTTTATGTTGTGCCACAAATAAACACTCATTATCATCGTTATCATCATTATCATTCTTCTTCTGACAATACCTTTTGAACGCTGACAGATAGACAAACAATGGGGTACGTGCAAAGACTAGCATCATTAGTAACTTATAGATTAAATGTGATTTTTCCATTGAATAAGCATTGTAAAATAAGTACGAAAATAGTAACATTTTGATAATAATGAGTGTGAACGTGAGAGCAACTAAGAGAATGATGGTAACGATGATGATCACGATGATGATGATAATAACGATGATCGTGAATATTAAGATATTAAGATGGTAGGTCAAATAGTTGTAATAACAGTGATACGCATAACAATGTTACTACCAATATCATTATTATTACCTTTAAGCATTATTGTTACTTACCATCTTTGACAATATGATATATATATTTTTTTCAATTAAAATGCTGAACGCATTCAACTCTTTCTGTGACAAGATATACCATCACAAATACATCGCAACTGCAACGTTATAGGCCTATATTATAGCTCCCAAAATAACGAAAAAGTAAGGCTGGAAGCTCGGAGGCTGAAATTTTTACTTTTAACGGCCTATGTTTGCCATCCGCTTTCTTAAAAGTTGTCACATAAAAGGATAGGGGGGTTGAAGTGGGGTAAGAGGGGGGGGGGGTCAGGATGGGCCTTAGAAAGGTTATTAAATCTTTTTCCATATTTGAATACCAACAAGGCATTTTGTGGGCAACCCTAATTATATTGACTAGCAACAATGCTCCTTATTTGCTCATGTAATTATAGTCCTTATCAACCCTAGTCAGAGCGCTGCATATCACGAGAAACGTTACCAATCCGCCGTCGGAGAACGCCCAAACCAAGAATGACATCGCCTCTATATCCTCCCGTCTCAAAGGCTGATATCCCATGCAGGGAAGGTGTATGTACTGCATAGGCCGCAAGCATCGAGGGAAAAAGACCTTACCGCGAGGGATCCCAAAGGACTAGTTTCTTTCGCGCCGCCTCCACCCACGCATGTATCCTTCCGCCTCATCAAGCACGGCGTTGCCTATGAGAACGGATGGCACGAGAACCTGGGAATAACAACAGGTCGGCTGCATAAAGGGATCTATTCACCGGGAAAAGAGGCTAGAATGTATAAAAATGAAAGAGATTTGTGAATAAGAGAGGGAGCAGCGGAGGGTTGGGTGCGCTAGGGTGACTGTTCAGGAGGGCGAAAAAGGATAAAAAGAAGGGGG
>NC_091550.1:19195665-19205665 GCF_042767895.1 Penaeus vannamei | reverse complement strand
ATCTTGCAATGACATACATGGATGATGTATGTATGCATGCAGAAGAAACCCTAGTTCCGGGTATAACTTGAAATTGTCCTTAAAGTTGCAAATTGTATTACTGGATTATTTTCTTCCTTTCTTTTTACAAAGATAAATGATAGTGGAGAAGACTTGCAACTTGTTGTGAGATTAGTACAGCAGTTGGGAGCAGGACAGCTAGTCTTGGATCTTGCATTGGATGCCATATGGCTTGCTTTAAGGTGAGTGAGTTTTGTTCATTTCACAATATATATATGCATATGAAAATGTATATGATAATGGCAGTACTACAGTGTAGGTATTCTATAGAGTAAGAAGTAGCTTCTGTTGAATTATATTCCTGATAGTGTGTGTTGATTGGTATATATGGTAGGTATGCTTTAAAATAAACTCCAAGCCAGAGAAGCATGCATTAATGAGTATTTCTGAGTATCACATTCTACACTATCAAGGTGTACTGATAAAATATGCAATGAACCAGTTGAAATGCATTTACATGCATACACTCTTTTAAGTTATGCAAATACATACAAATACTTTGAGATGAAAATTAGTGTTAATTATGAATTTATGCAAATAAGAAATACAAAATGAATGACTTTAGAGCACAGTATAACCAAAAGGAAGTGGGTATATGTATGCGGGTGTATATGCTACTGGGTACACATACGTGCTCACAAGGTGCCAGTAGGTAATAGATATTGGAGAATTATCCATTTATGTAATATTTGATTTGTATACAATTAATTTTATGACTTGAAATATTTGTAAACATAAAAGACCATTAACATAGGAAGGATTTTTTTTTTCTTCTTCTTCTTCTTCTTCTTCTTCTTCTTCTTCTTCTTCTTCTTCATTTTTTACTAGAAACCAGTTGAATTAATTTGAATTAATGAGCCTAATGAATTGTGTCATTTTTTCAGGCAAAGTGTTGTTCCAAAATTTTGGCAGCATTTTGTGACATTTGAGGCCCAGACGAATGGTAAAGAGGATGATGCTGGAGAGGGAAGTGTTGAAGTTATGTCGCGAGTGGCAACAGCAGTTAGTGAGCTGTATGATAGTGCTGGGTCTTTTGTGCCACAGATTAACAGGTAAAGGCTGTGAATTTTCATTGGACATAGGATTTTCCATGATCATGTCAGCTCCAATAGTAAAATAATGCTAGCTGTAAAGTAGGCACGATAGATTGCTTTTCCTTTAATTTTGGATAATAGGTCAGCAATGTTAATCAGATATTGATATGGTTTGAACATTAAGACTTCAGTCAGATTTATGGTGAAATATTCTGTCAAATTCCAAAAAGTTTCTCCAGTAGTGATTTTAGACAAAAAATATTTTGCATTATTTTAATAATGTTATGTAATGGATAAACATTTGTTTGATATTATGAGCAGCATTTTATAATAAGAGCTTGTTGCTAAAAATATTCAGGCTTGATACCAGTGTATAAAAACGATATTCAATATTTAAGAAAGTTATATGCCTAATAATATAGATAGTGGCATTTTGATATTTCATTTTTTATTTGCATTAATTGGAACCATACATTTTGAACAATCCTTTACTTTCTCTTATACATCTTCAGTAATAAAGGATTGATAGAAAAATTAGGTCAGGCATTCATCATTTCCACGGACAAAATGTTATGTGCTAATTGTGTCTGAAGGTGTGAAATGCTGTGTGAGCAGTCGGGTGCTAAGTTTGAGGATTGCATTCCTGGGGGATTGATGGAACATTTCAAATTGCACCTGCGAGCGACATTGCACAGTCAGATGCCTTCCTCCTTCATGCACCTACTGCACAAATTCTACTCTGCGGCATTTAAGGTCTTCTATCAAGCGGAAGTTGGAAGCCAGGGTTGGTCATTTTGTCCCTTGTTAAAGACGTAATATTATTTTTTGTTATGTTGTTATCTTTTCCTTTGTCTGCTTGTTTTAATATTATGAATCAGGTTGCTTTTTATTATAATAATTTACTATGTATTGATTTATACAAAAACTGTTCTATCAGGTAAAAGAACTGGTAAATGATGTTATCAGTTTGTTTGTTTGTTTTCTAATAAGGCTTCATTAGAAATTCATATATGAATATTTACAAATGTAAAGTTAGTATCTAGTAATAATTATGAACAGAAGCAAATTGTATAAATATATCCCTGGTACTTTTATAAACATTTTAGTGGAAGAATCTGAGGAGGTGACTGACGAACCAGTGCCATGTGGGGGCTGCGGAGGTGCCACAGATGCATGCCACTGCCAAGCCATCACCAACACATTTTGTCAGGTCAACAAGTTAGTATAGTGTTGCCTGAATATTCATGGTTTTCTCTTGTTTTCTTTTTCTTCCTGATTTTTATATTGTATGGGGATAATTTTTTTCTAAGATGTATCATGTAATTTTAGAAGATAGGCCTACTTTCTTCAACTTTGATTTAATTTCCCTGTTGAGTAATAAGTTCCCTAGTACGAAATTATCCATATGCTCTGTTTGTGTACAAAATAGACTTTCATGATTTTTTGCAGGAATTTGTTTCCGCTTTTGTTTATGATTATATTGCTAGATGAATCAGATCCTTTTGTATCTCTCCCTAAGGGAATTCTAGTCTGATCAAAATGTAGAAATGTTGTAATTTTTTTTTCTCTCTCTATTAGGCAATTATATGGACTGGACCTCCTGGAGAGACTGGCTGGAGACATCATCTCTTCCTTACTTCTTTCTGTCATCACTGATCATGTCTCTACTACATGCAGGGACTCATATGATCAGTCCTGTATCAACCAGCTGGAAAAGGTGAAATTCAGATTTTCTTCCTTTTTTTTTTCTTTTCTTGTTAACCTGGTGGTAGTAGTTGTAGTTTTAGTTGTAGTGGTCATAGTAACATCATTATTTATGTTATAGTTATTATCAAAATTGTTGCTTCTCTTTTTGTTGGTTGTTATCACAATTTTTTGCATTTCATAATGTCAGTCTAGTATCAAACTCGTTATAGTTAAGTATTTAATTTTGGATTTTGTCTTCAAAATCTTTTACTACATCTTTTTTTTTACCCGCCTCTTATTGTATGACTGATTACTTTATATTCATTTTATTGCAGTGGGTAGAAAATGTTGTGGTTGGTTGGCTGGAGTTGGTATACTGTGGAAGTCGCGGCCAGCTCTCCTCAGCAGATGCCGCCATCCAGACTATGGTGTCTAATAACCTCAACCAGACGTACATGACAGCACTCTACCATACCTACACCACTACCAGAATTGACCAACTATTCAATATTGTTATTGGTAAGTGGATTTACTGGAGCTTTCTTTATTACTGATGATTTATGAAAAGTTCGCGATTATAGGAATAGGGTTCCAAATGGAAGAATAATTTGGAGAAGGATGAAGTAAAGCTCCATTTTAGTAAGAATAGAAATAAAATATGATTAAGAATCAATCACAAAGTATATATGTATTGTTCTGGTGGAATTTCATTTATGTATGAAGAAATATAATACATTCTATTGCCTTTGTGTTCCAGAGTACCCTGAATCTCAGCCTGCTCTAGAAGACATCCGTGAGTGTTTAGATCGCACTCACCTGAGGGATCGCTTGGTGGAATCCCTTCGCTCAGCAATTCAGGTGAAGCTCAGCTTTCTTACACAAAACTTCCCCATAATTTGCTTATATTGGATTTTTGGTAACTAATTTATAGTGTAAATTGCAGTGAACCATGATAATTTTTCCTTACACTGGAATTTTCTCAAAGTTTTAAAGGAAAATATTGTGTATGCTTTTTTCAACCATCTTTAAATGATGTTTCAATAGATCTAGTGTACTTCATTCAGATATAGAATTACTTTTATACACACTGGTGGTCAGAAGGACTGTTTATTCAATAAAAGTATTCTAAGACCCCCTTTTATTTTCAGACACGTCTTCTACATCCAGGAGTGAACACAACAGATGTTCTGCATGCTTACATATCAGCCATCAAGGCTCTGCGTGTTTTAGATCCCAAGGGAGTCCTCTTAGAACTTGTCTCAGAACCCGTCAGGTAAGATGATGGTGACTAGGACTGCCCTTCTCCAAAGTGTTTGATGTATTTAATAGTGATTTTAAGTTTATTTATATAATATATATTGTATTACAAAATTTGGATTGTATTATAGACTTGTCCCTTATTTTCCCTAGACAATACCTTCGTGGACGAGAGGACACTGTAAGGTACATTGTAACCAGCTTGACAGATGAGAGTTGTTCAGAATTGTCTGAGGAGCTGCTTGTGGCTGCCCCATTAGTCTTGGATGATTCTCATAGTGATGATGACAACATGGACAATTGGGAAACTTGGACACCAGACCCTGTACATGCTCACAACTGTAAGTGGTGTAATTTGATGAAAAGTTCAGTTTGATTCACAGGTACAAATTGCCATATATTAAATGCTCATCAGAATTTTTTGATAAGCTACTGTAAAGTACCTATGAAGTAAAACTTCACTTTTACTATTCAGGTTGTAATTAAGTAAGAAAAAACATAAATTATGATACTATACACTGTACCAAGATAAGTATCATATAAATGTTTATAATGCAAGTGTAAGTAGAGGCACTTCCCTTAACATTACATGAGCCACAGAACACTACCGAGGACAGTTAATTTGTATCTTAGGAAGGATAACTTCACTTTTACCATTCAGGTTGTAATTAAGTAAGAAAAAACATTAATTATGATACAATACACTATACCAAGATAAGTATCGTATAAATGCTTATAATGTAAGTAGAAGTAGAGGCACTTCCTTTAATATTACAAGAGCCACAGAACACTACCAAGGACAGTTAATTTGTATCTTAGGAAGGATAACATTGGAAAAAATTTTAAGTGAGGAGGCAAATATTGTATAGCTGGTGCACTAAATGACAGGTGTTCAGAACATCAGCTTTATGACAGGGAATTTCGATGTACACATGCATGGAAAAAATAAGTAATAATGATTAATTTCAAAAAATGGAATTAACTCAATGTCACTCCTACTGTTACATACTATCTCTGCTATATGCATTTATATTAGCTTCATATATAAGAAAGCAAGTTGGAGCAATTTAAGTAAATAATATTTTTTAGGCTGGTTCTATTTTCTATTAATCGTACCTGTTTGCTATGGGATGGAGGGGTAGATAAGTTTTTATAATCCATACCTGTTTACAAAGCAGCCACATTGCTTTGATTATGGTTTACCAAAAGAAATGAACTGAGAAAGACATTTACTGGGCTACATATACATAAGAACTTTTGATTTCTATTACTGTTATTATTGTTGTTGGTATTATTGTCATTGTTTTTATTATATCCTTTATAGCTATAAAAAGGAAAATAGAATCAGTTAAAAACCTTTGATTAATGTTAAAGAGTATATGCTGTCAGGAGACAATTACAGATTAGTGACAGTTTTGTAAAAAGAAAAGATATTGTGATTGCATTTTGTTCAGGGTAAATAAAGTAAAACAGAATGGCCAGTATTCCCAAATCATGTTCTATTGCTTTATAAATTTAATGTTATAGATGAATTTGAGTTCTAGTGCTTCTTGAGATGCATTTTAGGGTAACTAACAAATTCAATTTCAGGTTTTACAAAATTACTATTGTCATAGATTCAAGATCTGAAAAAAGTTAATTACAGCATTGCCAACAACATTCAAGTCCATATATTTTGTTGCAGTTTTCATGGCACTAACTTCATGGCTAGTGCCACTTTTTTGACTGTCGAACTTGTTAAAATTGTCTTTTATGGTTTGTAGCCACGGCAGTAGGCATTGTGAGACCAGGATGTGCAAACCTGGTGATGTCACAGATTATGTGGGTTATTACATGCCAATCAAAGTATCATTTCCTATGTTTTCAAAATATATGCTTTTTTAATGCTAGGATATTATGACATTCTATTTTTTATAAAGTTTTCAAACTGATATTTCGTAAGCACTTTAAAGATTTTTTTTATCATTAATTTTTCTGATACTAAGTTGTGATGATATGGATACATGTTACAATGGACTGTATAGTAAGATATGTATTTATAATTTTCTGTTTATGACAGTGAAATCGAAATCCCAGCGTACTGCAGACATCATATCCATGTTGGTCAATATCTATGGAAGTAAAGATGTCTTCATCACAGAGTATCGCACAATCTTAGCCGACCGTATTCTTTCTCAATTCAGTTATGATACTGAAAGGGAGATTAGATATTTGGAGCATCTTAAAGTGAGGTAAGACCTTATTGTTTATGTACAGGGTAGGTCATTTGATATGATTTAATTCTTGTTATGAGTTTAACATGGAGTTAGAAATAGTAATGAAATTACTTCAGTTTTATATTTGAATAAGATAGCTTCATAATTGATGACAGCCTGATTTGAGACCATTTTTAAAATAACGAGACAGAAAAGTTGAAGAAATAATTTGATAGTTGATGTAAAAGTATGTAGTAATTATATTTTATGCTAACAGGTTTGGTGAAACTCTTGCCCTTCTTCACAAGTGTGAGGTGATGGTGAAAGATGTTGCAGATTCCAAAAGAATCAACACTTCCATAAACTCAGATGAAAACCCACACAGAGAAAAGCAGAAATTCCCAGTATCAGCCATGATTTTGTCTGCACAGTTCTGGCCCTCATTCAAAGAAGAACGTCTACAGGTGCCAGAGGAAGTCACAAAAGAGCTGGAAAATTATACAGAAGCTTTCCAGGATCTGAAGGGCAACAGAACTTTGAATTGGAAACCTCATTTAGGACAGGCATGTTACATTGTTGTAGAATGAGTAATAAATAGTATGCATCATCATGAACACAAAATTATTTTTAAAATGGTACACTTTTGTTTTGTATATTTAATATGTAGGAGATGTATTTTAATGTTTTTATTTATGTTCAATATTGTTTTTACATAAGACAGGAAAATATGGAAATGCTACCTAGTGACAGAACTTTACTTAACTGTTGCCCTAATGATTTATAAATCTATTTGATCTCTTTCAGGTTCAGCTTGAAATTGAACTTAAAAATCGTACCTTGAATTTAACAGTTACACCAACACAGGCCACAATTATTTACCATTTCCAAGAGAGGAATCGGTGGAGTATAGATGACCTAAGTACCATGACACAAGTCCCCAAAACAGTATTGAGGCGGAAAATAACTTACTGGCAAACACAGGTTGGTTTACCATTTGGGTGTTTGGTCAGAATAATTTGGGCTTTGTAATAAAACAGTCAGTTGTAAAAATCATATTTTCATTGCTATGTTACAGAAATTTGTCATTGTTTTCAAGCAAACTTAAACCACAGGAAATTAATGCAGTTGTTTAATTCTTTTGTAGTTTTCTTTTAGTTTTTAACTATGCTTTTACATCTTTTTTTCTCTTTTCTTTTCTTTTCTTTCTTTTTTACTTCTTTTTTTTGTAGAATTGAGAGAGAGACAGACAGAAACAGAAACATAAGGGGAGGGGAGAGAGGGAGAGCACTACAGTTGGGACAGAATGTTTTGATATATGGATATTTGTTGATATGTATGGCTATTACAGTAATGAGACTTTTGATTAACAGTGTGTTAAAACAGGGGAAGTTCTTGACAAACTTATTAAACTCTTACAGGGAGTACTACAAGAGGTTGAATCAGATGTGTTTGTGTTAGTGGAAGGAGAAGAGACAGGTGAGGAGGGTCAGACTGCCGCAGCTGGTCTCCCTCTGGCAGACATAGCCCCACCAGCCATAGAAGAAGATGAGGCAGAGAGTGTAATGGCCTCAGCTCAAGACCAGAGAGAAGAAGAACTGCAGGTATGGCATGATTTGTGATAATTACTTGGATATATTAGTTTTTCTCACTTCCTTTCTTCTTTTATTCGCATTTGTAAATGCTACTCAGAGAAAAAAGTTTTTCTTTTGAGACGAATCAATGTATTCTACTGCTGCACAGTTCATTCAAAGGTTAATAGGGTCATATTTTAGTAAAATTTAAGCATACATTAGATACGTGAAGGAAAGTCTTGTCTCATCCTAAGAGAGATAGAGGTAATAGGTAGGATAGCTAGATTTCTGTAACTTGTCACCAGTTATCACCAACCTATAAATTGCATCTTCACTTTGGTTAAGATAAAAAGATACATATTAAAATACAAACTACCATTCCTTTTTTCCACAGGTTCTCTGGTCATACATCGTGGGTATGTTGACAAACCTGGACTGCCTACCCCTTGAACGTATCCATGCTATGCTCAAAATGTTTGTACAGGGGTCAGTGGAATGCAGCCCACAAGAACTAAGGGCTTTCTTGGACCGCAAAGTACGTCAACATCAGCTTCTCCTCACGAATGGATTATACAAATTGCCAAAGAACTGAGGAAATTTTTAAACTTCTTTATTGTTTACGTAATGTAACTTATTCATTGTTTATGTAATGTGTAAGGTTTTTATATCTGATTATTTGTTAATCTTCCTGGTGATGCAAAAATATTTTTTATTTTTTCGTAAATAACACTGCTGACAAAAGAATATATGAATATACAACAAGGACTGAAAGTGAATCCCTTTGATGTTTTATTCTCCCATTTTGTTTGAAGGCCTAATATAAACAAGTGGACTTGTAGAGAACTTTCCACATATAGTTACTGGCTTGTACACTTGCAGCAGTTTAGTTGCTAAATAAACTTGGGATGTGCTCTCATCTGTTGGCAGGCTTTTATCTGAGGGAAAGAAATCTGTCTTGAATCCTTTTGTAATTAGTTTTCCTTCATAGGAATTTCAGAAAATTAAGATTTTCTTATTTTTGTTATTATTCTCTCCCATCATCATCTTCAGCTTTCATTTTATATTTCTTTTTCCTTTTCCTTTTCTTTTCTTTTCTTTCTGTCTTTTTTTTAATATTCTTTTGCTTCTGTATGACTCTACAGCATCAGGAACAGTACAGGAATAGAGAGGTCATTTTCATTGAATACAAGTTGCCAGGTAATATAATTTGAACCTTTTCTGCTCCTGATCTAAGAGAGCCAATTTCACAAGAGCATTCAATAACCTCATATTCTTTTAACTTGATACGCAGTGTCTATGTAAAATAGGAGTGTTACCACTCAGCATAATTCACAAATTATTTGAACAGGTGTGTGGGGATTATTCTAGAATAAGTTACAAAATATTCAAACTGGTATGTATGGAATATCCCCATTAGTTGATCAGAGGTGTCATTTATTATGTGGCTGCAGCCCTTGCCTTCATTTTATTTGTGTGTTCAAAAGGCATATGAAACAGTTTGTAAGAAAGATATCCTATGGCAATCTAAAGATGAAAAGATGGAATTTTCCTTGGAAATTGTTGCTCAATCTATCCTTCAAACTATCACTATATAATTAGAAAGTTATTTGGATGAGATATATGCCACACTGATAGCAAACTGAACATCACAACAAATGAACTAGTTATACTCATAGTTTTTCTGTATCTCTTTACTGTAAATATTCCTTTTTTAATGAGCAAAGGGTTGTGTGTTCTTTTAAACTTGCCAACCCATATAATGTTGGAAGATGGAATGAATTGGGAACTACTGGGGTTGAAGGACCATTACACTTAATTTAAAATGGGTGATTAAAATCCCTTGCCCGTTGTTGCCATGGGGGGCCTAGGAGATGGAGACTGACCCAATGCCAGGTATTAACCTTACCTTGGGCCTCAGCCCTCAAATCAACTAATTTTGCACGGTCTGCCCATCTTCCTCCCTCCTTTTCCTTCTCTTCCAACTTCTACTATCCACTTCCTAAGGTGTGAGAGTTGTATTGAAAGGATGAAAGGCTGACTTTGTACCAGACATGAACAGCCTGTGAGAGCCATGGGCATGGCATTCCCCTGCTTAGTTGTCTAGCCCTTGCCCCTCAAAGGGCCTCTGAATAGTAGACTATTGCTCTCCCCAACATACTCCAGGCTCACCATGGCCTTTAATGAAGTTTATTTTGGT
>NC_091550.1:19170286-19175286 GCF_042767895.1 Penaeus vannamei | reverse complement strand
CCTCCGCCTCATAGATTCTTCGAGAACCCTGGCAATTAACACGCAGAATCACCTTTTGATAACAAGGCTCCAGGTAAATGAATGGGCCATGTTTATCAAGGTGTAGAGACAGGTAATTTAATCAGTTTATTAATGCTAGCTTCGATACAGTTTAATGTAGTATAAACTCCGGGCTCCATTAATGGACCCAGCCGCAAATACATTTAATTTCATACTTACGCTGATATATTGAGCGGAATTTTGGAGTAATTTGTGAAGGGCGAATATGCTGTGCGGATAAGAAATCGTTGCCTATTTTTCGTGGCGGTTCGATGATTTATTAATAAGGTTCAGAAAGTGACTTTACACGCACACACGCCTTAAAAAAAGATGAAGAGACACACCTGCGACTCTCTTCTTCTTTCTCCTCGTCCTCCTACTCTTCTTCTTCTTTTCTTTTTCTTTTTTCTTCTTCTTCTTCTTCTTCTTCTTCTTCTTCCTCCTCCTCTTTCTCTTTGTCCTTGTCCTCTTCTTCTTCCTCCTCCTCCTCTTCCTCTTTCTCCTACTCCTCCCCCTCCCTCCTCCTCATCCTCCCCCTCCCTCCTCCTCCTCCTCCCCCTCCCCCCTCCTCCCCTTCCCCCTCCCCCTCCCCCTCCCCCTCCTCCCCACCAGAAACCTACGGGGCCCATAAATCCCCATAAGCACGTGCGTACCACCCACAGCGGCGGAGGCATCGACGGGAAGACCAAAAGACGCCGCCCTGGATCAGCGAAACGGACACCGCGAACTGCGAAAAAAAATGACGGCCAAGACTCCGATGGCGATGGATATTTCGGGCGGAGGGAGAATTTTTTTTTTTTATTTTTTTTTTTGCGCGCAGGATTTTTTTTTTTTTCGCGGTTGATATTTTGTAATTTGTCGCTTGGTGGTGGTGGTGGAGGAGGAGGATAGGGAGGAGGATAGGGAGGAGGATAGGGAGGAGGATAGGGAGGAGGATAGGGAGGAGAATAGGGAGGAGGATAGGGAGGAGGATAGGGAGGAGGATAGGGAGGAGGTGTAGGACGAGGAAGGGAAGGAGGAGGTGTAGGACGAGGAAGGGGAGGAGGATAGGGAGGAAGATAGGAAGGAGGACAGGGAGGAGGACAGGGAGGAGGATAGGGAGGAGAATAGGGAGGAGAATAGGGAGGAAGATAGGGAGGAGGACAGGGAGGAGGATAGGGAGGAGGATAGGGAGGAGGATAGGGAGGAGGATAGGGAGGAGAATAGGGAGGAGGATAGGGAGGAGAATAGGGAGGAGGACAGGGAGGAGGACAGGGAGGAGGATAGGGAGGAGAATAGGGAGGAGAATAGGGAGGAGGATAGGGAGGAGGATAGGGAGGAGGATAGGGAGGAGAATAGGGAGGAGGATAGGGAGGAGAATAGGGAGGAAGATAGGGAGGAGGACAGGGAGGAGGATAGGGAGGAGAATAGGGAGGAGGATAGGGAGGAGGATAGGGAGGAGGATAGGGAGGAGAATAGGGAGGAGGATAGGGAGGAGGATAGGGAGGAGGATAGGGAGGAGGATAGGGAGGAGGATAGGGAGGAGGATAGGGAGGAGGATAGGGAGGAGGATAGGGAAGAGGATAGGGAGGAGGAGGAGGAAGGGGAGAGGGAGGAAGGGGAGGAGGAGGAGGTGGATAGGGAGGAGGAGAGGAGGGAGGAGGAGAAAGAAGAAGAAGAAGAGGAGGAGGAGGAGGAGGAGGAGGTGGAGGAATAAGAATAAGAGGAAGAAGAAAAAGAGGAACAAGAAGAGGAGGAGGAAGAGGAAGAGGAGAAGGAAGTAGACGAGGAAGAGAAAGAGGAGGAGGAAGAAAAAGAGGAAGGGAAGAGGAGGAGGAGGAGGAGCAGGGGTGACACAGACACAGGGTCACGAAGCCAACCGTCCCGCCGTCACCAACCCTTCGTCGCCAGCGATTTCTTGCAGTTCCGCGTAATGCCTTTTTGAAATTTTTATCAAAGCATGTGGCGTCTGTCCCTTGGCGGGCGACAGGCGGAGTAAACATTGAACACATACGTTTCCTACGACAGGTTGTTCATCATCCACCCGTCGGGATATTGTACTATTCAACACTCGCGTAAGAACCGCTGATCCGAGGACCTGGCGGGATTCCTGACGTGGTACAACTTTACGTCAGACGGTACTTTTCGCACTATGAAGAATAGAATGAATAATTTTATACCGAATTCATTCATGGAGTATTATAAATATCCAGCGGCTTTCTGTGTTCTGGGATAGTTATGTACAAGACCTCCTCCGCTTGCGTGTCCCGTAACAGATGGCGCTGAACAGAAGGACATAGTTTATTCAAGGTTCTCTAAAATTGATGAATTATTTCGGTCGTCTTCCTTTTTTTTCGCATGCTGGTGAACTATCATTGCCGCGCGGGTTATCACACCACAGATATTTTATGTTTTGCTCGCTCCTGTTGTCCCATAATGGAAAATATGGATTTTGCTACACTAAAACGTGTAAAGGTTTGTTATACGCTTTACATGTACCCATTTATCCTCCGTTATTCCATTGAGTAACTACATTTTACCCGGTCTAACTTCCTTTTCTTCGTTTACTAGAGTACTAAGGACGTTTCTCTAACCATAAAGAGAGCTTTCACCCGAGTACTGATGCCCGTACTTCACTCAGGACACGTAAGGGACGGAAACAACGACGTCGGTTCTGAAATATCATCTTCGTTGACATCAATCGGCGATGCGGTGCTCTTGCTCGCTTGCTTGTTTACTTGCTTGCTTGCTTGCTTGCTTGCTTGGGGCTGAGTCCGTCTTGGTTGGTCTTCGCGCTGCTTGAGTTTCGTGTGACAAAGGGAATTTACGTTTTTTTGTAATATTAAGGTGTTTTTTCGTTTTTCTTTTATTTAGATGATTCATTGATGCGTGTTATCGTGATGATGTGAAGAATAGAGGTTTGGATTCAAGAAGGGATACACACACAAGTATGCAATGTATATATCTAAGTACTAACATTCATACATATAAATGCACAAACAAAACAAATATTCATACATAAATATCTATTCATCGAACTGACGATGAAAGCGATAAGAATGTAACAAAACAACATGATGATAAGCCACACAAATCATATAAAGAACATGATGAACAACAATAGAATGAGAATAAAAGAACTAAGCGATACGAACAAAGATTGCAGACACATTTGGTACCGGATAAAAAAAAAAAAAAAAAAAAAAAAAATCATTCTCCACCTTGTCCCCAAAGGATTCAAAAATACGAAAGGTAAACAAAACAGACAGACATCCTCAATACCCATTGGCGTTCCTGGCAACCTCACGGTCTCAGCCTCATAAAATCTGTCTCGATCTCCTCATAATCTTTTCTGCAAATCCATGTTGCTTTCATCATTCACACTTCCAGGTTACTCTCGCCAGCTCCGATGTATATCAAGAGGAAAAAAATCATGTGTATGTTTTAAGATTTATATACATTTTAATCTTTTTTTGTCTTTTAGAGGTATGGATTTTATTTATTTGTTCTTGAGTTTATTCGTGTTTATCCTTTTTCCCTTCCGTTTTTCAGGCTAATATCTCTATTTCTTACTTCTGTCAGTATTTTATCTTTCTCTATATATTTCTCCTCCTCTCTGCATCTCCATCTTTCTTTTTCCTTCTATGCTTTGTCCTTTCCTTCCACCCTTTTTTTTTCTTTGTCCTTCTCTTTCTCTTTCCCTACCTCCCTCTCCTGGTCCTACTTTCTCTCTCTTTCTCATTCGTCCCTCCTCCCCCTCCTCTCTTTTTCTGTCCCTCCTTCGCACCCTCTTTACCTTCCTCTCCCTCCTCCCCCTCCTCTCTCTTTCCCTCCCTCCTTCGCACCCTCTTTACCTTCCTCTCTCTCCCTCCCCCTCCCCCCCTCTCTCCGCTCCCTCCCTCCCCCTCCCCCTCTCTCTCCGCTCCCTCCTACATATCGTTTAGCGCCCTCCCTCCCTCCCCCCACACCGACACTCACTCTCGCCCGCCCCTTTCCATCGCCGCCAACATAGGGCTTCGTCCCCAACTGCCAACATAATCCACACTGGCAAATAAATATTAAGTACTCTATGCGCTTGGCAACAAAATCTGCTATTGCTCTCATCGGCGTTCCTTATCACGGCCGGTAAATGATGTCTTGCGAGTATTGAGCAGGGGTATTGAGGACACTTAACCTTCCATTTTCCTTTTCTCTCTTTTTTGTTTTTCTTTTAACTCTCTACTGATGATCTTCTTTAGCCGGTCTATCTTATTGGAAGCTTTCCCTTTCACACTTGTCCTCCTAGATGTCCTTGCTTCCTCACTCGTCCTCCTAGATGTCCTTGCTTCCTCACTCGTCCTCCTAGATGTCCTGCTTCCTCAATCGTTCTCCTAAATGTTCTTGCATCCTCACTCGTTCTCCTAGATGTCCTTGATTCGTCACTCGTCCTCCTAGATGCCCTTGCTTCCTCACTCGTCCTCCTAAATCCCCTCCCCCTCACCATCTGCTCTTCCCTTTCCACTCTTCTTCCTCCCATACGTGCTTCCCCTTCCCCTCCTCCTCCTCCCCCCTCGAGGACAAATTTCCAACTGAGGATCAGGTTTAGATTGGATTCCTCTGTGTTTGGGCGCCGGCGAGGACCCACGCGCGCGGCGCCTCGGTTCGAGTCGGCGGTTCCATTGCGGTCGCCTCTCGTCCCTCGCAAGGATTGGGGATGATACTGTAGAGGATTATCACTATTTGTTTGCTTCTCTTCCTCCTCCTTCGCCTTTTTCTGTTCAATCTTCCTCCTCTTTTTTCTATTTGCTGTTCCTCATCTTCTTTCTTCATCGTATTTCCTTATCGTATTCTTCCATTCCTACTCCTCGCTTCCTTCTTCTTCTTCTTCGTCCTCTCACCATCATCTTCTCTTTCCTTCTCCTCTTCCATTCCTACTCCTCGCTCCCATCTTCTTCTTCGTCCTCTCACCATCATTTTCTCTTTCCTTCTCCTCTTCCATTCCT
>NC_091550.1:19161749-19164249 GCF_042767895.1 Penaeus vannamei | reverse complement strand
CTTCTCTCGTATACAGCCATGCAGTGGGCAGGGCCGCGCGTGACGACCTGACGGATCACGTTGAATATCACTCACGGCCACTCAGTCAGCATTACGGTATATTTTCTTATATCTAAATCGTATCTCGTTCGAGAAGCATGAAATCGGCTCAATATCAAATCAATTGATTTCGAAATGTGAACTGGTTATGGCTCGTAAAATTTGAAGCGTTGATTATTGAGTACTTGAGGTATAGAACAAAGTGTAACTCGGGAACCAGAGCAATGCGCACCTTGCATGTCTAAAAGTCGTATACACAGTAAAACATATTATCCTGGCCTAGCAATACATTTATTGTTTTTAGGAGGTCCCCAGCCCTATATCAACACGATTTATGTTCTGCTGTAACGAAACCTACCTATAAAAACGATGTCCGAAACCCTTGGCACGAGCCACGACCTCGAGAAAAGATAGAAAGCAAGACGCTCGCTCCTCCTTCTCCCTTGTCAAGTCCCTCGCTTAATCTGGTCCCGGAAAGATAAACCCCAGACCCTTCGTAAACCAGAAATGACAAAAAGGGGAAAGCAGTCTCTCCCTTCCCAACATATGGTGTAACAAGGGAACCACACCTTGTAAATAGACGGGGATAATTGGCCCATTAACGACGTAACTGCACATTCATTGGAGTTTAATCACTCGACGAGGTAATGAAGTCATCCCAAGCTCAGGCCAGCCCGGATTGGGAGCCACCTCTCGCCTCTGATGTATACTTCCACACCGACTTTTAATTATAGACATCAGCGTTGTTTACGACCGCGGCGGATGGGAGGAAATAATGGCTCTAATAAATTATAACATGATCAATAGATTATAATGATAAATTTGTGGATGAGGAACCACCAGCAACACGGCGTTCATCTATATACGAACGGGGACCAAAAGCTGTGTATTTCTGTTTATCACACCTTGGCAAAGTAAAGATTACTAGCTTCTGTTGTGACGTTGCATTAACATAGCCATTACGGATACAATGTTGGAGTATCTGCGGTTGCTATTAACGTGAATATTTTACTTCGTTAAAGTCACGCTTATAGAGATAAAAGCATGATAGTTTTATGCTAGACGAAGGGGGCTGTTAAATGTGATATGATAGATTTCAGAGATGATAACTGCCGGATCATCCACATTTTAGAAGTGCATTGGTAGAATATCTTTGTTACTTCTTAACAAAGGATAACTCCTAACACCATGGAGCACAATACAAAGCATGCAGCGGTACAAAGACGCACTAAACCGTGTATGCCACACACACACACATTCATATACATGTATATTTATTGTGCGTGTATATATGTGTATTTAGGCGAATCCATCGATCCGTTCGTACATACGTGCATACACATATACCTTCTTCAAACGCACACAGACAAATAGGCATATACACACCCAGACACAGACACACACACAGTTGTATATATATGTATATATATGTATATATATATATATATATATATATATATATATATATATATATATATATATATATATATAGTGTGTGTGTGTGTGTGTGTGTGTGTGCGTGTGTGTGTGTGTGTGTGTATGTGTGTGTGTGTGCGTGTGTGTGTGTGTGCGTGTGTATGTGTGTGTGTGCGTGTGTGTGTGTATGTGTGTGTATGCATATTTATATCACGAATTTAAGCAAATCAAATTCCATAATACGAATACAACGATTTTATTTCCTTCTCAGCCACGAAGGCCTAAAAAGATGTTTCGTTCACACTCAAACCCTCACAGCTCCTCCGCCTCATTCGGGGTGGCACTTCCAGGAGCGAAAGCCTCTGGTGCAGTACGTGTCCCCCTTCCCCCTTTTCTCTCCCTCCTCTTCTCTTTTCTCTTCCTCCTCCTCCCTTTTCCTCTCCCTCCTCTTTTCTCTCCTTCCTCCTCCTCCCTTTTCTCTCTTACCTCCTCCCTCCTCCTCCGTTTTCTCTTATTCATACTCCGTTGTCTCTCCCTCCTCCTCCTCCCTCTTCTTTCCCTCCTCTTCCATTTTCTCTCTCTCCTCCTCAATTTTCTCTCCCTCCTCAATTTTCTCTCCCTTCTCCCTTTTCTCTCCCTGCTAAGTGGGACTTCCACCGCTTTCAGAACTTACATTATGATTTCCCAGCTTCCACCCGCAAGCTTCCCATCCCTACAGTCCATCCACAAACCCACCCGCCCACCGTCAGCCCGTCCGCCCACCGTCAATCCCCCTCCTCCCTCCCGCCGCCCACCTTCCGCTCTTCCGCCTGTCCGCCCGTCCGCCCATCGTCAATCCCCCTCCTCCCTCACGCCGCCCACCTTCCGCTCTTCCGCCTGTCCGCCCGTCCGCCCACCGTCAATCCACCTCCTCCCTCTCGCCGCCCACAGTCCGCTCTTCCGCCCGTCCGCCCACCGTCAATCCCCCTCCTCCCTCCCGCCGCCCACCTTCCGCTCTTCCGCCTGTCCGCCCGTCCGCCCATCCGCCGGCTCGTCTTTTCCAGGA
>NC_091550.1:19139249-19144249 GCF_042767895.1 Penaeus vannamei | reverse complement strand
TTTGTTCCTCTTTGGCGAGGAGGAAAAACGTGGAAGAAAAGAGAAAAGAAACGAGGCATCATTAAAAAGAAGAAAAAGAAGATGAAAAAAAATACAATAAATGCTGCAGTGAGATGATGCAACACCAGTGGCGATAAGGGATATCTTATTAGAAATGTTAGCATAATGACGTTAATAATGTGTTCATCAATAACACAGATAATGATGATAAGATAATGCTAATGACAGCAGTAATGAATAGCATATAGATAATGGAGTTGACAATGACACAATTAACATTTCTTTCACCATCATTATCATTAAATTAACATTAATTACGCGATAATCCTTTTTATCAATATTATCATCACTATCGTTCATAACACTGATGTTAGTAATAATCTGGATTATGATATAAATAATAATGATGACTATTAGGGCAATTAAGGTAATGATATAATGATAAATAGGATGATTGTTGATGTTGATGATAATGATGATAATGATGATGATGATGATGATGATGATGATGATGATGATGATGATGATGATGATGATGATGATGATGATGATGATGATGATGATGACGATGACGACAACGACAACGACGACAACGAAGATGATGATCAACAACTACAACAATAATAATAATGAAAATAATGATAACAACAAAATAACGATAACAATGATCATAATGACAAATACAATAATAATAATGATAATAATAATAAAAACTATGACAATAATGGTCATAATAACAAATACAATAATGATAATAACGATCATGATAACAAATACAATAATGATAATAATGATAACAATAACAAAAAACAATAATGTTAACAATGATAAAAATAACAAAAACAATAATGATACTAATGATAATAACAAATACGATAATGATAATAATGATAATGATAGATAGATATGGATAATAATAACGATGATTATGATAATGATAGTAAAAACAATAAGGATAATGGTGATAATAATGATTATAATAAAAATACAATAATGATAAATGATAATAAGATAAAAACAATAATGGTAATAATGATAATAAAAACAAATACAGTAATGATAATAATGATAACATTAACAAAATACAGCAATGAAAATAATGATAAAAATGATATTGATAATGATTTTAACAATTCTGATAGCAATGGCGATAACGACAAAAATAACAACAACAACAAGAACAATAATAGTAATGATAATAAAGATGGCAATCAAAATAACGATAATGATGATAATAAAAAAAAATAATGATGATAATGATAATAATTATAACAATATTAACAATAATAATGAAAAACAGTAATAGCAATAACAACAATGATAATGATAACAATAATGACAACAACAATAATCAGAACAATAATAAAAATAACAACAATAATAATAACAATAATATTCAAAACAAAAACAGTGATAATAACAATGATGATAATAGTAACAACAATAACAATATTAATCAAAATGATAATAATGATTATAATGGTTATGCGAATAATAGTGATAATAAAAGTAATAATGATAATAATGATAATAATAATAATAATAATAATGATAATAATAATAATAATAATAATAATAATAATAATAATAATAACAAAAATGATACTTATGTCAACAACAATAATACTAATAAAGAAAAAAAATGTAAATAACAATAACAATGATAATGGTGATAATGATAAAAGTAATGACAATAATGAAAATAATAATGATGATAATGGTAATGAAAATGTTATCAATAATAACGATAATAGTAATAGGATAATGATAATGATGATGATAATGATAATGATACAATAACAATGGTAGCAGTGATGATATATATGATGATGAGGATTATTATTATTATTATGATGATGATGGTGATGGCATTAACAATGGTAATGCTAATAATAATAATAATAATGATAAAATTGATAATGATAATAATAATGATAGGAATGATAATAATGACAATAATTATTACGATCATGATGTTGAAGATTGTGATCTTCCAAGCAAGGATAATGATAGTAATGAAAAGAAGATAATTATACTAGCAATAATAATGACAATGATATCTATGATAACATTAACAATATAAAGTATGAATATGACAATGATAGTAACATGATGATGCTGATGTTGATGATGACAATAATAATAATAATAATAGTCATGATGCCAATGATGATAATAATAATAGTAATAAAGGTAATATGAATGATAACAGTAATTATTGGCTCCATAATAATGATAATGATAATCATAATAATCATCATGAAAATAATGATGATGATAAAAAAATTAGCGGTAAAAAATAATAGCAACAAGAACAATGGTAAAAATAACATTAGCGGTAAAAATTAATAGCAACAATAGCAATGGTAATAATAACAACAATGGTAATAATAATTATAAAATAAAACTAATAGTAAAAACAATATTAACAATAACAATAATAATAAAAGCATCAATATTAGTGGCAGTAAAATCAAAACAGTAATAATAACAAAAACAATGATAACATAAACAATATGAACAATGATAAAGGAGGACGAAGACAGTGATATGATTAATTATTATGACAGCAAAATAATAAGGAAAATGTCAAAAATTCAACTGCAACAAGAGAAATGTTCAGAAGATAATGTATAATATAATAACAAATATAATCGAGGAACTTGCCATAACTAATACTCTTCTTAATTTGACACAAACCTATTTTTCATTCGCATATTGCTCGCAGTAGAGGGAGCCATTTTATCAATAAGATGCTATCCCGGAGTTAGAATAGTAAAAGAAAATCAATTGCCATAAAGATTTACTGTTATGAAGGAAAGTTGATAATAAAGTGGCTTTTGAAGGTTTGGTTGTTTCTAGTCACTGTATTTCAGCAAAACACAATGACTCATAAAACATTTCTGCAAATAACAAAGCAACTAAAAGATATGAAACTGAAGCGATACCTCCAGAGTCTGCCGTCGTTAACATAACTGAATTAAGTCCTTCAAGATTCTCATTAAGTCTTGACAAGCAGTCACTACCTCTGTTAATCCTAAAACATCACGCTATACTTCATCTCTATTCTAATTAATAGTTACTTGATCAACCTATGAGTAAATTAACACAAGGCAATAGTAACAGAAATATGAAAAGTAACTGAAGGAAGTGTTCCTGTGACTGTCATTACTGTAACCAGTAACTCCCTATTCCAGATTTTACTATCACTGCTAAAGCTATTTTTGTTCTTACTGTAAATATAAAAATGATAATAATAATTATAATAATAATGATAATTATGATACAATAATTATGATGGTGACGGTAAGACCAGTAATAAAAATAAAGAGAACAGTCTTGATAATACAAAGAATATTGTTATTATCAATGCTTTTTATTATCGATATAATTATCACCATTTTTGTTTTGTTATTTATTACTGTTATTATTGTTATAGTTGTTTTCATTTTCTTGTTGTTCACGCTATCATCATCAGTGTCATTGTTATCATTATCATTTCTATTTTATTATCATTGGTATCAATATCCTTATTTTTTTGTTATTAGTAACATTATAATCACTATTATCTTTATTATTATCATAATCATTATTATCATCAATATCAATATCATTAATTCCATTATCATTAAAATCATTATTACCTATATCGTTATCGCTGCCATTATTATTATTATTTTCATTGTCATTATTAACCTTATCATTATCATTGTTATTGTTATTATTTTATCATTATTATTATTTGTTATTATTATTGTTAACATCAGTATCATCATCACTATATGTATTAATGTCGGTATCATCATATTCGTTATTATTCGTAGCATCATTTTTATTATCATCAGTAGTATCAATGTCATTATTATTACCATCATTATCATGATAATGATAATGATCATCATTCCTCTTCTTGGCATTATTATTATCGTTATCACTAATATCATTATCATCGCTATCGTTAATAATATAATTTATATCTTTTTTATCTTCATTTTTATCACTACTACTAGCATAAGCGCTTGAACAATGCATATGATAGTGGTAAATATTGTCTTTTACCTTATCATTATATGGCGAATATGAAAAAGAACATAACGGTGATTAAGGCGATGGCGACGACAACGACTGTCAATGATGGTGATAATAATGATAATGATAATAATAATATTGAAACAATGACAATTAAAGATAACTACGACAAAAATAAAATCATGGTGATTATAATGATACTGCTAATATTATATATTGATAAAGCTGCAGCTACCACTACTACTTCTATAGTAAAAAAAAAAAAAAATGCTGATGATAATGACGATAATGATATCGATAAGAAATCAAATTACTGAAAAAGGACCAGCATCGCGTGTGCTTTTATTGATAATATCCATAAAGAGATATCAATAAATGGATACTTTTGAATCATCTGTCAACACATGAAACCAGGTTGCACATATTGTTTTCTTGAGGACGAAAACGAGGTAGGGGCCGGGGGGGGGGGGTCCGCCTTCCAACGGAAATTGAATAGAAACAAGTACCGGATAAAAGCCAGCAGGGTCGCCGCCCACCGCCCATGTCGCGGGCAGAAACAAGGAGCTACGGGCGGCACTCAAAGTTTGATTGGTTGTGCTTTGATGTTGAGTGCCGGCGGGTACCCTGCAGTGCCACGCTGCTCGCCTGGTTGGCACTCGGCACTGCCAGCTGCTCCCTCTGGCCCCGCGCACCTGCTCCTAGATCTGACGAAGCTCTCGCCGCCACCTGGCCAATATTTAATCATAATTTCCCTCTAACCTTTCGAGCACTTGGCTGCCTCTTATCAAGCACTCGAGATCCAAGACAAGAACGCTTTATCTTTTGAGGCAGAGGAACCCGCTCGTTTTTCCTTTTAAATATCGCGTTCTGTTTGGTTGGCTCCACAAAGAAGGCGCCTGCCGAGAGATCCCTGAGTGAAAATGCTCGACATCAAGCCATCATATCACCATTCACACAGAACCCCTTCCTCA
>NC_091550.1:19103006-19105506 GCF_042767895.1 Penaeus vannamei | reverse complement strand
AACTATAACACTTGAGAATAAAAGAAAGAAGAAAAAAGAAAAGAGACAAAAAGAAGAGTTAAAAAAGACGGAAAAGAAGACAAAAAAAGTCGAAAAGAAGAGACAGATAAAAGCGAAAAAAGCAGAAAAACAAAAAAGTATTAAGAAAGCGAAAAATCAGCGAATAAGAAAAGAAAAAGGGGAAAATGAAATCACAGAGTGTCCCCATCACCAGCCCCGGCTTGCGAAGGCAGCACCGAGGTCTGTGTGCATGCGTTCGCCCAGTGTATTTCCCGCTCGATAATGAATTTTGGACTCCATATAAGCTTGGTATTTTTAATCTCGTAAAAATTTTATCATCCCGTGTTCATAATGGGTTATCCGTTAGGCTGCGGTAAAATAAACGCGAAGGATTATGAAATGCGTAAAAGGACAAATTCTATGTTGCAGAGTGAGGCAGGATTTTTTTTTTCTTTTTTTTTTTTTTGCTAATGAACCTCTTCAATTAACATGTCAGCTGAAATTGTGCAAAATTCGGTGGAGACGGAAATTACGTTAGCACTTGTTTGCTGCAAATATCTGTACTTGTACTAATAGATCTGTGCATATTCAGTAATTCATTTCTGTTTATAAAATTGACATAAGTTGGTGAAAAAATAATGATGATGTGCATGTAGATATCTATAAATAATTATAATATCACAAGTCATTAAGAAATTCAAGAACAGATTCCCCATTTTTCATTAAGAGCATAAGAAAAACGAAAGAAAAAACGCTAGAAAGAAAGGAAGAAATTAAGATAAAAAGCAGAGCCGAGAGGAACATGAATATTGAATCACTTCCGAGGAAGTGTTCCCCTTAATAAATAATTTCCAAGTCTCAAAGGACTTAAATTTTTTTGTCACTCAATTTGGACTCTGAGAATAACAACAATTAAGTCTGCGAGCGAGTTCTTATCCGTACCATTATTCCAGTTTTGGGCCATGTCGCGGCCATTTAAAAAATCTCTTATTTTTCATAATTAAATTTCATTCGGGGCAATGCCTACTGCCACACACATTCATAGACGGGACGAGACGCCGCGGATCCAATATTTTTTCCCAGATAGCTTCGGCCGCGCCATATTGTTTCCGACGGCGGGCGACGCGGGCGCGGGGCGGGCGGCGGCCGAAAGGCTGTGGGAGGCGCGCCCGGGGAAGCCGCGCGCCGCAAGGAATGCTTCGGACTCTTAATTCCGCCGTCAGTCCCAATCGGGGCTCCTCAAGGCCGAGACGCAGCCGGGCCGAAGGCATCTGACGCTTAATTTTTGCGTTTCAATTCATGGATTCTCCAATTTTCATCCTCTTTAGAGTGTTTTTATGAGCTGTGACCGGGGCTTTTTCGGTGTCGTTCTCGCTATTCAGACGGTGTATCAGGACCTCGCCGGGGTGCGGGGAGGGGGGAGGGAAGGGGGAAGGGGGGAGGGAAGGGGGAAGGGGGAAGGGGAAGGGGAAGGGGGATTGGGTGTAGGTGAAAGAAGAGGAAAAATAAAGGGGACAAATGAGTTTTTTTAAGTTCCAGAACTACTTATTTTTCCTTTTTTAGTCGCTCTCTCTCCTTTTCTCTTCATCTGCATCCGTATAAGAAGAAGAAAGGCATAAGGAGAAGAAGAAGGAGGAGAATAGAGTGCAAAACCAATCTTCATCTCACTCTCTCACATGTTCTCTCTCTCTCTCCCTCCCTCCTCCCCCCCCCCCTCTCTCTCGGACTCTCTCTCTTTCACCCCTCTCTCTCTCTGATGCTCTGTCTCTCTCCCTCCCTCTTTCTTCCTCTCTCACTCTCTCCTTCTCTCTCCCTCTTATACCTCGAGGTTATGTGAGGATGTTCCAGACAGGGGAGGAGGGGGAGGGGGAGGGGGGCGGTGACATACACGTCACTCATACCAGAACCGTGTCTTTCTTTCTTCCTTTCTTTACTTATCTTTTTCTTCTACTTCATATCTTCTTACGTATTTAAATTTCCATGTTGAAGGAAGCTCATTATTTTACATTATTCTTTATCATTGTTCTTCGTCATTATCATTGTCTTTACTACCTTTTTATGACGTATTCCCATCGATTTCATGAAAAAATATGAATCTCATTTATTTTTCTTTAGCTATTTTCAGTCACTATTTTTTTTTCTTTTCTTTTTTGTGTCATTTTCGGGCGTGACAAACATTAAGGTTTAAGACTGTCATAAAGCCCCGGTCATGGCCGCTCACATTAGTGTTTTATTGCTTGTTTTACCGAGTGACACATACTTGTCGCCGCTGGAAGTATAGTTAACCGGAGCGCATCAAGTCAGCAGGGTGTGTACAGAGGATCGTGTGTATGTATTGCTGTGTATGACTGTGTGTGAATTGCTGTGTATGACTGTGTGTGTTTTTTATTTATTTATTATTATTTTTTTTTTTACTTTCATTCTCTCTTTCTCCTATTTTTCTTTTTTATGAACTTTATTTTCTCACTCTTTATATATTCGTTTATGTATTCTTACTTCT